>NC_091285.1:227800873-228121836 GCF_032444005.1 Ranitomeya imitator
ATAGATAATAGATAGATAGATAGATAGATAGATAATAGATAGATAGATGCATAGATAGATAGATAGATAATAGATAGATAGATAATAGATAATAGATAGATAGATAGATAATAGATAGATAATAGATAGATAGATAGATAATAGATAGATACATAGATAGATTTGCATTCCAGGGCTGACTGATGTTTTTTCCTTTGGTTACTAACACACAGAATTGGGGGGGAGCGGAGTGACAGATCTGTTCCCTTCCTCTATGTCGGACCCTCTTGTTTCTGGGCTCCTGGTCGGGGGCAGTGAGCTGTGTACCCCCTCTGTGTCCCCCCTGATGGCACCTACCAGTCACTGTATACAGAGCTGTGCTCCTTTCCTTCTGTCCGGCGTCTGCACATTGTTCCTTCCATTCATAGCAAGTTATTGGCTAGAACCGATTTCACTTGGGAAGCCCTACAGTGATTGTATGTGGCAGTGAAAGTTACTGGGGGCCAGTAAATGGCAGGAGCCCCCACACACAGTGTCAAGATCTCAATAAGATCAGCTGGATTCCTGATTTGTGAGGAAATTGCACATACTCTGGGCTATAATGTGCGAGTGTCCAGTGTCCTGCCCCTCATTAATCTTCCTAACGATATGGGCTATGGATGTATCTATCAATAGATATGGATGTCGGCAGACACTGCGGCCATTATCCATCTATCAGCACAGATACCAGTAACATACATAGATGGCTTATACTAATATGAGCAGAAAGAATTCAAATTGCAATGATTCCATTGTATCATTTAATTGCTTTCAATGTCGATTTCTCCAAATTTATTGGATGAATGATGGTTACAATAAAATCAGTTTGCTTATCATTTTTTATTAGTTTTTAATGATTTTTAATCATTATAATTATTAATAATAACGCTAGAAATTAATACGATCTAAAAAAAAAAGAAATTGAATGACTAAGGAGAGATCACTGTAATACTGGTAGAAAGAGAAGGAGCAGGGCAAAAGTCATTAATAATAGCTGTTGCTATAATAGCAGCTGCAGTAGTACTAGTATAGTATAGCTGGAATTGTAATAGTATCTGTAAAAGCAGCAATATTAAAAGAAGTAATATTAGTAGCATCTGAAGTAGTTTTCCTAAAGGTAGTAGTTATAAAAGTAAAAGTGGAGTTGCACAAGTAATATTAACAGTAATTGTAGCAGAAATTGACTTAATAACAACAGGATTAGTAGAAGTAGTAGTATTGTATTAGAAGAAAAGTAATAATTGCAGTAGCATATCTAAAAGCTGCAATAGTGAAAGAAGTAATAATAATAGTAGGGAGAGTAGCAATAGCAGATATAGTAGCAGTCGTAAAAGTAGTAGTTGTAGAGTAAAATTGGAGTAGCACCAGTAATAATAAAAGTAATTTTAGCAAACTTAAAATTTATAGCAATAGTTATAATAGTAATGATAACAGTAGTAGTAGTAGTAGTAGTAGTAGGAATAAATGGCGCTGTAATAAATAATAATAGTAATAATAGTAATGATAGCAGCAGCAGTAGTAGTAGTTGGAATAAATGGCGCTATAATAAATAATAATAGTAATAATAATAATAATAGTAATAATAGTAATGATAGCAGTAGTAGGAGTAGTAGTAGTTGGAATAAATGGCACAATAATAAATAATAATAGTAATAATAGTAATGATAGCAGTAGTAGTAGGGGCAATAACAGTAAAGTAGAAGAGTAGTAGTAATGGTAGTAGTACCCGTCAAAGCAGTAACAGTAAAATAATTAATAATAATAGTAGGGAAAGCAACAAAAGCAGATGTAATAGTTATGGTCGTAAAAGTAGTGGTAGTAGAGTAAAACTGGAGTCACACCAATAGTAATTGTAGCAATAATAAAATGAAAACAATCGTTATAGTCGTAATAAAAGCAGTAATAGCAGGGGCAGTAGCAGTAATGCAGTATAAATAATAGTAATTGTATAATCTGTAAAAGCAGCCATAGTGAAAAAAGACATAATAGGAAAAGACATAATACTTACAATACCCGCTGTAACAGTAAAGAATTATCACACAAAGACAATCTAAAGCACAAAATAAACATTTCCAGGCAATTAGAATAAATCTTACATTATTTCTCCAAACTCTACCCCTTCCAAGCAATGGTTTCTATAGCTTTCGCCTACTACAAGGCAGACCCAACCGCACATCAGATCTGGGAATCCACCTGAAACCAGCCATGGCCACAACATCGTATTGAGTAATTATAGTCCGAAACGTGGGCAGAAGAATTAGAAAATGCCGCAGCACTGAGGCTTCCTGGCCACTGTAGGACCTGGACAGCAGCACTGAGGCTTCCTGGCCACTGTAGGGCCTGTCCAGCAGCACTGAGGCTTCCTGGCCACAGTAGGACATGGACAGCAGCACTGAGGCTTCCTGGCCACTGTAGGACCTGGACAGCAGCACTGAGGCTTTCTGGCCACTGTAGGACCTGGACAGCAGCACTGAGGCTTCCTGGCCACTGAAGAACCTTGACAGCAGCACTGAGGCTTCCTGGCCACTGTAGGACCTGTCCAGCAGCACTGAGGCTTCCTGGCCACTGTAGGACCTGGACAGCAGCACTGAGGCTTCCTGGCCACTGTAGGACCTGGACAGCAGCACTGAGGCTTCCTGGCCACTGTAGGACCTGGACAGCAGCACTGAGGCTTCCTGGCCACTGTAGGACTTGTCCAGCAGCACTGAGGCTTCTTGGCCACTGTAGGACCTGGAGAGCAGCACTGAGGCTTCCTGGCCACTGTAGGACCTGGACAGCAGCACTGAGGCTTCCTGGCCACTGTAGGACCTGGACAGCAGCACTGAGGCTTCCAGGCCACTGTAGGACCTGGACAGCAGCACTGAGGCTTATTGGCCACTGTAGGACCTGTCCAGCAGCACTGAGGCTTCCTGGCCACTGTAGGACCTGTCCAGCAGCACTGAGGCTTCCTGGCCACTGTAGGACCTGGACAGCAGCACTGAGGCTTCTTGGCCACTATAGGACCTGGACAGCAGCACTGAGGCTTCCTGGCCACTGTAGGACCTGGGCAGCAGCACTGAGGCTTCTTGGCCACTGTAGGACCTGGACAGCAGCACTGAGGCTTCCTGGCCACTGTAGGACCTGGACAGCAGCACTGAGGCTTCCTGGCCACTGTAGGACCTGGACAGCAGCACTGAGGCTTCCTGGCCACTGTAGGACCTGGACAGCAGCACTGAGGCTTCTTGGCCACTGTAGGACCTGGACAGCAGCACTGAGGCTTCCTGGCCACTGTAGGACCTGGACAGCAGCACTGAGGCTCCCTGGCCACTGTAGGACCTGGACAGCAGCACTGAGGCTTCCTGGCCACTGTAGGACCTGGACAGCAGCACTGAGGCT
Source organism: Ranitomeya imitator (assembly GCF_032444005.1). Taxonomy (NCBI): domain Eukaryota; kingdom Metazoa; phylum Chordata; class Amphibia; order Anura; family Dendrobatidae; genus Ranitomeya; species Ranitomeya imitator. The sequence continues at coordinate 227,804,267 of NC_091285.1, forward strand.
TCCTGGCCACTGTAGGACCTGGACAGCAGCACTGAGGCTTCCTGGCCACTGTAGGACCTGGACAGCAGCACTGAGGCTTCCTGGCCACTGTAGGACCTGGACAGCAGCACTGAGGCTTCTTGGCCACTGTAGGACCTGGACAGCAGCACTGAGGCTCCCTGGCCACTGTAGGACCTGTCCAGCAGCAATAGTCCTGCTCCACTCTGCAGGCACTCACATGCTGGCCTGCCCTGCTGCTCTGCCTTCCAATTTTCAGTAAGTAATAAAACAAGACAATATAATAATAATCATACTATATCATAAAATAATTTCAGCTCCGAAGAAATATCATAATCCAAGTAATTATATAATCTTCAAATCATCCCAAATACAACCATAATATGAAACACTATGAAGGTGATAATGAGTAATAATAATGCAATAAACTTATTATAAAAAATGAATAAGTAGACCTGATACTATAAATACATTCTGATTAATTTAGCGATTAAAAGCAATGCTAACAATAACATTGGGATCTGGGTGTAGGCAGCCTCCCTGAGCCCAGCAGTGTCAGTCCTTCCAGGCCAATATATCAGTAAGAAGCTGTTAGCCAGCAATTTGCTGCTGTAAATAAGGAGCAGGTAACATGGCCTAATTGTGACCACCCAGCCCCCATTATCTGCAGGCAGGGACTCCTGCTGTCACCGGCACACAGGGCTTTCCCTTGTGGTCTTTGATGAGCTCTCCATGGACCTCCTGCACATCCTCATGGCCAGCAGAGCCTTCATCAGCAGCATGGAGGAGGAAGATGTCCTGGATGGGAAGCTCAGCAGATGGCAGGGAGCCCATGACTCTGCCAACCTGGGACCCAGCACGAGCTGCTCCTTCATCCACACTGGCCTGGCTGTGCTCTGGAAGAAACAACACATTTTCAGCTTTCCATGCAAATATTGATGTTGGCAAATCAGAAAACTCCTCAGACCCGAAGCTAAAAACACACAGCTCCTTGTGGAAATGCTCTGTACTAAGGCAGCCATTTGTGGGAGACAGGACCTCTGGAGGCTGCACATGGCTGGGGAGGACTCCCCACTGGCTCCACAGCTCTGTGGGGTCGTGTTCTGCTGGGTGTCCCACCACATGTGTCTATGCAGAAGATGAGGGCTCAGCCGGTACTATGGGTAAGTGGTAGGGTCTCACTGGATTTGGGGCTGATTCTGCTACATGGCAGGCTGTGTGCTGCCACCCAGGAACATGTCTCCATTCATTACCCCACTGCTGCAAGGAGCTTACAGGGACAAATGGACAACAGGTATACTTTACTAGTTATGACCAAAGAACTATATATATATATATATATAATCTGAGAAGCTTGCTTACAGGGACATATGGACAACAGGTATACTTTACTAGTTATGACCAAAGAACTATATATATATATATATATATATATATATATAATCTGAGAAGCTTGCTTACAGGAACATATGGACAACAGGTATACTTTACTAGTTATGACCAAAGTACTATATATATATATATATATATATATATATATATATATATATATATATATATATATATATATATATAATCTGAGAAGCTTGAGAAAGGTTCCTGTTGGGACCGAAACGTCGCTTTCTGGGCTGATTAAATAGCTCCTCTTCACTACAAAACAGTGTGCTGCCTCCAATTATTCTGGATTTATATATATATATATATATTGAAGAGGAAGTATCCCAAAAGTAAATCACTTGGTCATGACTGAAGTATATATATGTTCTCCATATTTCCCTGTAAGCTACTTGTAGGAGTGGGGTAATAATTGTATTTAACTCTATTAACCCTTCATTGGAACTGGCAGAACCGCAATACATCAATATGAGAATAAATATGGAAGCGACTTAGAAAATGAGAAACATCTTTGTATATGCGGCTGACTACATGTGAATGACCTGACTACACGATGTGGGAAGCGACATTTACTCTGTATGTATTAAACAACTGTTATTCTCTGACTAGTCTTGGATTAATGGGTGGATATGAGAGAGATAATGTACACACGTTTGTGAGTGGACATTATACACACACATATATGTATATATGTATATATATATATATATATATATATATATATATATACAGATGATAAATACATTGATAGAAAGATAGTGCAATATATATACACACATATATGAATATAGTAATTATATATATATATATATACATGCAGATGATAAATTGATAGTGAAAAATATATATACACACACATATATGAATAAAGTATATATATATATATATATATATATATATATATATATATATGCAGATGATAAATTTATTTATAGTGCAATGTATATACACACATATATGAATAAAGTTATATATATATATATATATATATGCAGATGATACATTTATTAATATAATTATATACATATATATATATATATATATATATATATAGATACACACACACACACACGCACACACATATGTAGAGAGGAAATGCTAGTTATTGCTATCTAGATAGCTGGATGGATACAGGAGGAGAGATACCTAACATTCTAATGTTACACCTACAATAAGGCATATAATGGGCAATGATTTGGGAGTCGTGACTCTATATTTTATAATCCATGAAGCCATGAACAATTCCTAACACATCTGTCATTGTATATGGGATTGCTTCTATCCTCTCTTTTGTAATGACCATTGCTAAACAGTGAATATCAAATATTGATATTATATATATATATATATATATATATATATATATATATAATAGTTATTGTTCTCACGCCCATTCTAGCAGTCATTATTACACGAATGATATACAATGTATTAGACTTTCATGTGGCACATCTTGGTTTTACAGGACAATCTAGGTGGAGAAAATAAAAATGTTGTTGGAAATCTACTGTCATTGGGATTATTTGTTCCATTCATACTTTTAATAAAGTAACAGAATAAAAGTTCTAAGAAAGTTTTGGAGGCAGGTATGTGTTCCGAGGACAGATGTTTCTATTTTAAAGATGACAGATAAATAGAATCTGCTGTAAGAGGGAAGGGAAATGAATGATATTCATTATTCGCTCCAAAATAAGATTTGACACATGCCAAATGATTAAATATATTGAGGCTGCATAAAATTTGAGGTCTCCAAATGAATATATACACAGAGAGATAGATAGATGGTAGAGATATATAGATAGATATGAAATAGATAGACAGACAGATAGATAGATAGATAGATATGGGATAGATAGAGATAGATAGATAGATAGATAGATAGATAGATAGATAGATAGAGAGAGAGAGAGAGAGAGAGATAGATAGAGAGAGATAGATATGGGATAGATAGATAGATAGATAGATAGATAGATAGAGAGAGAGATAGATAGAGAGAGAGATAGATAGATAGATAGGGGATAGATAGATAGATAGAGAGAGATAGATAGAGAGAGATAGATAGATAGATAGATAGATAGATAGAGAGATAGATAGAGAGATAGATAGATAGATATGGGATAGATAGATAGATAGATAGATAGAGAGATAGAGAGAGAGAGATAGATAGATAGATAGATAGATAGATATGGGATAGATAGATAGATAGAGAGATAGATAGATAGAGATAGATAGATAGATAGATAGATAGATATGGGATAGATAGATAGATAGATAGAGAGAGATAGATAGATAGATATGGGATAGATAGATAGAGAGATAGATAGATAGAGATAGAGAGATAGATAGATAGATAGATAGATAGATAGATAGAGATAGATAGATAGATAGATAGACATGGGATAGATAGATAGATAGAGAGATAGATAGATAGAGAGATAGATAGATAGATAGATAGATAGATAGATAGATAGATAGATATGGGATAGATAGATAGATAGATAGATAGATATGGGATAGATAGATAGATAGATAGAGAGATAGATAGATAGATAGAGAGATAGATAGATAGATAGATATGGGATAGATAGATAGATAGAGAGATAGATAGATAGATAGATAGATATGGGATAGATAGATAGATAGAGAGATAGATAGATAGATAGATAGATAGATATGGGATAGATAGATAGATAGATAGATAGATAGAGATAGAAATCATAAAGATCTTTTATCTTGAGTTGCTGCAAAGGGATTAAAATCACAATAACCAGAACATTGATCTCATAGTAGTCATTTACCCATGTATGATAGCCACACAACAGCTATCACTGTCACATTGCCAAAATACCTTGGGGAGCAGAAAAGTCCGGATTTACAGAGGATGATGATGATGTCCAGGCTCCATAACCTGCAGGGGATTAGTCTACAGAAAGGCAATCTGCAATTTTCCCCTTTACCAACTAGATTAAGTATATTATTGGTAATATTGTTATTTTTACAATGATTATAATTGCTGTATTAACAGCCATAGTTTAGATGAAGTGCACATTGGTATTTTTCAGTTGCAAAAAAAGGTAAGATAACCTTATTATAAAAGGTGAAGAAAAAAAAAATACAATGAAAAAAAGTGTAAACTTTACACATATTACTGTCACCTGTGCGGTGTTGGAATATTTATGGAAACGAATAGCTCAATGTAGAAAATATTAATTTGCCTCCATCTTTCTTGTACAGCACAATGGAATCAATGGTGCTCTAAAATTAAATAATAATAATAATAGTTTACTTATTAGGACCGGAGAGTATAGATGTTTTTATGTTACAATCTGATATGTCTGCATCAGTTTGCATCCTACTGTATATGAATTTGACCCCTGATTTGTTGTTGATATAATGTATGTAAAAAAATATATATATTGAAATAAAGAAATATGAATGTGACCTTTTTATTTCCTCCTTTATCAGAATCCCTGCACGTAGAACAGTCTGTATATTGGACCATGGAAAATAAATACAACCTGACTGAATGGTTCTGCTATCCATAGAATTAAATGTCAAAGGATAAATATCTTTCTGCTATTTTGGGAGTCAAAATATGCGACAAAACCATGGAGGAAAAAAGTCCTTGATGTCTCCTTCATTACATAATCATAGACGAAAAGCTAGCTTAAGGCTGGATTCACACACACAGCATTTTTCTAAAAAAAAAAACATGTTTTCAATATCATTTTTTTATAGTGTTTAGACTTTTGCAAAAACAAAGCACGAAGATATTAGTTTAAAGTTTATGTTAAAATATAAAATACACTTTGTCTAATATTTTATTGCGTGTGTCATTTAGTCAGTAGAAGTTTTCATACAAAGCATTTTCTTTTATATAGATATTTTAGAAGCATTTTTGAGGTTTTCACCCCATAGACACTTTTTTTTCCCCATGTTTTGCATTGCATTTTGGTGGTGTTTTCTATAATTTTTTTATCATATTTTTGCTCGTCTTGCCAGATGAAATAATGAATGATATAAAAGGCATCTTTAAAGAAAACACAAAGTTGCCTCCAATCAACTATATTTTAATTATCTCTTATAAGAACAGTGGCGTCTTACTGCCTGAAAATGAAAAATTCGTTCACACTTCACCTAGAATTTCTAAATTTCTTGTAAAATATCATATATTAACTATACATGTACTTAGTAACACATGCGTTGGATTTGTTGCAGGGAAAACTGCAAGACAATTTCTTGCCGGGTGACTTTCCCCTATAGAAGCCATATATATGTGCAGGTATAATACTAAGCATCCCTCCCCCGCGCGCATTAGTGGCTGGTTATTACTAAATTGCTGCAGACCTGACCCATATAGCAATACGGCTTCCACATACTCCTAGAAATTGGTGTTATACTGACTTTTTATTTTTATTTTTTTACCAACTTATATAGCGACATTCCTTCCACAGCACCGTACAGACATCAGCATCACTGTCGCCACCGGGGCTCACAATCTAAATTCCCTATCAGTATGTCTTGGGAGCGTGGAAGGAAACTGGAGAACCCGGAGGAAACCCGCGCAAATATGGGAAGAACATACAAACTCCTTACAGATTAATTATTAATTAATAAGTATGACCTTTTTTTGTGATTTTGTAAAAAAAAATAATCAAGACAGAAAGTATGAAAATCAGAGGATCCATGCTAATGATATGCAATTGATGAAAAAACGGAAATACATTTATTAAATGTTGTGAATTATCCAGTATCGAGTATGAGCATCATGTGCAGAAATACATTCACTTTCATACATGGGCATGCAATCACTGAGGTTATTAATGGTTGTTGGAAGAAGGTTCTGCTACACAAAATGCAATTTTGCGCACATAGATTATCAAGTTTCACTTCTGGCAGCTCCGTTTATGATTGCTGACCCAAGATGTCCCAGACAACCTCAATGGGAGGCAGTTCTTGAGATTCTGAAGGCCATGCTAGCATACGTAGGCCATGCAGGGTGCTCACACTAGCACCTGCAACATGTGTTCTGGAGTTGTCGTGTTGAAAAATAATAACAATAATAGGAATAATTGCCGTGCCACGGAGTCCACCATAAAATTTACTGCAGGTGAAATTAGATGTCACATACCAAGCCTAAGGCATCAAACAGTGTTTACACAAACCATAACAAGGCACTTGCATGACATTGGGCTTTGAGCCACAAGTTCAGCAACAGGTGTTCCGTTGACCTCACGCCACAACTCCCAAACACCCCCTTATATATTACAGTCATTTTGGCTAAACCTGCCCATATCAACCAATAGTCTAATGTGTATGATGGTTGGGTTTTATGTCGATCACCCAGGTCTGATTTTGGACTGTTGACAGCACTTTTCATGTCGGGCGGCAGATTTCTCATAAAGAACACAAGTGCTTGTTGACCCGAATGAGCACTCCAGTGTATGGGAGAGCCAGCTGAGATGGCTGTTGGCTGAATGATTTGCCAAAGCAAAGCATCTAATGTGCATGCTGGCTAAAGGCCACCATTATGCAGATCAAGTCCGCAATGGTGGTAGGAAAGGAGGTACAGTACAGACTAAAAGTTTGGACACACCTCCTCACTTAAAGATTTTTCTGTATTTTCATGACTATGAAAATTGTATATTCACACTGAAGGCATCAAAACTATGAATTAACACATGTGGAATTATATACTTAACAAAAAAGTGTAAAACAACTGAAATTATGTCTTATATTCTAGGTTCTTCAAAGTAGCCACCTTTTGCTTTGATGACTGCTTTGCACACTCTTGACATTCTCTTGATGAGCTTCAAGAGGTAGTCACCGGGAAAGGTTTTCAATTCACAGGTGTGCCCTGTCAGGCTTAATAAGTGGGATTTCTTGCCTTATAAATGGGGTTGGGACCATCAGTTGTGTTGTGCAAAAATCTGGTGGATACACAGCTGATATTCCTACTGAATAGACTGTTAGAATTTGTATTATGGCAAGAAAAAGGCAGCTAAGTAAAGAAAAACGAGTGGCCATCATTACTTTAAGAAATGAAGGTCAGACAGTCCAAAAAATTGGGAAAACTTTGAAAGTGTCCCCTAGTGCAGTGGCAAAAACTATCAAGCGCTATAAAGAAAATGGCTCACATGAGGACCACCCAAGGAAAGGAAGACAAAGAGTCATTTCTGCTTCTGAGGATAAGTTTATCCGAGTCACCAGCCTCAGAAATCGCAGGTTAACAGCAGCTCAGATTAGAGACCAGGTCAATGCCACACAGAGTTCTAGCAGCAGACACATCTCTACAACAACTGTTAAGAGGAGACTTTGTGCATTAGGCCTTCATGGTAAAATAGATGCTAGGAAACCACTGCTAAGGACAGGTAACAAGCAGAAGAGACTTGTTTGGGCTAAAGAACACAAGGAATGGACATTAGACCAGTGGAAATCTGTGCTTTGGTCTGATGAGTCCAAATTTGAGATCTTTGGTTCCAACCACTGTGTCTTTGTGCGACTCAGAAAAGGTGAACTGATGGACTCTACATGCCTGGTTCCCACCGTGAAGCATGGAGGAGGAGGTGTGATGGTGTGGGGGTGCTTTGCTTGTGACACTGTTGGGGATTTATTCAAAATTGAAGGCATACTGAACCAGCATGGCTACCACAGCATCTTGCAGCGGCATACTATTCCATCCGTTTTGCGTTTAGTTGGACCATCATTTATTTTTCAACAGTACAATGACCCCAAACACACCTCCAGGCTGTTAAGAGCTATTTGACCAAGAGGGAGAGTGATGGGGTGCTACACCAGATGACCTGGCCTGCACAGTCACAAGACCTGAACCCAATTGAGATGGTTTGGGGTGAGCTGGACCGCAGAGTGTAGGCAAAAGGGCCAACAAGTGCTAAGCATCTCTAGGAACTCATTCAAGATTGTTGGAAGACCATTTCCGGTGACTACCTCTTGAAGCTCATCAAGAGAATGTCAAGAGAGTGCAAAGCAGTCATCAAAGCAAAAGGTGGCTACTTTGAAGAACCTAGAATATAAGACATAATTTCAGTTGTTTTACACTTTTTTGTTAAGTATATAATTCCACATGTGTTAATTCATAGTTTTGATGCCTTCAGTGTGAATGTACAATTTTCATAGTCATGAAAATACAGAAAAATCTTTAAATGAGAAGGTGTGTCCAAATTTTTGGTCTGTACTGTATGTCTTCTTCAGCAATGAATCTTGTTTTTGTCTTGGATACAAAGATAACTGGAGATTGGTCTTGAGACCATGTGGGCAATGCCATGAAGGGGCCTTCAGGGTATGTGCACACGGAGAATTGACCTCTGCGGATTTTTCCGCAGCAGATTTTAGAAATCCGCAGGTAAAAGGCACTGCGTTTTACCTGCGGATTTACCGCGGTTTTTATGTGGATTTTGTGCGGATTCCACCTGCGGTTTTACACCTGTGGATTCCTATTGTGGAGCAGGGGTAAACCACAGTGCAATCCGCACAAAGAATTGACACGCTGTGGAATGTAACCCGCAGAGTTTCCGCGCTGTTTTTTTCCGCAGCATGGGCACTGCGGATTGCGTTTTCCATAGGTTTACATTGTACTGTAAACACATGGAAATCTGCTGCAGACCTGCGGAAAAATCAAGAGGTCCATTCTACGTGTGCACATAGCCTGAAAGTGTCCCAGGAGACACATGGCAATGTGAGCCCACATGTTGCTTGTACTGTGTGAGTAGCCTACATGGCCTAAAGTACAACCATGACCTGAAGCGTCTGCAGACTTCTCTCCCATGGAGCACATCTGGGATACCATTGATCTGTAATTGCCAGCGGTGAATCGTGATGATCTGCATGCCCAAGGGAATTCAGCGTGGCATGGAATTCCACAGATGAACATTAATAACCCCATTGATAAAGCGCCAATACATGTAAGTGCACGTATTTCTGCGTATGACACTCATACTCAATACTGAAACCATTACGATGTTTTCTTTACATTTTTTATAATTTACATGTCATTAACTTGGCTATAGATCTTGTGATTTCCGATTCCACGTTTTTTCCTTCTTGATGTTGCAATTTGAATATTGAGGAGTATGGATTTGATCTCATTTTCTGTGATATGAATATACTTAGTGTAACATTCCTGCGTTGATGCGTACTTGCACCCCGGATGGTCTCTGTTCTTCAAAGTCCAGTGATAAAATATTGACGCATATGAAAACTGCCGCCTGCAATTGCTGCAGCGGTCATATGTCTACATGATACTTTATCATAGAAGGCAAGTAGAGCGAAGAAAGGAAAAGGGATATTTTATTTTATGTTTAGACGTTATTTGTACTTAAACAATTTTGCTGCAGATCTGCAAGTAATCAGGATAGAATCATAGAATGTTAAGGTACCTTCACACTGAGCGACTTTAGAACGATAACGATAGCGATCCGTGACGTTGCAGCGTCCTGGATAGCGATATCGTTGTGTTTGACACGCAGCAGCGATCAGGATCCTGCTGTGAGATCGCTGGTCGGAGCTAGAAGGCCAGAACTTTGTTTTGTCGCTGGATCACCCGCTGACATCGCTGAATCGGCGTGTGTGACGCCGATTCAGCGATGTCTTCACTTGTAACCACAGTAAACATCGGGTTACTAAGCGCAGGGCCGCGCTTAGTAACCCGATGTTTACCCTGGTTACCATTGTAAAAGTTGAAAAAAACAAACAGTACATACTTACATTCCGGTGTCTGTCCCCCGGCCTCAGCTTCCCTGCACTGTGTCAGCACCGGCCAGCCGTAAAGCAGAGCACAGCGGTGATGTCACCGCTGTGCTCTGCTTTACGGCCGGCTCGCGCTGACACAGTGCAGGGAAGCTGATGCCGGGGGACAGACACCGGAATGTAAGTATGTAGTGTTTGTTTTTTTACGATATAAAAGATGCAGCACTCACCCAAATCTTGCTGAAAATAGTGTCCTTTATTCGCTTTATACGATGTTAGACATTTTGCGGAGAGGCGGCAGGAAAGAGAGGCAGGTGCGGGGGAGAGAAGGGATGGACGATGGACGTTTCACGCAAGTGAAATGTAGTATATGAAAAGCCAGTATATGTAGAGCACCACCCTGCATTGCTAGTATAAAGGTTTGTTGCTTGAAGTCTTTGCCGAGACTCCTCCTATGCTTTCACAGCCTGTGAAGATTGGTATACCTAGTGCCGCTCAGTTCCCTATCTGTTGGTCAGCGAACTTTCATTTTGTTTTTTTTTACATTTACAATGGTAACCAGGGTAAACATCGGGTTACTAAGCGTGGCCCTGCGCTTAGTAACCCGATGTTTACCCTGGTTACCCAGGGACTTCGGCATCGTTGGTCGCTGGAGAGCTGTCTGTGTGACAGATGACGCTTGTTAGAGTCTCGTCTATTTACCTGCTGAGAATTTCACCTTTGTAAATCTGGAGGTTAGATTTTGCAGAATTTCCAATTCTGGGTGGACTTAGGTTGGACTTTTGTCTGCTCCATTTCGATAAAACACCAGAACAGATAAACGAAATTTACTTCCTGTGCATTCCTATTTCAAATGGACGCAGAGGGACCCCCTTGATTTATATAGGGTCTGTCTGGTTTACAATTGTTATTTTATTTTAGAACGGAAGAAAAAGTTCTGCATTCTTACTTTCTGTCCAAGGCCTGTTGTCATGTGCAATTAGTCTCTAGCAGCATTGATGTTGCAGAAAAATGGCTGATCTTTGCCTAGGGGTGACCCTGTCTACTACATGCTGTACAGCCAGAGCTTCCCCATGTCTAGCCAAGAGCCTGGCCTTCTGAGCGCTGTGCATAGCCATCATACCCCAGATGAAATCTCTATCATGCCCTGTCGGAAACTGCAGCAATTATTATTTTAAAGCAATTACAGCCATTTTGCCACAATCACTTTGTTTCCACAATTAGCACAATATCACAAAACAATCCTACAGTAATTTTTTTTTTGCAAAGCTGACATTCTTTGACATCACGCATATTATTGCTGAGACAATAATAAATGACAATACACTTAAAACAATGGGCCCAATTCATTAATACATTTGCACCTTTTTTATCGATTGTTTTTTGTGTTTTTTTGCTTTATTTTAATTTGCACCTCACTCATCTTTTAGTTTGGACCTTTTTTTATGGTGTCTTTTATATGTGTTCACCTGTTATTTTTGTTTTCTCCACTGAGGCCAAGGATTGAGATTTCCAGAAGGTTTCGACTGAATCATTAATTGCGACTTTTCAAAAAGTCACATTTTTTATTGTTTAAATGTCCTTCGGTGATTTTCATGTATGCCTGCAAATTTTTTTTTCCAGCTTTTGAGACATTTTAGTGAAAATTGTGACTTTTGTGCAAAAAGGGTTAAAAAAAAAAGAAAATAAACAGCATTTTTCACTTTGGGCAAAATTCGTAAACTGCGTCCATCAATTTTAGGAATTTGGTGAAAAAATCTTCAACTAATACCACCAAACAAAACAAAGAAAAGAAAAGTGACTAAAAAAAACGCAAATGATGAATCTGACCCAATATCCTTCCAAGCTGAGAAAGGTAAAGAAGGCTAATTCATCATTACACAATTGAGCGGAAAGTTATAGCAGAGAATAGAGGAAAATTGTTTCAGGCGATAGGTTGCAAGGCACAGAAACAGCAACTGGACGTGCAGGATACATTGGGAAAGACATGCAGACAACGGATAATAGAGAAGTTTACTTGTCAGCCACAAGGGAGCATCACGTAATATGTGTCAGACGAGAAGCAGACACTGAATTACAGCTTCAGAGCAATAGTGCTGTACACAGATGACCTGCTGGCCAAATATACTTGTGGTTCCCCAGGTATTTCAGAAACACTCCTACTCTATGGGCCTGATTCATCATTCTTTTGAAGCCAATCTTTTTTTTTTGCCTCGTGGCATTCGTTGACATTTTCTTTGCCCCAAATTCTTGCAAATGGTGCAGTGGTTTAAGAATTTTGCAAAAACAAAAATGCTTTTAATTTTAAACATTTTTTGCAACTTTTTAGTGCAAAAAGTCACATGTATTCTAAAATTTCACAAAGTTTGCACAAAAGAACTCAAAGTGTACATAAAATCATGTCAGATAGGGACTAGAGTATATTTCCACTAAGATTTTGAGACTTAAAAAGACTTTAATCCCTCTCCGACGTCGGGCGTAATAGTACGCCGATGTCGGACTCCTTCCTTTTGATGTGGGCTACGGAGCTGAGCCCACATCTTTTCCAACACATGTCAGCTATTTTGAACAGCTGACATGTGCCACTAACAGCCGCAAGTGGAATCGCGATCCCCGGCGGATGTTAACTAGATAAATGCCGCTGTCGATCTCTGACAGCAACATTTAACACGCGCTTCCGGCAAGTGTGCCAGAAATCCCGCCCATTGTTGATCGCATTTCACCGATGGGTTGGTATGACAACCAGAGGTCTCCAGCAGACCTCTATGGCTGCTACTGCCAGATTGCTATGCAGATTGCCAGATTGATATGCTGTTGCTCATAACAAGTGAGCAATTCTGCTACATACAGGCGATCTGATCTGATCAAGAGGGGAGAGTTAGGTGAGTGAATTGAGGTTTAGGGTAGTGCATTTCAGAAAACTGGACCAGCACAAGAGAAACATTGGAGACGGAGGTACGAGGTTCAGATTATGGAGGATGTTAGGCTTAGATCAGTTACAGAATGGAGGGTATGGGAGGGGAGAAAGACAGAAATGAGGGAGGAGCTATAGGGCGGTCCAGTACTGGGGACACCTTTGTGGGTGAGAGAGATAAGTTTATATTGTATTCTGCAGCAAATGGGCATCCAGTGCAGTGACTGGCACAGGGTAGAGGTAAAGATGAAGCGGCTGAACAAAAATATGACTCTGGCAGCTGCATTTTGGATGGATTGGAAAAAGTTTGGTTAGAGTGAGACCGATCAGTACAGAGTTGCAGAAGTCCAGATGAGAGCGAATAAGAGTGACAGTAAGAGTTTTTCCAGTTTCAAAGGAGAGAAAAGGTCAGATTCTGGAGATGTTTTTAAGATGCAGGTAACATAAGTTTGTGATTGACTGGATATAAGAAATAAAGGAATGTTCAATGTCTTATATGACCCCAAGACAGCAAGCTTACTGCTTGGGTGATATGGTTTAACCACCCAAGTTAATTGCAATATCAGATGTAGGGAGGTTAGTAGAGGAAGGAAACACAAGAATCTCTGTTTTTGAGAGATCCAGTTACAGATAGAGGAAGGACATGGTGTTAAAGACAGTGGACAGATAATTCCTGGTATTTTGTATTAAGGTGGGGGTAATGTCAGGAGAAGGGGTGTATAATTGGGTGTCATCACCATAGAGAGGATATTAAAAACCAAATCTGCTGATGGTTTCTCCAATAGGGGCAGTGTATAGAGAGGAAAGGAGGGGGCTTAGGACTGAGCCTTGAGTAACCCCCATAGTAAGGGGAAGTGGAGAGGAGTAAGAAATGACAAAAGATGCAGTGTATGAGTGGTCATAGAGGTAGAAGGAGAACCAAGAAAAGACTGTGTCCTTGAGGCCTTGATAGAGCGGAGTATCGTGAGAAGGAGCTGATGATCTACAATGTCAAATGTGGCAGAGAGATCCAGGAAAAACAGCAGGGAGTTGTGTCCATTGGATTTTACTGTTAATAGGTCATTAGAGACTTTAGTAAGGGTAGTTTCATCAGAGTGTAAAGAGCAGAAACCAAATTGTAAAGGGTCAAGAACAGCATTATCTGGTAGATAGCAGATTAGATGGGGTAGACCAAGCATTCCAGGAGTTTAGAGATAAAGGGAAGATTACAGACCAGTCTGTAGTTAGCAGTTCTGGTCGAGGGATGTTTTCTCAAATAAAGGGGTTATAATGGTGTATTTTTAATGAAGAGGGAAAAATACCATAAAGAAAGGGTTTCAATATTTTAGTTAGGTGGGTAGTGACAGCTGGGGAGAGGGATAGGAGGAGAAGTTGTAGAGAAGAGAGGAGCCTGGTCACTTCTTCTTCTGTGACAAGTGTGGCACCCCAGGGTCCTGGTCGTCACAGTATTATTGCTTTCCTCCCGGGGAGAGTGATGCTACGTTTGGAGGCAAGGAAGGATAACTGCATCAAGGTATCACATACATGCAACACATTCACACTCCAGGCCACCAGGGGGAGCTTTTGATCCTATTTACTAAGTGACTCCCCATATATAATGTATATAACAGGTAGTCTGTAGGGAAAGTTAGTCAGTCCTTCAGGGAAGCAGTTCCTGGCAGGAGCGAATTCCTGTCAGGGGACGGAGGAGAGGGTCCACGGAGCTGTGCATACCCTAAAAGCTGCAGCTCCCAGAAAGAGACATTATGAAAGCAGAATTGTATTTCAGTGAGCATGAAGGAAAGCAAGGCACAGGAAAGGATACCAGAAGGGGACCAGCCAGGAGCAGGCTGCCTCTTTCTGAGGCGCAGAACACCAGTAGCCGGAACACCGAGGTAGTAAGGACCTCTATGCCTTACTTCAGAGACCAGCAGGACAGCTAATTGCACATTACCTGTCTGCACCTACACCCAGGAGACACGGTGGCACCTCTCAGAGGCCAGAGCATGCTACAGTCCCTATAAACAGCCTCAAGCCACCAGTCATACGAGTTTTGTCCTTTCCGACTACAGGGGACCGAGAGAGAGACACCACATCTGTGAAGCCCTTATTTGAAGCTTATGCAGTAAGGGACTACACCACTACAGCGCAAGGGAAGGCTATTGATTTCCACCTGGACAAGAGGACTCTGGAATTGCCTCCAAACCGGCTGGACTCTACCTGCCCTGTGATCTGGTGCCCTGGAATGTGGCTGCTGAAACCAACAGTAAACAAGGTAAAGAGACTGCAATCCTGTGTCCTCGTTCTTCACTGCACCTCTCACCATTCTACCATCTACACACTGGAAAGCCCTGGGGATATACTTCACCTGTGGGAAGGTATACCATCTAGCTGCCACAACATCACCCCAGCGGACCCCTTAAAGCAGCATTGGTCACCCTGACCGAATACCACAGTTGGCTTCATGAACACAAACTTTATCCCTTTAAAGACCTTTCCCTTTTATACAGACGTCCCAGGGCCATGGACCGGGTCAGCCACCGTGACATCCCCCTGTGAACCGCAGGACCGGTACCGAGTACCCCTTTGCACTGACTGGGCACTCCACAAGCTCAAAGATGTAAAGTGATCCTGAGGAGCAGGAGGGAAGGGGATCTTGGCTCTGAGGGGATTGTGCAAAAATGTCCTGACAGATGTGGTTGATTTTTTGTAGGAAGTAAGTGACCAGATTGTCAGCGCCTAGGTTGGAGACCCGGCCTTGTACTTTAGGGCTCAGGAGAGCATAAAATGCTTCAAAAAGTTTTTGGATTGTTGTCTAGTGATGTAATGAGGATGGCAAAGTAGGTTTGTTTAGCCAGATGGAGTGCAGTTATAGGTTTTGAACTTGAATAGTGGATGAAGTCTTCTGCTGAAACTTATTTTCTCCAGATGCTCGGAACACCTTGAGCAGTGCTGGAGAAAATGTATTTGCAGCATGTGCTAGGGCTGCCGTTAACTGTGCTGAGTCATTCTGCTTGCAGCAGGTGCTGCTTCAACCAGGTAGGGGGTGGCACCAGAATCAAGTGGAGAAGTTGTCAGAGCCAAAAGCACATATATACTCCTAGAGCTGAAGATACATGGGGTAAGCATGGGGTGGGATCAGTATACAGAAGGGACAGTACAGTTAGGACGCACAGGAGACAGGAGAGCAAACAAATCAGAGCGGATGGAGTAGAAAGTCATAGTCCTGTCTCCTGAGCTGTGTACTTCTAAGATGTCTTTTGAGCAATTGTCACAATCCATTTTTGGATTCGTGGCAGCTTTGGTTCCACTGTGTTTAAAAATGCAGCTTTTTTACTTTCAGGCTAGTGGGGGTTAATGTCAGTTTCCCCTGCTGGCAGCCTGCTGCAACTGCAGAGTTGCTAGGTCAGCTGATGTGGGTGGTGACCACTCCCACCATCCTTTAAATGGTCTCCTGATGCATCAGCTGACTGTTGGTGATAGTTATTTTATGGAGACCAGCCGTGCAGTTGCAGCTGTCTGGTGTCAGCTTCTTGGAGTTTGGAGTCCTGTTTCTATGACCTCAGCAGTGTGGGGCTTGTCAGCTGAGTCTGGAAGCTAAGTGTGGTGTTTTTACCTTGTCTGTCTCGCGCTTGTCACCACCCCATGTGTTGTACCATCTGCATTGGTGAGGCTTGTGCCCTTGCCGGTCAGTGCATTAGCCAGGGTAGTGCAAGGAGACAGTGAGGGATGAGGTTCGTGATGGTGGTGGGGGGGGAAGGACCTGCTTAGGCTGTTAGGGGAGTGCAGGGACAGGCTCATGTTGGAGCTCAGAAGGTGTCCGTCCATCATTCCCTATCGGTAGGGCCTTCCTCTCCCCATTTCCTTCCTGTTGTGTGTGTGTGTTGTCATGCTGTCCGCTTACCGACCCCCTCATGGGATCATGACAGCAAATGATGGGGGTCTCAAGACACATTTCTGCACCAGTCTGCTCAGATGTAATAGACCAAAAACCGTAAACCATGTAAGATATCTCCCAAAAGTTAAGCTACTCTGGAAATGATTACGAGAGCTACCTCCTGCAACCAATTACTACTGTGGTTTCTGTATGGTCTGCACTCTGATGATGGCTGGTAACAACTCCAATCATCTCCTTACCATTGTTAAGGGCATACTGGGAGTTGCAGTTTTATGTGATACAAGTTTGCATATTGTTGGGTGCTAACCTGACATTGCAAGTGATTGTTGTACTAACCTTGGTTATGTATCCTTGTACTGATGGTGGTTCCGGTGCTGTAGTCATGTAATGAAATTGGTTCTGGTGATGTATTCATGTGCTGACAATAGTTTTGGTAATGTACTCATATACTGATGGTGGTCCTGGTGATGTATTTATGTGCTGATTATGGTTCTGGTAATGCACTGACAGTAGTTCTGGTGATTTGTTAATGTACATATTGTAATCTTTAATTTATTAGACATTATACTTGATCATTATAGGGCCAATGTGGCAGGTTGATAATACAACTGTCTGAATTATGCCATATTTGTCACCCCAGTGTTTGACTAATGCTCCCATATATTATAGACAGCTATCTGATCATTCGGCAGCTATATCACCCAACTCTCTTCTATATAGGATCGCTCACTTTGCCGAGCGCTCTTGTGTTCTCCATAAGAGAGCAGCTCTCATTAATCTTTGAAGGCTTGTCATTTAGAGAACAAAAGCGCATGCAGTCTTAAATTGGACATTCCGGGTTCTCATCTCCCCCCGACATTATCAGTCAGGGGCTCTCATAAACATTAGACTATGGGCTGAACTTTCCAACAACTTTAGTCCAATATGTATGAAACAGCTTAACTACTACCTAAAGGGTATGGGCACTTTCAGGGTATGTGTACACAATCTCTTTCCGAAATCTACAATTTTTTTTGAGTTTTTCAGGCAGAAGACTCTTCAGAACAAGCATCTTTTGTGCTAAAGCTACTTTTTTTTCTTTGTTTTAGTCATCTTTTTTACATCTTTTAATTATATTGTATTAAATAAACCAGTGAGTAGCTTCTAAGTATGTCGCCTGAGGAATAGGCAGATCACTTTGTTTAACTGCTTCGGATCTTTGGAAATCTAAAGAGGTTAAAAATAACTCAAAGTCTAAACATATGATCAGCAAGTAATTTATACACTGCAGCGCATATATTCAGTATTTTTAAAATTTAATTTGCAATTTTTAAGGCATGCTATAGAGCGGATACACCTGAAAAAGATGTTGTGTGCACATACCCATAGTCCGACTTACCACCAAGAGGAGTGAAAAGTTAAAGAGCCACAATGCTTCACGTGACTTTGGGATCCGATACAGGAAAAAGGTTGATGGCTACTGGTGCATTTCACATTGGTTGGGATCTGACACAGTTGCATCAGGTTAAAAAAAAACTCTAAAAGTTAAAAAAAAAACTGAGTGTGGTGCAACAGATATGGTGATCCCAGCCTAAAAACTGCATGTGCTCCAAAGTCTGCTTTGGCAAGATCTTTATGCAAGGCCAAGTTTTTGTAATTATTTTAATGTGTTTCACTAAATTTTCCTCTTCATGCTCTGTATGCAGTGCAGATATTCAGAACAAAAAACACAAAACACAGGAGATGACATTGGTTTTTGGTTCTGATTCCATCTTTTCTACCTGAAGATTTTAATTACTACCATACAGTAAAAAAATAGCTGCAAGTCCTCAGTACAGTCTCATTGACATACGGCCTCTGATGTTGTAATGGCCACATGCTGTTCATCAAAGAGTTTAGATCTCATAGATAGATGAAAATCTGAGATGCATCCCATGAGCTGTCATACTACACACAATATATTTTCACATATGTTCTCCTTACATACAGGTACTGGAGGTTTTATTGTTAGTATGCCGTACTCATTTTTATACTTTTCTCACATTTCTAAAAAACAAAAATAGCTTTATTACTGAGCAAATTAAATGTGCAAATGGGCCATGTGCTACCACCACCGCAGATACCCGATGCTACACACGGATAGCCCCTAACGGGACTCCTGCACCTCTCCAGGGATTTTGCCCTCCTCTCATTTTCTACTTCCATAAGTAAGGTTTCAAAAAGACCCAGAGGGTCGAAACGTTACCTTGCAACACTGCAGTGAATTTTCTATATAAATTGTTGGTGTTTTTCAAAATAAAAAAAACACTTATTTGGCTACTAACACTCTGAAGATACCGTATTTTCTGGTGTATAAGATGACTCGGCATACAAGACGACCCCCAACTTTTCAATATAAAATATGGAATTAGGGATATGCCCGCCGTATAAGATGGGGGTCATCTTATACGCCCAGTCATCTTATACGGCGTGTGGTTCCCAGGGTCTGGAGGAGAGGAGACTCTCCTTCAGGCCCTGGGATCCATATTCATGTAAAAAATAAAGAAAAATAAAAAACATGGATATACTCACCCTCGGACGGCCCCTGGCTCACGCTGCTAGCGTCTCTGACCGCTCATGTGACCGCGATGTCACTGAAGGTCCTTCACTCACCGCATTCTAAGGAACAGAGGGAGACGCTAGCAGCGCTAGCAGGGGCTGACGCAGCGCCAGGACCAGGTAAGTATACGGGGAGGGGGAGCGCTGTGCTGCGCGATAGTCGCCTGCTCCTCGGTCCGGGTGTCGCTCTATCTTCAGCAGTGATGCTCAGGTGAGAGGGCGCGGTGACGTAGTCAGTGCGTGCCCTCTGCTGAGCGTCAGTGCCAAAGACGGAGCCGCACGAGGAGCAGGTGACAGTGCCGGGGTCCTGAGCGAAGACAGGTGAGTATGTGATTTTTTTTTATGGCAGCCACGGCATATGGGGCAAGTGTCTGTGCAGAGCATCTTATGGGGCCATACTTGTGCAGCACTATATGGGGCAAGTGGCTGTGCGGAGCATCTTATGGGACCATAACGCTTGTGCAGCACTATATGGGGCAAGTGGCTGTACGGAGCATCTTATGGGGCCATAACGCTTGTGCAGCACTATATGGGGCAAGTGGCTGTACGGAGCATCTTATGGGGCCATAACGCTTGTGCAGCACTATATGGGGCAAGTGGCTGTACGAAGCATCCTATGGGGCCATACTTGTGCAGCACTATATGGGGCAAGTGGCTGTACGGAGCATCTTATGGGGCCATAACGCTTGTGCAGCACTATATGGGGCAAGTGGCTGTACGGAGCATCTTATGGGGCCATAACGCTTGTGCAGCACTATATGGGGCAAGTGGCTGTACGGAGCATCCTATGGGGCCATACTTGTGCAGCACTATATGGGGCAAGTGGCTATGCGGAGCATCTTATGGGACCATAACGCTTGTGCAGCACTATATGGGGCAAGTGGCTGTACGGAGTATCTTATGGGGCCATAACGCTTGTGCAGCACTATATGGGGCAAGTGGCTGTACGGAGCATCTTATGGGGCCATAACGCTTGTGCAGCACTATATGGGGCAAGTGGCTGTACGGAGCATCCTATGGGGCCATACTTGTGCAGCACTATATGGGGCAAGTGGCTATGCGGAGCATCTTATGGGACCATAACGCTTGTGCAGCACTATATGGGGCAAGTGGCTGTACAGAGCATCTTATGGGACCATAACGCTTGTGCAGCACTATATGGGGCAAGTGACTGTGCGGAGCATCTTATGGGACCATAACGCTTGTGCAGCACTATATGGGGCAAGTGGCTGTGCGGAGCATCTTATGGGGCCATAACGCTTGTGCAGCACTATATGGGGCAAGTGGCTGTGCGGAGCATCTTATGGGGCCATAACACTTGTGCAGTATTATATGGGGCAAGTGGCTGTGCGGAGCATCTTATGGGACCATAACGCTTGTGCAGCACTATATGGGGCAAGTGGCTGTACGGAGCATCTTATGGGGCCATACTTGTGCAGCACTATATGGGGCAAGTGGCTGTACGGAGCATCTTATGGGACCATAACGCTTGTGCAGCACTATATGGGGCAAGTGGCTGTACGGAGCATCTTATGGGGCCATAACGCTTGTGCAGCACTATATGGGGCAAGTGGCTGTACGGAGCATCCTATGGGGCCATACTTGTGCAGCACTATATGGGGCAAGTGGCTATGCGGAGCATCTTATGGGACCATAACGCTTGTGCAGCACTATATGGGGCAAGTGGCTGTACGGAGCATCTTATGGGACCATAACGCTTGTGCAGCACTATATGGGGCAAGTGGCTGTGCGGAGCATCTTATGGGGCCATAACGCTTGTGCAGCACTATATGGGGCAAGTGGCTGTGCGGAGCATCTTATGGGGCCATAACGCTTGTGCAGCACTATATGGGGCAAGTGGCTGTGCGGAGCATCTTATGGGGCCATAACGCTTGTGCAGCACTATATGGGGCAAGTGGCTGTACAGAGCATCTTATGGGGCCATAACGCTTGTGCAGCATTATATGGGGCAAGTGGCTGTGCGGAGCATCTTATGGGGCCATACTTGTGCAGCACTATATGGGGCAAGTGGCTGTGCAGAGCATCTTATGGGGCCATAACTCTTGTGCAGCACTATATGGGGCAAGTGGCTGTGCGGAGCATCTTATGGGGCCATAACGCTTGTGCTGCACTATATGGGGCAAGTGGCTGTGCGGAGCATCTTATGGGGCCATAACGCTTGTGCAGCACTATATGGGGCAAGTGGCTGTGCGGAGCATCTTATGGGGCCATAACGCTTGTGCAGCACTATATGGGGCAAGTGGCTGTACAGAGCATCTTATGGGGCCATAACGCTTGTGCAGCATTATATGGGGCAAGTGGCTGTGCGGAGCATCTTATGGGGCCATACTTGTGCAGCACTATATGGGGCAAGTGGCTGTGCGGAGCATCTTATGGGGCCATAACGCTTGTGCAGCACTATATGGGGCAAGTGGCTGTGCGGAGCATCTTATGGGGCCATAACACTTGTGCAGTATTATATGGGGCAAGTGGCTGTGCGGAGCATCTTATGGGACCATAACGCTTGTGCAGCACTATATGGGGCAAGTGGCTGTACGGAGCATCTTATGGGGCCATACTTGTGCAGCACTATATGGGGCAAGTGGCTGTACGGAGCATCTTATGGGACCATAACGCTTGTGCAGCACTATATGGGGCAAGTGGCTGTACGGAGCATCTTATGGGGCCATAACGCTTGTGCAGCACTATATGGGGCAAGTGGCTGTACGGAGCATCCTATGGGGCCATACTTGTGCAGCACTATATGGGGCAAGTGGCTATGCGGAGCATCTTATGGGACCATAACGCTTGTGCAGCACTATATGGGGCAAGTGGCTGTACGGAGCATCTTATGGGACCATAACGCTTGTGCAGCACTATATGGGGCAAGTGGCTGTGCGGAGCATCTTATGGGGCCATAACGCTTGTGCAGCACTATATGGGGCAAGTGGCTGTGCGGAGCATCTTATGGGGCCATAACGCTTGTGCAGCACTATATGGGGCAAGTGGCTGTGCGGAGCATCTTATGGGGCCATAACGCTTGTGCAGCACTATATGGGGCAAGTGGCTGTACAGAGCATCTTATGGGGCCATAACGCTTGTGCAGCATTATATGGGGCAAGTGGCTGTGCGGAGCATCTTATGGGGCCATACTTGTGCAGCACTATATGGGGCAAGTGGCTGTGCAGAGCATCTTATGGGGCCATAACTCTTGTGCAGCACTATATGGGGCAAGTGGCTGTGCGGAGCATCTTATGGGGCCATAACGCTTGTGCTGCACTATATGGGGCAAGTGGCTGTGCGGAGCATCTTATGGGGCCATAACGCTTGTGCAGCACTATATGGGGCAAGTGGCTGTGCGGAGCATCTTATGGGGCCATAACGCTAGTGCAGCACTATATGGGGCAAGTGGCTGTGCGGAGCATCTTATGGGGCCATAACGCTTGTGCAGCATTATATGGGGCAAGTAGATGTGCAGAGCACCTTATGGGGCCATACTTGTGTAGCATTATATGGGGCAAGTAGCTGTGCAGAGCACCTTATGGGGCCATAACACTTGTGCAGCATTATAAGGGGCAAGTAGCTGTGCAGAGCATCTTATGGGGCCATACTTGTGCAGCATTATATGGGGCAAGTAGCTGTGCAGAACAACTTATGGGGCCATACTTGTGCAGCATTATATGGGGCAAGTGGCTTTACGGAGCATCTGTATGGGGCCATAACACTTGTGCAGCACTATATGGGGCAAGTGGCTGTGCAGAACATCTGAATGGGGCCATAACACTTGTGCAGCACTATACAGGTCCTTCTCCAAAAATTAGCATATAGTGTTAAATTTCATTATTTACCATAATGTAATGATTACAATTAAACTTTCATATATTATAGATTCATTATCCACCAACTGAAATTTGTCACGTCTTTTATTGTTTTAATACTGATGATTTTGGCATACAACTCCTGATAACCCAAAAAACCTGTCTCAATAAATTAGCATATCAAGAAAAGGTTCTCTAAACGACCTATTACCCTAATCTTCTGAATCAACTAATTAACTCTAAACACATGCAAAAGATACCTGAGGCTTTTATAAACTCCCTGCCTGGTTCATTACTCAAAACCCCCATCATGGGTAAGACTAGCGACCTGACAGATGTCAAGAAGGCCATCATTGACACCCTCAAGCAAGAGGGTAAGACCCAGAAAGAAATTTCTCAACAAATAGGCTGTTCCCAGAGTGCTGTATCAAGGCACCTCAATGGTAAGTCTGTTGGAAGGAAACAATGTGGCAGAAAACGCTGTACAACGAGAAGAGGAGACCGGACCCTGAGGAAGATTGTGGAGAAGGACCGATTCCAGACCTTGGGGAACCTGAGGAAGCAGTGGACTGAGTCTGGTGTGGAAACATCCAGAGCCACCGTGCACAGGCGTGTGCAGGAAATGGGCTACAGGTGCCGAAATGGGCTACAGAGAAGCAGCACTGGACTGTTGCTAAGTGGTC
Source organism: Ranitomeya imitator (assembly GCF_032444005.1). Lineage (NCBI taxonomy): Eukaryota > Metazoa > Chordata > Amphibia > Anura > Dendrobatidae > Ranitomeya > Ranitomeya imitator. Next base: position 227,828,234 of record NC_091285.1, read on the forward strand.
CCAAGTACTTTTTTCTGATGAAAGCAAATTTTGCATGTCATTCAGAAATCAAGGTGCCAGAGTCTGGAGGAAGACTGGGGAGAAGGAAATGCCAAAATGCCTGAAGTCCAGTGTCAAGTACCCACAGTCAGTGATGGTGTGGGGTGCCATGTCAGCTGCTGGTGTTGGTCCACTGTGTTTCATCAAGGGCAGGGTCAATGCAGCTAGCTATCAGGAGATTTTGGAGCACTTCATGCTTCCATCGGCTGAAATGCTTTATGGAGATGAAGATTTCATTTTTCAGCACGACCTGGCACCTGCTCACAGTGCCAAAACCACTGGTAAATGGTTTACTGACCATGGTATTACTGTGCTCAATTGGCCTGCCAACTCTCCTGACCTGAACCCCATAGAGAATCTGTGGGATATTGTGAAGAGAAAGTTGAGAGACGCAAGACCCAACACTCTGGATGAGCTTAAGGCCGCTATTGAAGCATCCTGGGCCTCCATAACATCTCAGCAGTGTCACAGGCTGATTGCCTCCATGCCACGCCGCATTGAAGCAGTCATTTCTGCCAAAGGATTCCCGACCAAGTATTGAGTGCATAACTGAACATTATTATTTGATGGTTTTTTTGTTTGTTATTAAAAAACACTTTTATTTGATTGGATGGGTGAAATATGCTAATTTATTGAGACAGGTTTTTTGGGTTATCAGGAGTTGTATGCCAAAATCATCAGTATTAAAACAATAAAAGACGTGACAAATTTCAGTTGGTGGATAATGAATCTATAATATATGAAAGTTTAATTGTAATCATTACATTATGGTAAATAATGAAATTTAACACCATATGCTAATTTTTTGAGAAGGACCTGTATAGGGCAAATATCTCTATGGAGCATCTTATGAGGCCCTTATTACCCTTTATGCAGCATTATATGGGACATATTTTAATATGGAGCATCTAATGGGGCCCATCAAACTTTATGGAGCATTATATGGGGCTTCTGATTCAATATGGATATTCAAAAACACTTAACCTTCTGATGTCTCAATTGATTTTACTTTTATTGGTGTCTATTTTTACTTTTGAAATTTACCGGTAGCTGCTGCATTTTCCACCCTAGGCTTATACTCGAGTCATTAAGTTTTCCCAGTTTTTTGTGGCAAAATTAGGGGGGTCGGCTTACACTCGGGTCGGCTTATACTCGAGTATATACGGTATCTAATAACTGTTGGACACAGTAATGTTTCTGCCTTGAAATGAGGTTTATTGTACTAACAGAAAATGTGCAATCTGCATTCAAACAAAATTTGACAGGTGCATAAGTATGGGCACCCCACCAGAAAAGTGACATTAATATTTAGTAGATCCTCCTTTTGCAAAAATAACAGCCTCTAGTCGCTTCCTGTAGCTTTTAATGAGTTCCTGGATCCTGGATGAAGGCATTTTTGACCATTCCTCTTTACAAAACAATTCCAGTTCAGTTAAGTTTGATAGTCGCCGAGCATGGACAGCCCTCTTCAAATGTTCCCACAGATGTTCAATGATATTCAGGTCTGGGGACTGGGATGGCCATTCCAGAACAGTGTAATTGTTCCTCTGCACGAATGCCTGAGTAGATTTGGAGCGGTGTTTTGGATCATTGCCTTGCTGAAAGATCCATTCCCTGCATAACTTCAACTTTGTCACTGATTCATGAACATTATTGTCAAGAATCTGCTGATACTGAGAGGAATCCATGCGTCCCTCAACTTTAACAAGATTCCCGATGCCGGCATTGGCCACACAGCCCCAAAGCATGATGGAACCTACACCAAATTTTACTGTGGGTAGCAAGTGTTTTTCTTGCAATGCTGTGTTTTTTGGCCGCCATGCATAACACCTTTTTGTATGACCAAACAACACAATCTTGGTTTCATTAGTCCACAGGACCTTCTTCCAAACAGAAATTGGCTTCTCCACATGTGCTTTTGCATACCTCAGCCGACTCTGTTTGTGGTGTGCTTGCAGAAACGGCTTCTTTTGCATCACTCTCCCATACAGCTTCTCCTTGTGCAAAGTGTGTTGTATAGTTGACCGATGCATAGTGACACCATCTGCAGCAAGTTGATGCTGCAGCTCTCTGGAGGTGGTCTGATGATTGTCCTTGACTGATCTCACCATTCTTCTTCTCTGCCTTTCTGATGTTTTTCTTGGCCTGCCACTTCGGGCCTTAACAAGAACTGTACCTGTGTTCTTCCATTTCGTTACTATGCTCCTCACAGTGGAAGTTGACAGGTTAAATCTCTGAGACAGCTTTTTGTATCCTTCCTCTGAACAACTATGTTGAATAATCTTTGTTTTCAGATCATTAGACAGTAGTTTTGAGGAGCCCATGATTCCACCCTTCAGAGGAGATTCAAACAGGAGAACAACTTGCAAGTGGCCACTTTAAGTAGCTTTTCTCATGATTGCACACACCTGGCTATGAAGTTCAAAGCTCAATGAGGTTAGAAAATCAAAACAAGTGCTTTAGTAAGTCAGTAAAAAGTAGGTAGGAGTAAGTAAAACAAGAAAATGATAAGGGTGACCATACTTATGCACCTGTAAAATTTTGTTTGAATGCAGATTGCACTTTTTCTGTTAGTAAAATAAACCTCATTTCAAGATAGAAACATTACTGTGTCCAACAGTTATTAGATATATGAAACTGAAATAGCTGTTGCAAAAAAAAACAATTTTTATAAAACATTAGGCTTAAGATTTATAGGGGTGCCCAAACTTTTTCATATAACTGAATTATATATATGTTATATTTTTCCCATTATTTTTCTCCTCTATTGAGGTTAGATTCCTAATAAGAAAAAGAGTTACAATAAAAGGGAAAATTATAAATTGCACTTTTTATATGTAGTGCAATAATAAAACATTTTATTATTTAAAGGGAGTCAATCACCTCCAAAATCCATTTCCGGCACCGGAAATCTTGTTAAAGTTGAGGGACGCATGGATTCCTCTCAGTATCAGCAGATTCTTGACAATAATGTTCATGAATCAGTGACAAAGTTGAAGTTACGCAGGGGATGGATCTTTCAGCAAGACAATGATCCAAAACACCGCTCCAAATCTACTCAGGTATTCATGCAGAGGAACAATTACACTGTTCTGGAATGGCCATCCCAGTCCCCAGACCTGAATATCATTGAACATCTGTGGGATCATTGGAAGATGGCTGTCTATGCTCGGCAACCATCAAACTTAACTGAACTGGAATTGTTTTGTAAAGAGGAATGGTAAAAAATACCTTCATCCAGGAACTCATTAAAAGCTACAGGAAGCGACTAGACGCTGTAATTTTTGCAAAAGGAGGATCTACTAAATATTAATGTCACTTTTCTGGTGGGCTGCCCATACTTATGTACCTGTCAAATTTTGTTTGAATGCAGATTGCACATTTTCTGTTAGTACAATAAACCTCATTTCAAGGCAGAAACATTACTGTGTCCAACAGTTATTAGATATATGAAACTGAAATAGCTGTTGCAAAAAAACATATTTTTTATAAAACATTAAGCTTAAGATTAATAGGGGTGCCCAAACTTTTTCATATAACTGTATATATATTTTTTGTTATATTTTTTCCAATTAGTTTTCTCCACTATTGAGGTCAATCAATTTTCATCTTGGCGCATATGAAAGTCAGCAAAATATGAATCAGCTTTGATGTTCCTTTATGGAAGATATCCCTGTTTGCACTATAAATACCTCTGTTCCAGCGATGTATGGATGACTTGGCGATATGCCCACCGGCGTCTCATCTGTCTGCCCTCACTAGCGATGTGCAATTGACTTTCAGTCTCTGTACCGGGACTCCCTGTTGATGTGTCCGTGGGCATCTACTCTCTGTGCCCTCACCATGACGCCTCTGGTGTGGGTGGTGATTGGTAACCTTGAACGCTGAGGTCCTGGGCTTCTGGGCTGTTACCGGTGGTGAGAGCGCCATAGCAAACCTCTTCTTGACAATTATCGTGATCAATATAAATAGCAAGTACCCCTATTTCACCCCTCAAGAAGAAGCCATACGCAAAGCCGCATCAGGGGTTCTCTTTAGGCCCACACAGATTGTATCTACATTTATATTGCTGTGTTTTATATATTATTCACTGAGCATGTTTGTCATGTTGTTGTCTTGTTATCATTTTGTGTGACTATACACATATGCATGCGCTCTTGACTGTATTATCTATGATTCCTTTTCCACTTGTGAGTGCATGCATCTGTGCCTATTCACATATTGGATATTAAAGTGCCTGTTGCCATAATAAGGGATATCTCACCACGTATGTACCTGTACTTTCCATCACTTAACTAATACCTCTCTGGCCCAGACATCACCTCTCTGCTGTCCAGAATCCCGGAGTGTCTATCAGTCATATCCTCCTTCTTCTCCTCTCGCTTCCTCAAACTCAATGTGGATAAATCTGAACTCATCATCATCTTTCCTCCAGCTCATAGATCTTCCTTTCCTGACCTATCTATCGCAATTAGATCACACTTTCCCCTGTACTGGAAGTCCGCTGCCTCGGAGTAACCCTTGACTCTGCCCTGTCCTTCCAACCACACATCCAAGTTCTTTCCACCTCGTCACCTGCAGCTCAAAAATAACTCCAGAATCTGTCCTTTCCTCAACCCTCAATCTACTAAAATGCTTATACATGCCCTCATCATCTCCCACCTCGACTACTGTAACATCTTTTTCTGTGGCCTCCTTGCTAACACCCTTGCACCGCTACAGTCCATACTTAACTCTGCTGCCCGACTAATTCATCTCTCTCCTCGCTACTCCTCTGCTTCCCCCCTCTGCAAATCTCTTCACTGGCTCCCATTCCCTCAGCATATCCAGTTCAAATTACTAATACTGACCGACAAAGCCATCCATAACCTGTCTCCTCCATATATCTCTGAACTAATCTCCCGATATCTTCCCTCACGTAATCTCCGGTCCTCACAAGACCTCCTTTTCTTCTCCACACTTATTCGCTCCTCACCCAACCACCTCCAAGACTTCTCCCAAATATCCCCCATCCTCTGGAATTCTTTGCCCCAACAAGTCCGACTATCAACCATAATAATTTGGATCCTTCAAACGGAACCTGAAAACCCATCTCTTCAGGAAAGCGTACAGCCTGCACTGACCCCGCTGCCTCCTCACCACTAGCGGCGCTACCGCCTCACCAACACCGGAGCTCCTACAACCCTCAACCTATTGTCTCCTCCCCCACCAACCTGTAGAATGTAAGCCCGCAAGGGCAGGGTCCTCGCCCCTCTGTATCACTCTGTAATTGTTAGTTTGCTGACTGTAAGTGATATCTGTAATTTGTGTGTAACCCCTTCTCATGTACAACACCATGGAATTAATGGTGTTATATAAATAAATAATAATAATAATGATACATTGATTTATTTGGCAGTGAATCATGGCATATGGGGTATGTAGACTTTTGATTAGGGTCATTTCATTTGGATGTTTTGGGTTGTCATTATGATTTAAAAAGAAAAAAAAACAGAAAACACAGTAGTTTGACAATAAATGGCTTCACCCAACCACTGACCATGAGTGGAGAAAAAGTTTTGGTGTTATCATTCATATTCTCTGAAAAAAGGACAAGAAAGCAAAAATTCTGCCGGGCTATGTAAACTCTTGAGTACAACTGTATCTATACTCTGGATTTAATACTGGCTATATGTATTCTGTGTGGACCCTACCTCTGTCTGAAGTTCTCCATTTTTTATTGGCTTTGTGTTATTTGACTTTTTATCTTTTGTTTATTCAATAAAATGTATGTTTTACTTGGTGGTGTTACTCCAATTTTGTATAGGCAAATACTAGAGTAAGGAGAGCCAATTACTAAATAGGTCAATTTCTTTTTGAGACTTACTGGGTGCAGTAGTTGTGATTAGGTATGTGCAAAGTGACTGCTGTTCAAAACAGCTGACATGTCAGGAAAGATGTGGGCTCAGCACTGGAGCTCACATCAAAGGGAGGGAGTCCAACGTGGGCGTGTTATTACACCCAACGCCGGAAAGGGGTTAAATTAGATACGTGGCCTTAGTTTGTCCTTTACACCTTGGAAGTTCTGGCATGCCCATTGGCAAGTGTACTGTTGGAAAGTGTGCCTAGCATGGCAGGAGCATGGTCAAGCTCACATTCTTTTACAGTAGATGAACCAAGCGTGAATTCCACAGTACTTGTCCATACCTTTGGCTGACTAAACCATGTACTAGCAGCACCCAGCCATTTTTGTAGTCCACCGCAGTTTATTCACTCTATTTGCCATTCCCAATATTTTGGGGCTCCCCCAAATGTAAAAACAAATGAAAATAAAAACAAATCAGCATTGGCTACCTCCTCCTCCACTTGAACCTTCCCCTCCTGGTTCATGATTTTTTTTTTGTGTCATTTACTTAAAAAAAACCCCAAAAATGAGACTATACAAACAATGTTGGCTACATCCTCCACTGCCTCTTCCACTTACACCGCCACATCCACCTCCTGCTCCACTTAGACATTTGCCCCCTTGTTCAAGATTTTAAATTTTTTTAATTCTGTTATTTAAGTAATTTCCCTATCCACATTTGTTTGCAGGGCAATTGTCCCGCTATTACCCCCATTTTGCTTCCTTTTTATAGCCCCCTAGCCCTTACTATGACCATTTTAAACCGAAGTTCAGGTCCCGATTGAGTTCTATTGGGTTCGGGGTCAAGTTCTGATACCCGAACCGAACTTTGAACTTCAATTCGGCTGAACCCGGACATCCACTAGTCCGCTCATCCCTAGTTGTGATAGTCACAGTTTTCTCCACTGAAGATCTAGCAGAGCTCAGCTGAGATGTGTATAACCCCCCACACCACAGCTTTCGGTGAACAATGTATAGTGACAGAGAGCTGCTACTCTGTGCTGGGGTGTGGTTGGAATAGGAAGCAGTTTGTCCTCTAGCAATAATCTCTTGCTGATAAAACACTGATGGTATTGCAACAGCAACATACAGCACAGTAAGTGACACATCACTGCTCCTACATCTTGGTCCTCTCTGATTGCATAGAAAAAACCTGCTCACAGAGTTCCTTTAACCACCAGTAAAGTTTTGGCATATTTCAACCAGAAGGCAGAAGATTGGGTAATAGAAAACATTTGTTACAACAAACAACAATATAGTGATGGAAGGTAACTTGCATTTAATTTTTTGTTTCTTAAAAAAGTTATTGGCTGACTTCCAAAATGTTATATTTCCTTCATCTGTTAAATAAGAGGGTTTTTAGCATTATGAAACATTTGATATTTAAATGTGATGGTATAAGTTGAATTTCTTCTGCTTCCTGCTGCATTATTATATGCCCTAACCCATGGCGTCATTTATAATACTGATTTTTAAATAAGTCCATTTTTTAAACAAACGCCCTTCAGTACTTGCTAGTGGTATAACCAAAACTATAACTTGGCAAAAAGCAGACCGTGTACTGAATTTCAGAGAACACTTTTCATTACATAGGAAAAAAGCTTTTCTGCCCAATATTGGCCTTGGCTATCTCGGAAGTGATCAAGTCAATTTATTTTACTTACCCACAAAACAAAATAGTGCAAATATTTTCAGCAAACACGGAAGTAACGCTCTTTGCGATTTCAAAACTGTTTATTCTAAGAAAAGTAACTTAAAATTAATTATTTTGGTCTGACTCTTCTTCTAAATATCCCAACATACCTGAACAGAACAAGTAGCACACAGACCTTATTTAGAAACCGACGCAAATAAGACATCGGAGGAGGCGCTTCAGATGTAGCAAAGTACCTGGTTATGTGAAAATCACAAATATAGACAGGATTCAAGAGTGTAAAAAATTCAGAGCAGAGAGACGTTCGGGTAAGTTCTTGGCTAAGTTGGGTAAGGAGCCGCACAAGTGTTCCTTTATACCCAGTAACCAGGCGGCAGTGGATGGAAGGATATTGCAGGATCATTTGGATACCCTTCAGCAGTGTAGTGTGTGTTACAAATCCTTGTACATCTCCTTGTAAAAGGAATATCAAGATGAACGTGTTTCCTGGAAATTGCATTTGTAGAATTCTTGGCTTGCTGAGGTGGTCGGATGAATTGAACCAAATCTTAAAGGAAACTTTAACAAATAATTTAGCATTAAAAAGGTTGTCCGGTCAAAACCGATAACTATTTAAGGAAACACTTGTGGGTTTTTCAGGGAAGCTTTATTTTGTACACATTTCTTTTCAGAATCAGGTTGCTGTGTACATATCTGCAGGCCATGGTGAACATCAATGAAGAAACATCTTCTTTATATTTAGGAGAGAGACTGGCATGGATGTCCTATATACTTTATTTGCCCTGGATAATGAGTCTCTGGTTTTGATTGACAGATCTGAGGAGCAGATACAAGGTTTTATACAAGTAGCTAAGGTGAAGGTCTCTTATTTCTTAGCAATGCTACAAAAGCAATTTCTACGATTAGCAATTAATAGGGACAAAATCGTGGTGAAATGGGGTTTTGCACTTTAAGAAAAATGTATCTCAAAACACTTTAATATACTCACTAGTGATGAGCAGACGTGCTTGGATAAGATGACATCCGAGCATTTTCTGGTGCTAACCGAGTGTCTTCGGCGTGCTCGAATAATATAATCGAGTCCCCGCAGCTGCATGTCTTGCAGTTGTTGGACAACCACAACACATGCATGGATTCCCTGTTTGTTAGGCAATCCCTGCATGTGTTGTGGCTGTCGAACAGCCGGGAGATATGCAGGTGCGGGGACTCGACCGTATTATTCGAGCATGCCAAAAACACTCGGCTAGCCCCCGAGCATGATCGGACAACACCTGACCCGAGTACGTTCGCTCCTCACTATTACCTTTGCCAATTCCAGCATCGGCTCTCTACCTCGTCTCCAGTTTCAGTGCTTTGGCTGCATTAGTGACATCACTTTGACAACTCATATCACTGCTATAGCCAACACACAAAAACCTTGTGAATGTGGCTCTTCAGCTCTGTCTTAAATGGGACGGAGGGTAGCATACTTCATCTCCACTCTATGGGGCTTCTGGATAAAACAGACCACTGTACTCACCTTTCTCCAGCAGTCCCATAAACAATAAACAAAGAATAGATCGAGCATGCCCACGTTTCTTCCACTTAAAAATTGGGATGCTTAGGGTTTCAGAGCCCCAATCTTGGGATTGAATTGTATAATCGACAGTGACAGTCAAACATTTTTTGTGCAAATTTTTAGGTCTCACCCCTGGGAATAATTTTCTTTGGTTTGATTGCACCATACGCACAATTTCTTAACTTTAATATTGTTTACTGGTGGCTCAATCATCATAAAATTAACAATTATTTGTAATAAGTGTCCTGCAGCAAAGTAAAGTACAATTTACAGTAATTACAGTTTCACTTTTATTTTAACGAAACACTCTTTATTTGGTTCAGGTGCTCTTTCTCCACACACTAGAGAATAAACAGTTTCTGGTCTTGAGTGTTCAGTGACAAATTGAATGTACTCATGATGAGTGCAATGGAGCGTTTGGCGGCATCATTCACGATTTTCCATCAGGAGACTTTTGAGGATGTATCGGTGTGCCACAGACAAGGATCTTCATGAAGATAATTTTGGTTCATTTCCAGTGCAACAGTCAGTTTTTTTTGTTGGACAACATGAAGTGATGAAGCTTCTTGTGCCACACAAGGTCTTTGGCAACCTGCAAATGAGTTGAGCGGACATTGTTGCCTTCCTTCTGCAGAGCTAGTACCATCTCAACCTTTCCTGCGGTCAGAAACTCACTGTAAAAACAGCCAGACCCACTATAATCTCACTGAGGTACCACGGGTGTCTGTTTAAGGTTTTTATTTCTGCCTCAGCAACAAGTAAGTGGATTCCTTTTTATGCTACGAGTTCTTTCAGTAATGTAATTTCACGATGATGTGGCTGAGATCTGACAGAGGTACCAAGCCTTCAAATATAAGCGGGCAGTAAAAGTGCAAAATTGAAGGAGATTTTTTAATTCTGTCAAAGTTAAACAAAATTGGTGAACAAAGCATGAAGAGCTTCAGAGTGTATATCACTTTGGCCATCCATTGGGCCCGATGGTAGGCAGCTGGAGTATTGATGTGTATGTCAGGTTTGCCGGCATGACCTTGTAATTATCTCTTGGATGGCATTGTACAAGCTGTTGGTGCAAAATTCATCTGGATACTCCTTAAGTGGACCTAGCTCAGTTGAAACTATGTCATCTTCCATTCCGCACAAAAACTTGGTTTTATCCAGTTGATTCCAGGCATCTGAAAATCTCTTGAAAAACGTTACATTTAGACCTGTTGATGCGGGCCACAATTTATCAAACGCACTTGCAACAATTAGCTTGTGAACGTGGTGACTACATTTCAAACTCATTCGTTTTTTCAGTAGCTTCTGTCGCAAGAGGACGTATGAACCAGCGTTTGACTAAAATGCCCTTTGTTCTTGTCATTATCGTTGTCGGAAATGCTGCTGTCCCTGCGACTGCTACTTCTGCAAAGTTCAGCCGATGCTAAGAGGACGTATGAACCAGCCTTTGACTAAAATGCCCTTTGTTCTTGTCATTATCGTTGTCGGAAATGCTGCTGTCCCTGCGACTGCTACTTCTGCAAAGTTCAACCGATGCTGTTGACTGTTGAACTCGCTCAGTTTCCTTTTTTCTTTGTTTCGCTGCCTGTAATTCTCTCATACTGGTATTTCTCACAAAATTAGAATATCAAAAAGTTAATTTATTTCAGTTCTTCAATACAAAAAGTGAGTCATATGGCCATTACAAACAGAGTGATCTATTTCAAGTGTTTATTTCTGTTAATGCTGATGATTATGGCTTACAGCCAATGAAAACCCCAAAGTCATTATCTCAGTAAATTAGAATAGTTTATAACATCAGCTTGAAAAATGATTTTAAAATCGGAAATGTTGGCCTACTGAAATATGTTTAGTAAATCAAATCAATACTTGGTCGAGGCTCCTTTTGCATCAATTACTGCATCAATGCGACGTGGCAGGCAGACGAACAGCCTGTGGCACTGCTGAGGTGTAATGGAAGCCAAGGTTGCTTTGATAGCAGCCTTCAGCTCATCTGCATTGTTGGTTCTGGTGCCTCTCATCTTCCTCTCGACAATACCCCATAGATTCTCTATTGGGTTAATGGGGCTAAAGTCAAGCGACTTTGCAGGCCAATCAAGCACAGTGATACTGGTGTTTTCAAACTAGGTATTGATTCTTTTGGCAGTGTTGACAGGTGGCAAGTCCTGCTGGAGAATGAAATTTTCATCTCCAAAAAGCTTGTCAGCAGAGGGAAGCATGAATTGCTTTAAAATTTCCTGGTAGATGGCTGCGCTGATTTAGGTCTTTATAAAACACAGTGGACCAACACCAGCAGATGACATGGCTCCCCAAACCATCACTGATTGTGAAGACGTCACACACGCAGCTTCCACTCTTCCTCCAGACTCTTGGACCTTCATTTCCACATGAAATGCAAAATTTACTTTCATCTGAAAATAACACCTTGGACCACTGAGCAAAAGTCCAGTTCTCTTTCTCCTTGGCCCAGGTAAGACGCTTCTGGCATTGTCTACTGGTCATGAGTGGCTTGACACAAGGAATGCAACACTTGTAACCCATGTCTTGGATACGTCTGTGTGTGGTGGCTCTTGAAGCAATGACTCCAGCAGCATTCCACTCCTTGTGAATCGCCCCAAAATTTTTGAATGGTCTTTTCTTAAAATTCCTTTCAAGGCTGCGGTCATCCCGGTTGCTTGTGCACCTTTTTCTACCTCACTTTTTCCTTTCACTAAACTTTCCATTAATATGCTTGGATACAGCACGCTATGAACAGCCAGCTTCTTTAGCAATGACCTTTTGTGGCTTACCCTCCTTGTGGAGTGTGTCAATGACTGCCTTTCTAGATATCTGTCAAGTCAGCAGTCTTCCCCATGATTTTGGAGCCTCCTGAAACAGACTAAGGGATTTTTTTTAAAAGCTTAGGAAGCCTTTGCAGGTGTTTTTTGTTAATTATTCTAATTTACTGAGATAATGAGTTTTGGGTTTTCATTGGCTGTATGCCATAATCATCAACATTACATAGTAACTTAGTTTTTAAGGTTGAAAAAAGACTTTAAGTCCATCTAGTTCAATTCATATCCTAACCTAATATGCCCTAACATGTTGATCCAGAAGAAGGCAAAAAAACCCATGTGGCAAACAGTAAACTCCACATAGCCACATAGGGGGAAAAAATTCCTTCCCGACTCCACATACGGCAATCAGACTAGTTCCCTGGGTCAATGCCCTATCAAGGAATCTAGTGTATTTAACATGTAAATTATACTTTTTAAGAAAGGCATCCAGCAGTCCCTTCTTAAAGTTTTGTAATGAATCACTCATTACAATTTTAACAGAAATAAACACTTGAAATAGATCACTCTGCTTGTAATGACTCTATATGATAAGAGTTTCACTTTTTGTATTGAAGAACTGAATTAAATTAACTTTTTGATGATATTCAAGTTTTGTGAGAAGCACCTGTAAATCTTTTTTCCTCAACCTTTGCCAGCTTTCTGTCTAATGGTCCCATGCTTCCATGATGATCTTTTTCTCTTTGAGCAAGCAAAAAGTAGCCTTCCTGAAGTTTTATACATATTATGCCATCATCATGAGCAACATCAAACAAATCATCAAGTTTATTAACAAATTCCTTCTCCTTAAACTCTTGTGTTTTGGTTTGCCGTTTCGCATTCTTCTTGAGATTCTTCCATTGACCAAACAGATTTGTTACCTTACTGATCATGTGATATTGTTGACTTGTTGGGATTCTCACTTTTTCCCAGAACCAAAGTACTTTTTTGGCTATAGGTAGCACTGGTGCGTGTTGGTTGCAATTCTATACAGTGCAGGGATTAAAACCTGGCCAACACTTGCCTCTTTGACGGCACCTTCGAACCAGTAATACTACTGGTTGTTGCACCTTCTCATTCTCCATTAGCAACCTATCCTAATGAATGAGGGAAGGGATACAGCTGCAAAGTTTGTTGATTAGCTGCCCTACGCTTAGCCTTTCACCAAACTTTATTGTCCAAAACAGAAGACAGGACAGTGAATTCACATCCTGTGCGGGCTGGACAGTGGCTGAATGCAGCTGAAGCCGAATATAAAGGAATTCACTTATCCCTAGTTTCTGTAAATCACCCTAATCCACAACACTCGCAAATTACTATTATAAATTAAAGTAATTGAATTTTAGGGAAAAATTTAATTAGACAGTAAAAGACACATGGGAGTGGTGAGTAAATATTTAAAGATGAGATTTACCTAAAACAGTGAATAATACTGAATGTTGTGTGTAATCTGGTAAGTTTACTTTGAAACAGGAAATCTAAACTAATAATAATATTAAATATTCTTTACAAATAAGTAAATTAGAGAGAGTTTCAAGGAGCGGTGAGGCCCTTATTGCGTCTGTATATTAAAACTACCCAAATCCTATTTTAATGACTATTAAGTGTTCAAATGCTGACATTTGCCACCTTTTAAAAACACAACCAAAAGAAATGATTTTTTAAAGGATATTACAGATCATTATGTGCAACAACTATAGGGGGTGAGACTGAGTAGAACTATTTTTCATTTTTTCTATAGAACGCATTGTCACCCTAGTGTAAGGGTAACTTGTTATGTTTGGAATAAGTCTTTAACCCCGAAGTGACTGAACCACTTTTGACCTTAATGAACAAGTCAAATTTTTTAAATCTGACCTGGCACTTCATACGGTAAAAGCTCTGGAATGCATCAAAGAATTACAGTGTTTCTGCAAATGTTTTTTGATGACGCACTGTACTTTATGTTAGTGGTACATTTAGGTTGATATGTTTTTCATTTATTTGTGAAACTATCAGAATTTTTTGCAAAAATTTTGAAATATTCGTAATTTTCGAAAGTTACATTTTTATACCCTTAAAGCAGTTAGTCACGCGGTACAAAATAATTAATAAATAACATTTCCCATATGTCTACTTTACATCTGCATAATTTTTCAAACGTCATTGTGTATGGTTAGGATTTGAATAGTGTTAAAAGTTGAGCAGCAAGTTATCATTTTTTCAACACAATTACAAAACCTGTTCTTTAGGAACCTATTTAGATTTAAATAGACTTTAAGGGGTCTATATATTGGAAACCCTCAAAAGTGATACCAAGTTAAAAAGCCCATCCGTCAAACACTTCAAAAATGCTGTCAGGTATTTTTTTTTAACCCTTTGGGTGCTACACTGGAATAAAGGCAAAATGGAATGAAAAAATACATTGTAATTTTCCTCTAAAATGTTGCTTTAGCTTCAATTTTTTACTTTTATAAAGAATAGCACAGCAAAATGTGTTACCCTCTGTCTTCTGAGTGCGCCAATACCCCACATGTCATCAGAAACCTCTATTTGGACAAACGGCAGGGCTCGTGAGGAGCTCCATTTGAATTTTGTAAAACAAATTTGGCTGAAATAGAGGGCGTCAAGTCACATTTGCAGGGCCCCTAAGATGCCTAAACAGCAGAAACCCCCCAAAGAGACCCATTTTGGAAACTATACCCCTCAATAATTTTATCCAGTTGTATAGTGAGCAATTTGAACCCACAGGTACTGCACAGATTTTGAGGTCTTCATATGGAGAATTTTTTTTTTTTTCACTGAAATGTTGCATTATCCCAAATGTTTCACTTTTGCAAGAGGAAAGATAAAAATGAGGAACAACCAGTTTGTTACCCATTTTCTTCTGTGAACAGTGGTACTCCACCTGTAGTCAAAAACTACTGTTTGGACAAAGCAGGGCTCAAAAGGAAGAAGGGACATTTGGCATGTAAATCTGGCTGGAATAGATTGCAGACATCATCTCTCATTTGCAGAGCCCATGTATTGAGATAAGCGAATAAGTTCAGAATCGGTGGCCAAATCTGAATTTGCCATATTTGTAACCTACTTGTGCCAAATTTATGTTTGACAATCGATTCCGAATATATTTGGTCATTTCTACTCCCACTGACTCCAAAGACGTTTGGCTGTGTTCGGCGAATACTGCAAATACAATATTCACCGCTGTTTGTAATCGGAACCGAATTTTGAAAAATTCGCTCAACTCTACCCCTGAAGTGCCAAAACACCAGAAATCCCTACAAGTGACCCCATCTGGGAAATTAGACCAATCAAGGAATTAATCTCGGGCTGTGTTGTGCACTTTGAACCCATAGGTGCATCACAGAACTTTCTGCTAAAATGTTGTTTTAGCCGCAAATTTGTAATACTCACAATGGACAATAGGAGATAACAGACCCCATAATTTGTTACGATATTTTTCCCAAATGCGATTCTACCCCATATATGGCAAAAAAACCTGCTGTTTGGGCACATGGCAGGGCTCAGAAAGGCAAGAGTGTTATTTGATTTTTGGAGAGTAAATTTATCTGGAATAGATTATGGATACCATGTTATGTTAGCCGAGCACCTGAGGTGTCAAAACAACAGAAACCCATTATGGAAAATAGACCCATCAAGCATTTTTAACCTAAAGGTGATTCACAAAACTTTATGCTGTAACATTTAGATGTGGAAACAGAAAAATAATTTTTTACACTAAAATACTCTTTTAGCACCACATTTATAAGTTACATGATGGGTAGTATGAGAAAATGGTCCCCATACTGCAATTTTTACCGAACATGGCAGGACGTCATATGTGGTTGTACATGGCAGGGATCGAATGGGAAGGAGCTCTAGGTGGCTTTTAGGATGCAAATTCCATTTGAATAAATTGTAGGCTCGATTAGCCGAGACCCTGAGGTGCCAGAACAGCAGGAACCCCCAAGTGACCCCATATTGGAAACTTCACTGCTTAAGGATTTCACCTGGGTGTGCAGTGAGTATTTTGAACCCACAGGTGCATCACAGAATTTTATACATTGGGACATGGAAATATAACATTTTAGTAATAAAAATGTATTTTTTTTTATTTTCTGCAAATTTTTTATTTACACAAGAGTAAATAGGTGCAACTGGACACAATTTATTGTGCAATTTCTCCAGAACACGGTGATGACCTACATCACTAGAAAAAATTAAGAGACCGCTGCAAAATGTTCAGTTTGTCTGATTTTTCTCTTTATAGGTATATTTTTGAGTAAAATGTAAATTGTTCTTTTAGTCTACAAACTTCTGACAACATATCTCCGAATTCCCAAGCAATAAAGTTTTTTTTTTTCCTGAAAAGGAGAAATGGTCAATATTAAAAAAAACCCCAGTGCTTTCAGACCTCAAATAATACAAAGAGAACAAGTTAATAATCATTTAGAAACAACAATACTAATGTTCCTCGCCATCACCGAAACCTGGCTCACCCCTTCTGACACAGTCTCCCCTGCTGCACTCTCTTACGGTGGCTTCCACCTTTCCCACAAACCCCGCCCCAGCAGCAAACATGGCGGAGGAGTTGGTTTTCTCAGATAACTGCTACTTCACCCTAATCCCACTGCCACCCTCTGTTACCCTCCCTTCCTTTGAGGTGCACTCTATGCGCATCTACTCCCCCACCAACCTCCAACTGGCTGTCATTTACCGCCCCCCAGGGCCAGCCACCACCTTCTTTGACCACTTCACCTCCTGGCTACTTCATTTCCTTTCTGCGGACATTCCCACTATCATCATGGGCGACTTCAACATAGTAACATAGTAACATAGTTAGTAAGGCCGAAAAAAGACATTTGTCCATCCAGTTCAGCCTATATTCCATCATAATAAATCCCCAGATCTACGTCCTTCTACAGAACCTAATTGTATGATACAATATTGTTCTGCTCCAGGAAGACATCCAGGCCTCTCTTGAACCCCTCGACTGAGTTCGCCATCACCACCTCCTCAGGCAAGCAATTCCAGATTCTCACTGCCCTAACAGTAAAGAATCCTCTTCTATGTTGGTGGAAAAACCTTCTCTCCTCCAGACGCAAATAATGCCCCCTTGTGCCCGTCACCTTCCTTGGTATAAACAGATCCTCAGCGAGATATTTGTATTGTCCCCTTATATACTTATACATGGTTATTAGATCGCCCCTCAGTCGTCTTTTTTCTAGACTAAATAATCCTAATTTCGCTAATCTATCTGGGTATTGTAGTTCTCCCATCCCCTTTATTAATTTTGTTGCCCTCCTTTGTACTCTCTCTAGTTCCATTATATCCTTCCTGAGCACCGGTGCCCAAAACTGGACACAGTACTCCATGTGCGGTCTAACTAGGGATTTGTACAGAGGCAGTATAATGCTCTCATCATGTGTATCCAGACCTCTTTTAATGCACCCCATGATCCTGTTTGCCTTGGCAGCTGCTGCCTGGCACTGGCTGCTCCAGGTAAGTTTATCATTAACTAGGATCCCCAAGTCCTTCTCCCTGTCAGATTTACCCAGTGGTTTCCCATTCAGTGTGTAATGGTGACATTGATTCCTTCTTCCCATGTGTATAACCTTACATTTATCATTGTTAAACCTCATCTGCCACCTTTCAGCCCAATTGACAGCCCAACATCCCCATTGACACTTCCCTCTCAGCTGCCGCTAAACTTCTATCTCTCACTTCCTCCTTCGGCATCACTCAATGGTCCTCTGCAGCCACTCACAAAGACGGTCACACACTGGACCTCATCTTCACCCGCCTCTGCTCTCTATCTAACCTCTCTAACTCACCTCTTCCACTCTCTGACCACAACTTTCTCACATTCTCATCTCTCTCCACTCCATGTCTACAATCCCCACCCCACAAACTTTCACACCCTCGCAGAAATCTTAAACATCTTGACCTACATTCATTCTCTGAATCCCTCCTCCCCCTCACAGGCATAAGTTCCATACACAATGCGGATGACGCTGCTGCTCTATATAACACCACAATAGCTGTAGCTTTGGAATCTGCTGCCCCACTTACACATACCAAAGCTCGCAAAATCAACAGACAGCCCTGGCACACCAGCCTGACCAAAGAACTGAGGCGAGCTTCCAGGGCTGCTGAGCGCAGATGGAAAAGATCCCACTCTAACGAGCACTTCATCGGATTCAAACAGTCCCTCACTTCTTTCAAGACCACACTCGCCACAGCTAAACAAACGTACTTCTCATCTCTCATATCCTCTCTCTCTCAAAACCCTAAACAGTTATTCAACACCTTCAATTCTCTCCTCTGTCCCCCAGCACCTCCTCCCTCCCCACTTATCCCCGCTGAAGACTTTGCCTCATTTTTCAAGCAGAAGATTGATAGCATTAGAGACAGTTTTGGTCAACAACCCCCAGAGCCCTTCCTCCCGATTTCCCAGCCCTCCACCTCCAAAATCAACTTCTCCACCATTACAGAAGATCAACTCTCCACTCTACTCTCAAGATCGCATCTCACCACCTGTGCACTTGACCCACTCCCATCCCACCTCATCCCAAACCTCACCACAGTCTTCATCCCAACCCTAACCCATCTCTTCAACCTATCACTAACAACTGGTGTTTTTCCCTCAAGCTTTAAACATGCCTCCATCACACCTATCCTCAAAAAGCCCTCTCTTGACCCATCCTCTGTATCTAGCTATCGCCCTATATCACTTCTCCCCTATGCCTCCAAACTACTGGAACAACACATTTACCTTGAACTGTCCTCCCATCTCTCTTCTTGCTCCCTCTTTGACCACCTACAATCTGGCTTCCGGTCACACCATTCCACCGAAACTGCCCTAACTAAAGTCACCAATGACCTCTTAACCGCCAAGAGCAAGCGACACTACTCTGTCCTCCTCCTCCTCGACCTGTCGGCTGCCTTTGACACAGTGGACCATTCCCTATTATTACAAACCCTCTCATCCCTTGGCATCACAGACTTGGCCCTATCCTGGATCTCATCATACCTAACAGACCGGACATTCAGCGTCTCCCACTCACACACCACCTTCTCACCTCGCCCTCTATCTGTCGGAGTCCCACAAGGTTCAGTCCTTGGGCCCTTGCTCTTCTCCATTTACACCTTTGGCCTGGGACAGCTCATAGAATCTCATGGCTTTCAGTATCACCTCTATGCTGACGACACACAGATCTACATCTCTGGACCAGATATCACCTCCCTTCTAACCAGAATCCCTCAATGTCTGTCCACTATTTCATCCTTCTTCTCCGCTAGATTTCTGAAACTTAACATGGACAAAACAGAATTCATCATCTTTCCCCCATCTCACGCAACCCCCCCAACGAACCTATCCATTACAGTAAATGGCTGCCCACTCTCCCCAGTCCCACAAGCTCGCTGCCTCGGGGTAATCCTTGATGCTGATCTCTCCTTCAAACCACATATCCAAGCCCTTTCCACTTCCTGCCGCTTTCAAATCAAAAATATTTCACAAATCTGTTCATTCCTCACCCATGACTCTGCAAAAACCCTTGTCCATGCCCTCATCATCTCTCGCCTTGACTACTGCAACTTCCTGCTCTGTGGCCTCCCCTCTAACACTCTCGCACCCCTCCAATCTATTCTAAACTCTGCTGCCCGACTAATCCACCTGTCCCCCCGCTATTTCCCGGCCTCTCCCCTCTGTCAATCCCTTCACTGGCTCCCCATTGCCCAGAGACTCCACTACAAAACCCTAACCATGACGTACAAAGCCATCCACAACCTGTCTCCTCCATACATCTGTGACCTCGTCTCCCGGTACTTACCTACCCGCAACCTCCGATCCTCACAAGATCTCCTACTCTACTCCCCTCTTATCTCCTCTTCCCACAATCGTATACAAGATTTCTCTCGCGTATCACCCCTACTCTGGAACCCTCTACCACAACACATCAGACTCTCGCCTACCATCGAAACCTTCAAAAAGAACCTGAAGACCCACCTCTTCAGACAAGCCTACAACCTGCAGTAACCACCGATCGACCAAACCGCTGCATGACCAGCTCTACCCTCACCTACTGTATTCTCACCCATCCCTTGTAGATTGTGAGCCTTCGCGGGCAGGGTCCTCATTCCTCCTGTACCAGTTATGACTTGTATTGTTTAAGATTATTGTACTTGTTTTTATTATGTATACCCCTCCTCACATGTAAAGCGCCATGGAATAAATGGCGCTATAACAATAAATAATAATAATAATAATGTTTTAACTCAGGAAGTGTTCAGAAATCAATATTTTGTGGAATAACCATGATTTTTAATCACAGCTTTCCTGCGTCTTGGCATACTTTCCACCAGTCTTTCACACTGCTCCTGGCGCAAAAATGGAAACAGTTCTTCTTTGTTTGATGGCTTGTGACTATCCATCATCCTCTTGATTACATTCCAGAGGTTTTCAATGGGGCTCAGGTCTGGAGATTGGGCTGCCCATGACAGGGCTTTTATGTGGTGGTCTCTTAATTTTTGCCAGAACTGTATATGTTGTCAGAAACTAATGTTAAGGTTACTGTTAGGGTACTATTTGTTAGGGCTAACGGAACGCACCGAGTAAATATAGATGTTTTATTGTTATTGGTGCATTCGCAGCCCGGGGTCCACTGTGCAGGAGAACCTGCTGCTAGCAAACGGCGGAACTATATGGCGGTATGAACTAGCTCTGTTATTTCACAGAGTAACCGTGAAAGCAAAGCACTGAGCCCTGTTAGACTTCACAGAGGCACAGGCTAACTACCCAACTGAGAGCAGTCAGTGGTCATGCATGCACACAAAACTCCTCGCCGGAGCTGCCAGCATTCTAGGGGCTTATTTCAGCCAGGTCCCTTAATACACACAAACACAATCTCCTCGCCGGAGGTGCCAGCATTCTAGGGGCTTATTTCAGCCGGGTCCCTGAACACACTCTTACATGACCACACTGGCGCAAAGCATATAACATAGAAAGATACTAGCGCATAGCCATGCGAGCCTTAAATAGTTGCAGCACGTACAGGACCTTCCTAGCAGGACCAATGAGAGGCTGCCACAGAGCCTGAGCACCTACAGGACCTTCCTGAAGGACCAATGGCTTTAGCTGCAGTATCTCACTCTGGGCATGCTCAGAACAAGAAAAGCAGGACTTAGTCCCAGAAGCGTCTGCTCGCCGATGCCCAGCACTGACTTCAATGGCAGAAGCAGGAAAAGCAGCAGTAACTCTTTGTACAGAGTCAGACTGAGCGAGACGCTGGGACTGACATCTCCGCTTAGCAGGCTCCACTGCGGCAGGAGAAGAATGGGAGACCGCAGCGGAGATGGCCCGAGATTCCCCCTGTGCAGAGGCGGGAACTCGACCCCTAACACTATTAGGGTTTTTAATGGTTACATTTTGGGTTACATAACATTTTTGTTTGGTTTCAGTATAAGGCTGTAATTACATTTTTGTGCCCTACGCTGAGCACTTACTTTGGGGTTTCAGTGTAAATTCCACAAAACGTGATTCAAGCCAACGACGGAACCACCCACTATTATAAGGCAGATGGAGACACTTTGGACTCCGTTTGGTGTCTGTTCAGGTGGTATACATCTTTGTAGGCATGCACAGATCTGTGGTCGCCCACACTTGTGTGCTAAAAATATGCCTAAAATTATAGGACACCGCCAGAACACAGGACAGTCCAAAGTGACTCCATCTGCCTCAATAGTGAGTGGTTCCATTGGGGGCTTTATTTGAATCACGGTTTTGGGAATTTACACAAAAACCCCTACGTAAGCGCTCAGCGGACAGCACAGGATGCATGTGAGCTAAACCTTACTCTTGATTTTTGGGAGACAGAATGAATAAATAGAAACCAGTACAAGAATAGTTATTTTTATTTTTGCACAGTTCACCATGTGGTATAAGTGATGACATGGCTTTATTCTTTGGGTTGGTGCGATTACAGCGATACCAGATTTATATAGGTTTTTTAATGTTTTGCTGCTATCACACAGTCAAAATACATTTTTTTTTAATAAAAAAATAGTTTTGTCGCCATATTCCAGGGAACTGTCAGTTTTTTTTTACTTTTTGGCGAACAGTGCTGAATGAGGGCTTACATTTTGAGGGACAAGTTGAAGATTTTTTTGGTACCATTTTGGGACAGACAACATTTTGTGATTGCTTTTTACACACAGAATGAACAAACAAATGGCCAAGAGGAAGGCTGAAAAAATAGCAGCACTCACCACTAGTAACTTAAAAAGGCATCTTTACTGAGGGAACATGCACCCAATGTGGACCTAGGAAAGACGGGTGACAGCTGTTTTCACTTGACAAGCCAGAAGAAGTGTGTTTTGTACGAAACAGCTATCACTTGTCTCTGCTTTTCTAGGTCCACATCGTGTGCATGTTCCCTCAATAAAGATGCCATTTTAAGTTACCAGTGGGGAGTGTCGCTATTTTTTTTTAGCTTTTCTCTTGTCCAGATATACGCATTTTTGTTGCTGAGCAAAACCCTAAACTGTTTTTTATGGACATTGTACAGATTCTGGTTAAATTTCACATTTAAAAGTGATAATTAACAATTATAAGTGATATAGACATGTGAGCAGTGCGCATGATCAACACTCACTCCATTCAAATGACTCTTCATAGCCCCGGTCTCAGGATTAGTGGAGATTCCAACCTTTGTACTCCCAGTGATAAGGAAGTTGCCATCCCATCGATCAGGAATAACTTCCATATTTGAGAATACCCTTTAAATATTTCCAAAACATGTGTGAGATTAAGGAGCCGTCAAGGTCAATGCCATTCTGAGCCAAATGTATTCTTCAAATACTTTAATGCAGAATGTGAGACAGAGTTCAGGAGTAATTACGGAATTTATAGACTGGAGATAGTTACAGAGTCATGATACTAATAATCTAAGAAAAATACTTTTACACACATATATCAGAGATGTATTCTGGAAGAATTGTAAACTACCTAAAATAAATTTTTCAATATAAAATGTCTATTTGTGTGTTATTTAATTATCATGTATTATTACAATATCTTCTGAAGAATGATCTATTGTGAATTTACAGTGTTTTTTCCAATTGCATATTTTGGCATAATAAAATTAATAAAATAATTTGTGGGGGGAAAAGGTAAACCTTGGCAGCATTAATGTTGTAGCCTTACATTTTCACACATAAGAGATACAAGCCTGAGGTCCAGAACAGGAAGAGTTGAACTCCTGCACCTGGATCTAGTCTAGAGACACTTCCCAGCTTTGGGTAAAACCAGATTACGATTTTTATTTTATTTTTTTTTTATTTATTTTTTTACACTTTTTCAACAACTATTTGCAAACTTTTCATTTTCCAATTCAGCTATATTACTTAAAAAAACAAGTGTTAAAGCATGAATCTGAGCAGTATTGTCCAATAATTATCCATAGTGTTCAAGAGAGTTTGGGAAAAATTAATATACTTACAGAGTATGTGTGCAATGTAATGCACTGTTATAGATAATAAATTAAAAAGGTTGAAAAGTGAAAGCAAGTCCTGTCGATATATGGTATGATACTGATCGGTGGAGGTCCAGCCGTTGGGACCCGCACCAATGGGCAGAACAGGAATTTTTATCCCTGATGGGATCTCTATCCACATTACAAAATGGAGTGGCAGTTCAGAAGACCAACAACCACTCCATTCAATTTTTATTATGGCTTATGAAAAAAGCGGAGAACAGCTCTTCGCAGCCTATAGGGAATGAATTGAGCAGAGGTACAGCATGGGCCACTCCTTTCTAATAGGGATACAAGTGCCTCTTTCTGCTGATCGGTGTGTGTCCCAAGATTTGGTCCCCCAACCCTTAACAAGTTATCCTTTAAGTAAATAGGTAATAAAGGGGTTGTCTGGTGAAACAAGTTGAAAAAAGATGAGCATCAACACTATCCTGTATTATCTACGATAATATATTTACCTACATACACTGACAAGCAAAATGGTAACAATCTCTTTTGATTTTCAGGCTCCATAGCTCATCATCCACTACTGCTTCAAATGTAAGACTACCATCATTTTATAGACAATCATCTTGGCTATCTCATATATAAATTTGATTTGCAACTATTTTGCATATGATTACTTATGGAGATTCTTGTCATATCACTATATTATTGTTTTCTTCCTAAAAATCTAAGTTGTAATTTTTATTATTTTGTTAGTATTTTGTAAATCCACTTTTGACCCTTAACACTGACAATCATTCTGGGCATGCTCTCGCTCAGATTCAAACATATCTTGACCGAAATTAGATTCAGGTTTCTTATACACTGAACCAAAAGTTAGCACATACTGGTCGACTCACTTGGGTATGTATAAA
This sequence comes from Ranitomeya imitator, assembly GCF_032444005.1. NCBI lineage: Eukaryota > Metazoa > Chordata > Amphibia > Anura > Dendrobatidae > Ranitomeya > Ranitomeya imitator. Next base: position 227,852,555 of record NC_091285.1, read on the forward strand.
GTTTTTTCATCAACTCTACCCACAAGGGTCTATTGGGTTGAGATCTGAGGACTGTGGGGGCCAGTCAAGCACCACTACTTCATTGTCACTGAACAATTTCTTCGCCAATTTTTACGTATGCTTTTGGTCTTTGTCCTGCTGGAGCACTTTGGTCCTTTTCAGCCCCATATTACTAGACTGTACGAAGTAACTTGTCATGAAGGATACTCACATATAGCTGAACATCGAGATAAACTTCGATTCTGGTCAAGTATCCAATGTCTTTGGCTGTGATACACCCCCATATCATAAGGCTTCCTCAACCAAATTTGACAGTTCCTTCAATTTCTCAATCCGTTCTTCCCTTTTCCTTGATCCTTTCAGACCTTTTTGCACCCATCAGAGACTAGTCTATTAATTTTCATCTTACCACTGCAAATCACCCATTTCTAATCTCTCCACTTTTCATACTTTTTTGAAAACTCACAGATGCTTCTTATGATGAAATTGAAGTTGTGGCTTCTTCCCCTATTTTTTGGCCATCATTCCAGACTTGTGTAACATGCTTCACACAGTGCTTGCATAGATATCTGTGATCTCACTATTACGAAGCATACAAGCCACCTCCACTTCCATGTTTGATGTGTCAGAACTGATAGATCTTGTTGACACCGATATTTTGCCTAGATGTCCAAGTCTTGGCTATTGATTAGATGGACAGACTTCATTTCTGCCATCTGTAATGGCAACCACATGATGCATTTTAGCAATATTCTTGAAGATTTTTCAGGTGGGTGACTCTTTTAAGGCTGGGGTCACACTAGTGCAGAATATGGAAGAGTGCTATGCAAGAAAACATTGTCACACACACACATATACAGTTAGGTCCATATATATTTGGACAGAGACAACATTTTTCTAATTTTGGTTATAGACATTACCACAATGAATTTTAAACAAAACAATTCAGATGCAGTTGAAGTTCAGACTTTCAGCTTTCATTTGAGGGTATCCACATTAAAATTGGATGATGGGTTTAGGAGTTTCAGCTCCTTAACATGTGCCACCCTGTTTTTAAAGGGACCAAAAGTAATTGGACAATTGACTCCAAGGCTATTTCATGGACAGGTGTGGGCAATTCCCTCGCTATGTCATTCTCAATTAAGCAGATAAAAGGCCTGGAGTTGATTTGAGGTGTGGTGCTTGCATTTGGAAGGTTTTGCTGTGAAGTAAACATGTGGCCAAAGGAGCTCTCCATGCAGGTGAAACAAGCCATCCTTAAGCTGCGAAAACAGAAAAAAAACCATCCGAGAAATTGCTGCAACATTAGGAGTGGCAAAATCTACAGTTTGGTACATCCTGAGAAAGAAAGAAAGCACTGGTGAACTCATCAATGCAAAAAGACCTGGGCGCCCACGGAAGACAACAGTGGTGGATGATCGCAGAATAATCTCCCTGGTGAAGAAAACCCCTTCACAACAGCCAACCAAGTGAACAACACTCTCCAGGAGGTAGGCGCATCAATATCCAAATCTACCATAAAGAGAAGACTGCATGAAAGTAAATACAGAGGGTTCACTGCACGGTGCAAGCCACTCATAAGCATCAAGAATAAAAAGGCTAGATTGGACTTTGCTAAAAAAACATCTAAAAAAGCCTGCACAGTTCTGGAAGAACATTCTTTGGACAGATGAAACCAAGATCAACCTCTACCAGAATGATGGACAGAGAAAAGTATGGCGAAGGCGTGGTACAGCTCATGATCCAAAGCATACCATATCATCTGTAATAAACGGTGGAGGCAGTGTGATGGCTTGGGCATGCATGGCTGCCAGTGGCACTGGGTCACTAGTGTTTCTTGATGATGTGACACAGGACAGAAGCAGCCGAATGAATTCTGAGGTATTCAGAGCCATACTGTGTGCTCAGATCCAGCCAAATGCAGCCAAACGGATTGGTCGTCGTTTCATACTACAGCTGGACAATGACCCAAACCATAAAGCCAAAGCAACCCAGGAGTTTATTAAAGCAAAGAAGTGGAATATTCTTGAATAGCCAAGTCAGTCACCTGATCTCAACCCAATTGAGCATGCATTTCACTTGTTAAAGACTAAACTTCTTGCAGAAAGGCTCACAAACAACCAGCAACTGAAAACCACCGCAGTGAAGGCCTGGCAGAGCATCAAAAAGGAGGAAACACAGCGTCTGGTGATGTCCATGAATTCAAGACTTCAGGCAGTCATTGCCAACAAAGGGTTTTCAACCCAAGTACTAAAAATGAACATTTTATTTAAAATTATTGAATTTGTCCAATTACTTTTGGTCCCTTTAAAAACAGGGTGGCACATGTTAAGGAGCTGAAACTCCTAAACCATTCATCCAATTTTAATGTGGATACCCTCAAATGAAAGCTGAAAGTCTGAACTTCAACTGCATCTGAATTGTTTTGTTTAAAATTCATTGTGGTAATGTCTATAACCAAAATTAGAAAAATGTTGTCTCTGTCCAAATATATATGGACCTAACTGTATATATGTATTTATATTGCATACATAGATAGATACAAGAAAAGTCGGCAAAGCATCTGCCACGTACAGTATAATCACAGTGACAAGTTAGAATAGAATAATGTAGATAGAATACATATATACACATAGAATAGATGTGTGTGTATATATATATATATATATAGCAGTGACACACACACATATATATATACATATATATATATGTATTTATATTGCATAGAGAGAGATAGAAGAAAAGCACGTAGATCATCTGCTGTGTTCTGTAAAATCACTGCAAGAGCCGATAGGATAGAGGAGATGGATTACATACAGTTAATACCAATAGAATAGGTAGATATATATTTGTCTGTGACAAATACAGCTAATACAGTGCGTGTGCAAATTACTGTACATGTATTTAATTAGTCCCTCAGAGTAGCGGTCATATACCGGTCCCCAGGCTTACCCACCCACTTCCTGGACCATTTCTCTGCCTGGCTGCCGCACTTCATGTCCTCAAAACTACCAACCCTTATCCTGGGAGACTTCAACATCCCCATTAACAGCCCCACTTCCACATCTTCATTCCAGCTTCTATCACTAACCAGTTCTCTAGGCCTCTCACATCTCCCAACCTCTAAAACACACAAAGACGGTAACTCCCTTGACCTGGTGTTTGTCCGGCTCTGTTCAATATCCTACCTAGATAACTCATCGCTTCCCCTCTCTGACCACAACATTCTCTCCTTCACGCTCACAAATCCTCGCCCATCCCAGCACACTCCTACCTACCACACATTCAGAAATCTACAAGCCATTAACCCTCATACACTTTCAGACTCTCTACACTCATCACTGTCCCCAATCTCCTCTTTTTCCTGTCCTGATATGGCTGTACATCACTACGAAGACACTCTTAGAAGCACCCTTGACCAAGTAGCTCCTTTCACCCTCAGAACCTCCAAAACACAGAGTACAATAGCCCTAGCCCACATCGCAAAGCCGATTTCTCCAGCGATTCTCTAGGTGTGCTGAACGCTTATGGAGGAAAACTCGCACACCAGAAGACTTCATCCACTTCAAATTTATGTTGAGAACCTATAATTCTGCGATTCACTTTGCCAAACAGACCTACTTCACCACCCTGATCTCCTCACTATCCAACAACCTCAAGAAACTTTTTGACACCTTTCACTCCCTCCTCAGGCCAAAAGCACAAGCCCCTATCACACACATTTGTGCTGATGACATGGCCTCCCACTTTATGGAGAAAATAGATAATGACCATCAGGAAATCAGCTCCCAGCCACCAAGAGCATTGACTCCCATCCCCTAGCTCACTCTCTAAATTTGATCCCATCACAGAAGAAGTCTCCAAGCTCCTCTCTTCTCGTCTGACTACAAGCACTACTGACCCCATTCCCTCACATCTCCTCCAGTCTCTCTCTCCAGTCATCACAACTCACCTAACTACAATCTTTAATCTCTCCCTCTCCTCTGGCATTTTCCCCTCCTCCTTCAAAACACTACTATTACTCCATTATTAAAGAAACCTGTCCTCGACCCATCCTGCACAAACAACTTCAGACCAGTCTCCAATCTCCCCTTCATCTATAAACTCTTGGAGCTCCTGGTCTACTCCTGCCTTACCCGTTACCTCTCCACTCATTCCCTCCTAAACCCTACTGACAGCAAAATGTAATGGTGACCACTCTCTGCTCATTCTTCTTGACCTTTCTGCAGCTTTCGACACTGTTGAACACCTTCTCCTACTCTCTAGGCTCCAGTCACTAGGTATTAAAGACACTGTTCTCTCCTGGTGCTCTTCCTATCTTTCTGACCACTCCTTCAGTGTTCTGTTTGCTGGCTCCACTTCATCCCTTCTTCCTCTCACTCTTGGGGTACCTCAGGGCTCAGTTTTTGGCCTCCTTCTCCCTCTACATGGCCCCAATTGGAAAGACCATCAGCAGATTTGGCTTTCAGTACCATCTTTATGTTGATGACATACAACTATACACATCATCCCCTGACCTTACCCCTGCTGTACTACAGGATGCCAGTGACTGTCTGTCCACAGTCTCCAACATAATGTCCAGTCACTATCTGAAACTCAACCTTTCCAAAACTGAACTTCTTTTACTGCTGCGTCTACTAACTGTCATGATCCCAATGGCAGGGGATCACAAAAAGGACAAGCACAGAAACAAACAAGCTCTAGGGCGATGGAACCTGAGCTGACCGCGACCCTGAACCTAACACACAAATAAAAGTAGCCGGGGAACGTGCCTACGATGATCCTAGACGTCTCGCTCCAGCCGAAGATCTAACTTCCCCTATCAGAAGAAACACAGACCTCTCTTGCCTCCAGAGAAATACCCCACAGCAAATAGCAGCCCCCCACATATAATGACGGTGAAATGAGAGGAAAGCACATACGTAGTATGAAAACAGTTTCAGCAAAATGAGGCCCGCTAAAGCTAGATAGCAGAGGATACAAAAGTGAACTGCGCGGTCAGCGAAAAACCCTTCAAAAAACCATCCTGAAATTACTTGAACTCATGTGCCAACTCATGGTACATGAAAAGCAATTTCAGCCCACTAGAGCAACCAGCAGCAGAGAATCACATATCTGCAGGCTGGACTAAAAACCAAATTAAGCAAAACACAAAACAGGAAAATCCAAACTTAGCTTGTCCAGAAGGTTCTAGGAGCAGGGAGCAGAGGTAACAAGACACACTGGATACATTGATAACCGGCGAGGAAATGCCAGCAAAGCCAGGTTAAATAGGAAACTCCCATATGCTGATGGAACAGGTGGAACCCAGAAACCCAGGAAAGACAAGTCACCCAGTACCATCAGTAACCACCAGAGGGAGCCCAAAAACAGAACTCACAACAACTAACCTCCCTAAATCTGACATTTCCCTCTCCATGGGTGGCACCATAATCACGTCCTGGCAGCAGGCACGCTGCCTGCATGTTATGTTTGACACCAATCTCTCCTTCACATTCCATATACAATCTCTTGCCCGCTCTTGCCGCTTACACCTAAAGAACATCTCTAGAATCTGCCCTTTTCTCACCATGGAAACAACAAAAACCCTCACTGTCATCCTGATCCACTCCCACCTGGACTACTGTAACACTCTATTAATTGGCCTTCCTGTTACTCGGCTTTCCCCTCTCCAGTCCATCCTTAATGCAGCAGCCAGGGTCATCCACCTGGCTAATTGTTACTCGGACACATCCGTTCTTTGCCAGTCATTACACTAGCTGCACATTCATTATAGGATCCAATTCAAAGTACTTGTTCTCACCCACAAAGCTCTCCACAGTGCGGCACCCCCTTACATCTCCTCCTTCATTTGTGTCTATCGGCCTAGCCGATCGCTGGGCTCTGTAAATGACTTTCAACTAACCTCTGCACTAATTCGTACCTCCCACTCCAAACTCCAAGACTTCTCCGGCGTTGCGCCATTCCTCTGGAATGCTCTACCCCAAGAAATTAGGACTAACCACAACTTGCACAGTTTTAGGTGCTCCCTCGAAACAGATTTGTTCAGAGCGGCCTATCACGTTCCCTCATCAAAGTAATTTTATGTCTAAGTGTGTGTGTATGTAGCCCATTATCTCAACCAATCCCCCCCCCTGAAGATGGCTGGACCTTCACTGTAAATACATCATTGTAAATACACACCTGTACTTTGTATCTCCCCCACCTCATTGTAAATTGTAAGCTCTCATGTGCTGGGTTGTTTCATTTTTGCTTTAATCATTATATTATTGTTAACGCTGTTATTTATGGGCGGCACGGTGGCGCAGTGGTTAGCACAGCAGCCTTGCAGCGCTGGAGTCCTGGGTTCAAACCCCGCCAAGGACAACATCTGCAAAGAGTTTGTATGTTCTCTCCGTGTTTGCGTGGGTTTCCTCCGGGCACTCCGGTTTCCTCCCACATTCCAAAGACATACTGATAGGGAATTTAGAATGTGAGCCCCATCGGGGACAGTGATGATAATGTGTGCAAAACTGTAAAGCGCTGCGGAATATGTTAGCGCTATATAAAAATAAAGATTATTATTATTATTTATGACTGTTGTGTTTGAAACGGTTTAACTGTAAAGTGCTGCAGAATATGTTGGCGCTAAACAAAGATTATTATTATTTTTAAGAAAAAAATGTCTTGGGCACCCGCGCAATTTTCATAACCAGCAGAGGAAAAGCGATGACTGGGGGCACATGTTTATAGCATGGGTAGGGGGTAATACCCATGGAGCTTTCCAGGCTATTACTATCCGCTCACAACTGTATTCTTAGCCTTTACTGGCTATTAAAATGGGGGACCCCCCAAAAAGTGATGTGGGGTCCCTCTGTATTTAATAACCAGCAAAGGCTATGCAGACAGCTATGGGCTGATATTAATAGCCTAGGAAGGGGTTCAATCTTCGTGTCTTCACAGCAGATCACCATGAGACTGAGCTTGAACTGCGGTGACCTCATTACTAACTTTTTCCCACGTTCCAGAGGTCACCGCAGTTCAGCATGGCTGGGAGCGCAGCTTCAGTGACGTCACTGAGGCTGTGCTCACAGCATCTTATTCACCAGTGGTTCTCAGCCTGGATAGTCGCATCTTGACACCGTCCAGGTTGAAAACGAATTATCCGTCCAGACATGGATTATGAAGTGGGACAGAATGAAAGGTATGGTATATTGTTGTTTTTTTATTTTACGTTTATTACAGGAGATCGAGGGCTTTGATGAATTAGGTGAGGTCATAAGTATGGTTTAATTGAGATTATTAAAGGAGTCTGTGCCTTTCTTTAAATTAACCCCTTTCTGACCTCGGACGGGATAGTACGTCCGAGGTCAGATCCCCTGCTTTGATGCGGGCTCCGGCGGTGAGCCCGCATCAAGGCCGGGACATGTCAGCTGTTTTGAACAGCTGACATGTGCCCGTAATAGGCGCGAGCAGAATCACGATCTGCCCGTGCCTATTAACTAGTTAAATGCCGCTGTCAAACGCAGACAGCGGCATTTAACTACCGCTTCCGGCCGGGCGGCCGGAAATGACGTCACATGATCGGGGGTCGGCGATGCTTCAGAATTGTAACCATAGAGGTCCTTGAGACCTCTATGGTTACTGATCGCCGGCAGCTGTGAGCGCCACTCTGTGGTCGGCGCTCACAGCACACCTGATTTTCAGCTACATAGCAGCGAACAGCAGATCGCTGCTATGTAGAAGAGGCGATCGTGCTGTGCATGGTTCTAGCCTCCCATGGAGGCTATTAAAGCATGGCAAAAGTAAAAAAAAAAAAAAAAAAAGTTAAAAAAATGTGAAAAAAAAATAAAAAAAAATAAAAGTTTAAATCACCCCCCTTTCGCCCCAATCAAAATAAATCAATAAAAAAATATATCAAATCTACGCATATTTGGTATCGCCCGATCTATCAACTAAAAAAAAGTATTAACCTGATTGCTAAACAGGGTAGCGAGAAAAAAATGCGAAATCCCAGAATTACGTTTTTTTGGTCGCCGCCACATTGCATTAAAATGCATTAACGGGCGATCAAAAGAACGTATTTGCACCAAAATGCTATCATTAAAAACATCATCTCAGCATGCAAAAAATAAGCCCTCAACCGACCCCAGATCATGAAAAATGGAGACGCTACGGGTATCGGAAAATGGCGCAATTTTTTTTTTTTTTTAGCAAAGTTTGGAATTTTTTTTTCACCACTTAGGTAAAAAATAACCTAGTCATGTTAGGTGTCTATGAACTCGTATTGACCTGGAGAATCATAATGGCAGGTCAGCAAAAAAGCCAAACAAAAAACAAGTGTGGGATTGCACTTTTTTTGCAATTTCACCGCACTTGGAATTTTTTTCCCGTTTTCTAGTACACGACATGCTAAAACCAATGATGTCGTTCAAAAGTACAACTCGTCCCGCAAAAAATGAACCCTCACATGGCCAAATTGATGGAAAAATAAAAAAGTTATGGCTCTAGGAAGGAGGGGAGTGAAAAACAAACACGGAAAAACGAAAAATCCCAAGGTCATGAAGGGGTTAAAGTACTTCTTTCTGGGTGTCTGTTTTCTTACAATGTGACTATGGGGTTAGTAATGGGGGTGTCTTATTGACGCCTCTCCATTACCAACCTCGAGACTTGATGTCACCAGACAATACAAAGGTGACATCAACCCCCCACAACTATTACCCCACTTGCCACCGCTACAGGGCAAGTGGGAAGAGCGAGGCTAAGTGCCAGAATTGGCACATCTTAGAGATACGCCTTTTCTGGGGCGTCTGAGAGCTGATGTTTTTAACCGGGGAGGGGGGCAGTATCCATAGCCCCTTCCTAGGCTATTGATATCAGCCCGCAGCTGTCTGCATAGCCGTTGCTGGTTAATAACTATAGGGGGACCCCACATCAGAATTACAGGCTTTTTTTCTATCTATCACTCTACGCAATATAAGTACATATATACACACGTGTGTGTCACTGACATATATACAGCAAAAATATATGTATATATATACAGTGGGGCAAAAAAGTATTTAGTCAGTCAGCAATAGTGCAAGTTCCACCACTTAATAAGATGAGAGGCGTCTGTAATTTACATCATAGGTAGACCTCAACTATGGGAGACAAACCGAGAAAAAAAAATCCAGAAAATCACATTGTCTGTTTTTTTAACAATTTATTTGCATATTATGGTGGAAAATAAGTATTTGGTCAGAAACAAACAATCAAGATTTCTGGCTCTCACAGACCTGTATCTTCTTCTTTAAGAGTCTCCTCTTTCCTCCACTCATTACCTGTAGTAATGGCACCTGTTTAAACTTGTTATCAGTATAAAAAGACACCTGTGCACACCCTCAAACAGTCTGACTCCAAACTCCACTATGGTGAAGACCAAAGAGCTGTCAAAGGACACCAGAAACAAAATTGTAGCCCTGCACCAGGCTGGGAAGACTGAATCTGCAATAGCCAACCAGCTTGGAGTGAAGAAATCAACAGTGGGAGCAATAATTAGAAAATGGAAGACATACAAGACCACTGATAATCTCCCTCGATCTGGGGCTCCACGCAAAATCCCACCCCGTGGGGTCAGAATGATCACAAGAACGGTGAGCAAAAATCCCAGAACCACGCGGGGGGACCTAGTGAATGAACTGCAGAGAGCTGGGACCAATGTAACAAGGCTTACCATAAGTAACACACTACGCCACCATGGATTCAGATCCTGCAGTGCCAGACGTGTCCCACTGCTTAAGCCAGTACATGTACGGGCCCGTCTGAAGTTTGCTAGAGAGCATTTGGATGATCCAGAGGAGTTTTGGGAGAATGTCCTATGGTCTGATGAAACCAAACTGGAACTGTTTGGTAGAAACACAACTTGTCGTATTTGGAGGAAAAAGAATACTGAGTTGCATCCATCAAACACCATACCTACTGTAAAGCATGGTGGTGGAAACATCATGCTTTAGGGCTGTTTCTCTGCAAAGGGGCCAGGACGACTGATCCGGGTACATGAAAGAATGAATGGGGCCATGTATCGTGAGATTTTGAGTGCAAACCTCCTTCCATCAGCAAGGGCATTGAAGATGAAACGTGGCTGGGTCTTTCAACATGACAATGATCCAAAGCACACCGCCAGGGCAACGAAGGAGTGGCTTCGTAAGAAGCATTTCAAGGTCCTGGAGTGGCCTAGCCAGTCTCCAGATCTCAACCCTATAGAAAACCTTTGGAGGGAGTTGAAAGTCCGTGTTGCCAAGCGAAAAGCCAAACACATCACTGCTCTAGAGGAGATCTGCATGGAGGAATGGGCCAACATACCAACAACAGTGTGTGGCAACCTTGTGAAGACTTACAGAAAACGTTTGACCTCTGTCATTGCCAACAAAGGATATATTACAAAGTATTGAGATGAAATTTTGTTTCTGACCAAATACTTATTTTCCACCATAATATGCAAATAAAATGTTAAAAAAACAGACAATGTGATTTTCTGGATTTTTTTTTCTCAGTTTGTCTCCCATAGTTGAGGTCTACCTATGATGTAAATTACAGACGCCTCTCATCTTTTTAAGTGGTGGAACTTGCACTATTGCTGACTGACTAAATACTTTTTTGCCCCACTGTACATATATATATATATATATAGACACACACACACACATCTATTCTATGTGTATATATCTATTCTAACTTGTCACTCTGTGATATACAGTTTTGGCAAAAATTAAGAGACCACCACATCAAAACCCTGTCATGAGCAGCCCGATCTTCAGACCTGTACCCCATTGAAAACCTCGGGAATGTAATCAAGAGGATGATTGATAGTCACAAGCCATCAAACAAAGAAGAATTGCTTACATTTTTGTGCCAGAAGCAGTGTGAAAGACTGGTGAAAAGCATGCCAAGATGCATGAAAGCTGTGATTAAAAATCATGGTTATTCCACAAAATATTGATTTCTGAACTCTTCCGGAGTTAAAACATTGTTGTTTCTAAATGATTATGAACTTGTTTTCTTTGCATTATTTGAGGTCTGAAAACACATTTTTTAATTTTGACAATTTCACCTATTCAGAAAAAAAATGTTATTGCTTGGAAATTCGGAGACATGTTGTCAGAAGTTTCTAGAATAAATGAACAAGTTACATTTTACTCAAAAATTTACCTATAGAGAGAAAAATCAGACAAACTGAACATTTTGCAGTGGTCTCTTAATTTTTGCCAGAGCGATATATATATATATATATGTGTGTGTGTGTGTGTGTGTGTTTTGACGAATATTTCCTTCGAAAACAACATTTAAATGACAGAAAATTGCTGTATGTAAAAGCTCATGTTAAAATCGCATTGCAATCGGCTGTCATACGGATTCATAGGTGCGAGAAAATCGCTTCATTGCATTGCAAATGGATTACACACAGATGTCCATACGGAGAACACTCCTGTGACTCTCGGCAGGGAGACTCGGACCGATTTTCCATATGGTAAGGGTGACCCGGGCCTAAGTCTTTACATTTTCTGTATTATCTGATGTATTGATGCATTGTCTTTTTTTCTTGCTTAGTTGAGTTGCTTAGCCATTTTGTGAACAATGAAGGAAAGAAACATCAAAATATGTTTATCTGACATAAAACTTTGCTTGCTGACACGGATGATGAGGTCACAGTAGCATATGGCACCCGATGCGAGAGCATCGGATGCAATATGCTAATTACCCTCGACTCCTGCTCTGCTCCGAGCTTGAGCCGAGTGTCAGTGCTCTGTGCTCCAATCTTCTCTCATGACACTTGCAGCACAGGTGTGGAGGAGACAGATAAAGTAATTTCTCCATCTCCCCTATGGCCTGACTCAGCATATATATCGGACTGTAACGGTATGATATCCGAGTGTAGTCCGATGTATCACAAGCACCCATAGACTTGTATGGGTGGGGTGTGCAGAGTCTCGCTGCTGAGTCTGTTGCAACATGCTGCAATTTGCGATTGCTCTTTCATGCCAAATCTGCACTGCCCCATAGTATAGCATTGGGCTGAGTGCTATCCAAAAAAACATTGGCTATCACTCGGTTGTGTTGTACAGTATGCTCTTGTGACCCCGGCCTTATAATCACTTCACATTCCGGTGATGTCGCCACTGGGTCTCTTGGCACTCATAGGACATTGTTATGCGAACTCTGCAGCCAATCAGCAGCTGCTATTGGGTTCCAGTGCTCCCACTTTCACTGGACATCTACATTTTGTTAGAGACCCAGTAACCCAGTGCCAGTTGACAGGCTGCAGTGCTTATGTGGTATAAAAACGTTATGTAAGTGCCAAGAGACCTGGGTCCAATATTGCTAACTAGTGCAAAGTGCGGGAGGTGAGTATATTTCTTTTATTTCAGTAGGGATGGCTGTGGGAAATCTCTCTATCTCATTACAGTGGGGCAAAAAAGTATTTAGTCAGTCAGCAATAGTGCAAGTTCCACCACTTAAAAAGATGAGAGGCGTCTGTAATTTACATCATAGGTAGACCTCAACTATGGGAGACAAACTGAGAAAAAAAAATCCAGAAAATCACATTGTCTGTTTTTTTTATCATTTTATTTGCATATTATGGTGGAAAATAAGTATTTGGTCAGAAACAAACAATCAAGATTTCTGGCTCTCACAGACCTGTAACTTCTTCTTTAAGAGTCTCCTCTTTCCTCCACTCATTACCTGTAGTAATGGCACCTGTTTAAACTTGTTATCAGTATAAAAAGACACCTGTGCACACCCTCAAACAGTCTGACTCTAAACTCCACTATGGTGAAGACCAAAGAGCTGTCAAAGGACTCCAGAAACAAAATTGTAGCCCTGCACCAGGCTGGGAAGACTGAATCTGCAATAGTCAACCAGCTTGGAGTGAAGAAATCAACAGTGGGAGCAATAATTAGAAAATGGAAGACATACAAGACCACTGATAATCTCCCTCGATCTGGGGCTCCACGCAAAATCCCACCCTGTGGGGTCAGAATGATCACAAGAACGGTGAGCAAAAATCCCAGAACCACGCGGGGGGACCTAGTGAATGAACTGCAGAGAGCTGGGACCAATGTAACAAGGCCTACCATAAGTAACACACTACGCCACCATGGACTCAGATCCTGCAGTGCCAGACGTGTCCCACTGCTTAAGCCAGTACATGTCCGGGCCCGTCTGAAGATTGCTAGAGAGCATTTGGATGATCCAGAGGAGTTTTGGGAGAATGTCCTATGGTCTGATGAAACCAAACTGGAACTGTTTGGTAGAAACACAACTTGTCGTGTTTGGAGGAAAAAGAATACTGAGTTGCATCCATCAAACACCATACCTACTGTAAAGCATGGTGGTGGAAACATCATGCTTTGGGGCTGTTTCTCTGCAAAGGGGCCAGGACGACTGATCCGGGTACATGAAAGAATGAATGGGGCCATGTATCGTGAGATTTTGAGTGCAAACCTCCTTCCATCAGCAAGGGCATTGAAGATAAAACGTGTCTGGGTCTTTCAACATGACAATGATCCAAAGCACACCACCAGGGCAACGAAGGAGTGGCTTCGTAAGAAGCATTTCAAGGTCCTGGAGTGGCCTAGCCAGTCTCCAGATCTCAACCCTATAGAAAACCTTTGGAGGGAGTTGAAAGTCCGTGTTGCCAAGCGAAAAGCCAAAAACATCACTGCTCTAGAGGAGATCTGCATGGAGGAATGGGCCAACAACATACCAACAACAGTGTGTGGCAACCTTGTGAAGACTTACAGAAAACGTTTGACCTCTGTCATTGCCAACAAAGGATATATTACAAAGTATTGAGATGAAATTTTGTTTCTGACCAAATACTTATTTTCCACCATAATATGCAAATAAAATGTTAAAAAAACAGACAATGTGATTTTCTGGATTTTTTTTTCTCAGTTTGTCTCCCATAGTTGAGGTCTACCTATGATGTAAATTACAGACGCCTCTCATCTTTTTAAGTGGTGGAACTTGCACTATTGCTGACTGACTAAATACTTTTTTGCCCCACTGTACATATATATATATATATATAGACACACACACACACATCTATTCTATGTGTATATATCTATTCTAACTTGTCACTCTGTGATATACAGTTTTGGCAAAAATTAAGAGACCACCACATCAAAACCCTGTCATGAGCAGCCCGATCTTCAGACCTGTACCCCATTGAAAACCTCTGGAATGTAATCAAGAGGATGATTGATAGTCACAAGCCATCAAACAAAGAAGAATTGCTTACATTTTTGTGCCAGAAGCAGTGTGAAAGACTGGTGAAAAGCATGCCAAGATGCATGAAAGCTGTGATTAAAAATCATGGTTATTCCACAAAATATTGATTTCTGAACTCTTCCGGAGTTAAAACATTGTTGTTTCTAAATGATTATGAACTTGTTTTCTTTGCATTATTTGAGGTCTGAAAACACATTTTTTAATTTTGACAATTTCACCTATTCAGAAAAAAAATGTTATTGCTTGGAAATTCGGAGACATGTTGTCAGAAGTTTCTAGAATAAATGAACAAGTTACATTTTACTCAAAAATTTACCTATAGAGAGAAAAATCAGACAAACTGAACATTTTGCAGTGGTCTCTTAATTTTTGCCAGAGCGATATATATATATATATATATATATATATATGTGTGTGTGTGTGTGTGTGTGTTTTGACGAATATTTCCTTCGAAAACAACATTTAAATGACAGAAAATTGCTGTATGTAAAAGCTCATGTTAAAATCGCATTGCAATCGGCTGTCATACGGATTCATAGGTGCGAGAAAATCGCTTCATTGCATTGCAAATGGATTACACACAGATGTCCATACGGAGAACACTCCTGTGACTCTCGGCAGGGAGACTCGGACCGATTTTCCATATGGTAAGGGTGACCCGGGCCTAAGTCTTTACATTTTCTGTATTATCTGATGTATTGATGCATTGTCTTTTTTTCTTGCTTAGTTGAGTTGCTTAGCCATTTTGTGAACAATGAAGGAAAGAAACATCAAAATATGTTTATCTGACATAAAACTTTGCTTGCTGACACGGATGATGAGGTCACAGTAGCATATGGCACCCGATGCGAGAGCATCGGATGCAATATGCTAATTACCCTCGACTCCTGCTCTGCTCCGAGCTTGAGCCGAGTGTCAGTGCTCTGTGCTCCAATCTTCTCTCATGACACTTGCAGCACAGGTGTGGAGGAGACAGATAAAGTAATTTCTCCATCTCCCCTATGGCCTGACTCAGCATATATATCGGACTGTAACGGTATGATATCCGAGTGTAGTCCGATGTATCACAAGCACCCATAGACTTGTATGGGTGGGGTGTGCAGAGTCTCGCTGCTGAGTCTGTTGCAACATGCTGCAATTTGCGATTGCTCTTTCATGCCAAATCTGCACTGCCCCATAGTATAGCATTGGGCTGAGTGCTATCCAAAAAAACATTGGCTATCACTCGGTTGTGTTGTACAGTATGCTCTTGTGACCCCGGCCTTATAATCACTTCACATTCCGGTGATGTCGCCACTGGGTCTCTTGGCACTCATAGGACATTGTTATGCGAACTCTGCAGCCAATCAGCAGCTGCTATTGGGTTCCAGTGCTCCCACTTTCACTGGACATCTACATTTTGTTAGAGACCCAGTAACCCAGTGCCAGTTGACAGGCTGCAGTGCTTATGTGGTATAAAAACGTTATGTAAGTGCCAAGAGACCTGGGTCCAATATTGCTAACTAGTGCAAAGTGCGGGAGGTGAGTATATTTCTTTTATTTCAGTAGGGATGGCTGTGGGAAATCTCTCTATCTCATTACAGTGGGGCAAAAAAGTATTTAGTCAGTCAGCAATAGTGCAAGTTCCACCACTTAAAAAGATGAGAGGCGTCTGTAATTTACATCATAGGTAGACCTCAACTATGGGAGACAAACTGAGAAAAAAAAATCCAGAAAATCACATTGTCTGTTTTTTTTATCATTTTATTTGCATATTATGGTGGAAAATAAGTATTTGGTCAGAAACAAACAATCAAGATTTCTGGCTCTCACAGACCTGTAACTTCTTCTTTAAGAGTCTCCTCTTTCCTCCACTCATTACCTGTAGTAATGGCACCTGTTTAAACTTGTTATCAGTATAAAAAGACACCTGTGCACACCCTCAAACAGTCTGACTCTAAACTCCACTATGGTGAAGACCAAAGAGCTGTCAAAGGACTCCAGAAACAAAATTGTAGCCCTGCACCAGGCTGGGAAGACTGAATCTGCAATAGTCAACCAGCTTGGAGTGAAGAAATCAACAGTGGGAGCAATAATTAGAAAATGGAAGACATACAAGACCACTGATAATCTCCCTCGATCTGGGGCTCCACGCAAAATCCCACCCTGTGGGGTCAGAATGATCACAAGAACGGTGAGCAAAAATCCCAGAACCACGCGGGGGGACCTAGTGAATGAACTGCAGAGAGCTGGGACCAATGTAACAAGGCCTACCATAAGTAACACACTACGCCACCATGGACTCAGATCCTGCAGTGCCAGACGTGTCCCACTGCTTAAGCCAGTACATGTCCGGGCCCGTCTGAAGATTGCTAGAGAGCATTTGGATGATCCAGAGGAGTTTTGGGAGAATGTCCTATGGTCTGATGAAACCAAACTGGAACTGTTTGGTAGAAACACAACTTGTCGTGTTTGGAGGAAAAAGAATACTGAGTTGCATCCATCAAACACCATACCTACTGTAAAGCATGGTGGTGGAAACATCATGCTTTGGGGCTGTTTCTCTGCAAAGGGGCCAGGACGACTGATCCGGGTACATGAAAGAATGAATGGGGCCATGTATCGTGAGATTTTGAGTGCAAACCTCCTTCCATCAGCAAGGGCATTGAAGATAAAACGTGTCTGGGTCTTTCAACATGACAATGATCCAAAGCACACCACCAGGGCAACGAAGGAGTGGCTTCGTAAGAAGCATTTCAAGGTCCTGGAGTGGCCTAGCCAGTCTCCAGATCTCAACCCTATAGAAAACCTTTGGAGGGAGTTGAAAGTCCGTGTTGCCAAGCGAAAAGCCAAAAACATCACTGCTCTAGAGGAGATCTGCATGGAGGAATGGGCCAACAACATACCAACAACAGTGTGTGGCAACCTTGTGAAGACTTACAGAAAACGTTTGACCTCTGTCATTGCCAACAAAGGATATATTACAAAGTATTGAGATGAAATTTTGTTTCTGACCAAATACTTATTTTCCACCATAATATGCAAATAAAATGATAAAAAAACAGACAAAGTGATTTTCTGGATTTTTTTTCTCAGTTTGTCTCCCATAGTTGAGGTCTACCTATGATGTAAATTACAGACGCCTCTCATCTTTTTAAGTGGTGGAACTTGCACTATTGCTGACTGACTAAATACTTTTTTGCCCCACTGTATGTATGTTTTAAAAAGACTAATAACTTGACATTTAAATAGTAACTAAACTTTTTGATTTAATTATCATCCAGGCATTTCAAAGTTTAGATTTTTTTTTACCTTATTTTTGCTTTTTCTCCCTAAAACATTATTCTGCAGTACTATTTTAATGCTTTAGAAGCTCCTTTCTACTGCTGCTGAGCACTTTCTGTACACTATATTCAAACATTCTGTATAGTGAGGAGCTTCAACAGTTTGAGTCAGCTTGCTCACCAGAGGAAATTGTTTTCAAGCAGGGGAATACACTTACTGTTTGAATATAAACGGAGCTTGCTGAGCAGCAGTTAAAAGAAGCTTCTAAAAGAGAATGAAATTGGCATAGTAAGGACCATGCAGCATAATAGTTGGGAGAGAATGAAGCAAAATAAAGTATTGAAGTATATTACAAAATTTATAATGAAGGATAATTAAATGAAAACAATTTAGTGGTAAGTCTTTAGTTATTACTCTTCAACATTTTTAACATCTAAGTATCACTAAAGCTTAACATCTAAAAAAAAGCATATATTTTCTTAATAAAACTTAGTATTGATTCAAACATCAGCTAAAATATTTTTATGAAAAATCATATTTAAGCATTTTTGTGCTAGTCTTTAGATGAAAAAAATGAATCTAAAGAATTCCATGTTCAGTTATTGTGTTCAAATTCTTTACTGGTTTGATATGTCATACAAAGTAAGGCACAACATTTATCACAACAATGTCATATACGCTACATTTTTATAATAAATAATTTAGTTAATTGAAAAATCATTTAAAACAAGAGCTAAAGAAAATATGAATTTTACCATGTATATCACAATAGCAGAAAGAACTACTGGAAAATGTCAGATAGTTTCCCAAAAAATTTTCTATTGTAAATATGGATCTATATAAGGATAGCGTATATTTTGAATCATATAAAATATACTAAACGATTCATCTGTATATCTTTAAATAAAACTATATATTGGCTTTTCCCTTCTTTTTTCCTCCTCCCCAGCCACCACTGAATTGAACTGGATTGTCTCTAAATGATATGCGTTCTTTCCGCTGAGGTCCCGAATAAGTTTTCACTGGTGCAAATAAATTTCTGTCTAAAGAACAAAAAAAAATACAGCTTTATTAACATATTAAAATAAAAAGAGACAGATCTAACACATGGCACTTGATGAATTGTTCATGATCACTTCCAGATGATGGCCCTAATCCAGATAACAGTTTCAGGAATTATAGCTAAAACATGTTCGCTAAATTGAATGTAGGCATCTACCAATAGGAAAGCAGAAGATATACTGTATGTTATATGTTGCACCCTGTAATTGCTGGCCATGCCTCATAAATAAATGATCCAACAATCTCATACTTAAAGGGGACCTGTCCTGTAAAATAATGCTATTAACCTGCAGATATGGGGTTACCCTGTGGCACTTAGAGCCCCCCAGTCGGGAGGAAATCAACTTTATTCTCCCCAGTGGCATCTGACTTCCAGTCATAAGGGTGGAGCTAGCCCGGTTTCAGTCACACAAAATAGATAATAAATAACATTTCCAACGTCTACTTTACATCAGAACAATTTTTGAAACATAACTTTTTTGTTCAAAGGGTTAAAAGTTGACCAACAATTTCTCATTTTTCCAACAAGATTTACAAAATCATTTTTTTAGGGACCAGATCACATTTGAAGTGACTTTGAGGGGTCTATACGACAGAAAATAACCAAAAGTGACACCATTAAAAACTGCACCCCTTAAGGTGCTCAAAACTACATTCAAGAAGTTTATCAACCCCTTCAGGTGCTTCACAGAAACTGAAGCAATGTGGAAGGAAAGAATGAACATTTAACTTTTTCGCAAAAAACTTACCCCCATTTTTTATTTTTTTTCACAAGGATAACAGAAGAAAATGGACCCCAAAAAGTGTTGTGCAATTTCTCCTGATTACGCCTATACTCAAGAGGTGGGGGAAGTCTACTGTTTGTGCGCACTGCAGGGCTCAGAAGGGAAGGTGCACGTTTGATTTTTTGAACGCAAAATTGTTTGGAATCGAGAGCAGACATCATGTCGCGTTTGGAGAGCCGCTGATGTGCCAAAGTAGTGGAAACCCTCACAAGTACAAGTGACCAAATTTTAGAACTACACCCCCCAAATAATTTGGCTAGATATGTAGTGAGTATCTTGAAAATAAAAAAAATATAAAAAAAAAATTTCCTCAAAAATGTTCTTTTAACTCCAAATGGTTTTATATTCATAAGGGTAGGAGGAGAAAATGGAGTCCAAAATTTGTTGTGCAATTTCTTTCTCCTGATACCCCATATATGGGCGGAAACTACTGTTTGGGCGCACTGCAGGCCTCTGAAGGGAAGGAGTGATGTTTTGGAATGCAGACTGATGGAATGGTCTGCAGGTGTCATGTCGCATTTAGAGAGCCTCTGATCTGCCTTAGCAGTGGAAACCCCCCACAAGTGACTCAATACTGGAATGGATCTAGTGTTTCCTGGTATGTGAATTTTATAATGTAGTGGCATACGTGAGTAGTGTTGAGTGCATTGGGTTGGCATACGTGAGTTGTGTAGTGTACATCAGGTTGGCATATATGAGTTGAGTAGTGTACATCAGATTGCCATACGTGAATTGTGTACAGTGCATCAGTTTGGCATACGTGAGTTGTGTCAGTCAGAAATGAATTTAGTAGTCTATGGATGTGGTACAGTTTGAAGAATTCTTTTATAGACAGGCCAGGTTTGTCAGGTCAGGTGTTGAATCGATAAGTGGTGTACTTGCATATTTCGCTTCTGTAACACACTCGGCACCTCTTTTGCAACCTTCTTTTCTTTGTGGTTTGAGGGATCTCACCCTGGATATGTTGGCCTGGTATGTTATGAGCAGGAGAAGAGCCTTGGTGAAACAGGTAAAGAAGAACCCCAAGATCACTGTGGCTGAGCTCCCGAGATGCAGTAGGAAGACTGGAGAAAGTTCCACAAATTCAACTATCACTGAAGCCCTCCACCAGTCGGGCCTTACGGCAGAGTGGCCCGATGGAAGCCTCTCCTCAGTGCAAGACATGTGAAAGCCCGCATAGTTTGCTAAAAAACACATGAAGGACTCTCAGACAATGAGAAATAAGATTCTCTGGTCTGATGAGATGAAGATAGACCTTTTTGTTGATAATTCTAAGTGGTATGTGTGGAGAAATCCAGGCACTGCTCATCGCCTGCCCAATACAATTCCAACAGTGAAACATGTTGGTGGCAGCATCATGCTATGGGAGTTTTTTTCAACTGCAGGGACAGGATGACTGGTTTCCATTGAAGGAAACATGAATACGGCCAAGTACAGAAATATACTGGATGAAAACCTCTTCCAGAGTGCTCTGGACCTCAGACTTGGCCGAAGGTTCACCTTCCAACAAGACAATGACCCTAAGCACACAGCTAAAATAACAAAGGAGTGGCTTAAGAACAACTTTGTGACCATTCTTGACTTGCCCAGTCAGAGCCCTGACCTAAACCCAATTGAGCATCTCTGAAGAGACCTGAAAATGGCTGTCCACCAACATTCACCATCCAAACAGAAGGAACTGGAGAGGATCTGCAAGAAAGAATGGCAGAGGATCCCCAAATCCAGGTGTAAAAAACTTGTTGCTTCATTCCTAAGAAGACTCATGGCTGTACTAGCTCAAAAGGGTGCTTCTATTCAATACTGAGGGTCTGAATACTTATGACCATGTGATATTTCAGTTTTTCTTTTTTAATAAATTTGCAAAAATTACTTTACTAAATTTCGGTATTTTTTCAGTCAAGATGGGGTGCAGAGTGCACATTAATGAGAAAAAAAGAACTTTTTTTGAATTTACCAAATGGCTGCAATGAAACAAAGCGTGAAAAATTTAAAGGGGTCTGAAAACTTTCCATACCCACTGTACAAGCACGGATACTTTAGCATGCTTTTTAAGTCTTTTTGATAAGGTAGATAATTTTTATCCTGTGTGCATCAATGGTAGAAACTTTTACTGTAATCTACAGCCTGCATCTGTAGTGCAGATCTTCTGACACGTTGGTATTAGGTAATACTTGTATTCACCATAAAGTAATAATTCTTAAGCATCCTTTTATAAAATGATGCATTATGGCATTCCTCCGTCATCTCTCGTGGAACAGTAATAATTAGTTGACAAATGAAAATTGGCATCCCCATATACACAGGGTGTGTCTTTACACAGTCTAACATTGGTCAGCACTGATTGGAAAGAGTGTAGGGACTCGCCCCCAAATGGTAACACCCAGGTGTCAATATATTCAGAAATTTCTAGGAAGAATAACATAGGAATAGACAATACATCTTGACAAGATACTGTGTCATTCTTCCTTATGTCAAGAGAACCAACAGTTTCATAGTTTTTAAGGTTGAAGGTAGGCTTAAGTCCAAAGAGTTCAACCTATAGCCTGTTCGGTCCTTCTTAATATAAGGTCATTAGATTTCCAAATGCTTGCCAATTAAATATATACGGTAACTTACTAGAAGATGTCCCAGAACTTCTTTGAGTTTTCGCTTTTTCTTCTCTGTTTTGAGATACTGAACTGCCAGATTTCACAGACAACAGATCTAAGTCATCAGCTTCTTTGCTTAGAGGAGCATTACTCTGAAAATTGTGACAAAACATGCATATCTTACTATCCCAAGAGCACAAAACATACCTGTGCCCAAAGTATATGAACGGTTATTGCTGGTTCCAAACTCTTCCTCATCTTCCAGAATGAACAGGCTTGATAATTCGAGAAGTCATCTGTCCGGTTGCACTGACTATTCTGCCTGCAGTACTTTGCAATGGGTGAAATCTATGGTTGTCATTCATTATTATTATTATTTCTTTTTGGATAAGTAAAGCCAAGCATCACTGCTGCGGACCAGCGGTTAACCCCTTCCCATGGACATGCGAGAAGTCAATAGATTTTCACTTTTCCGGTGTATGGACAATATTTCACTTTCTCTTACGAGTTTTCAATGAAACATTTTTTAAATTATTGGAAACGTAGAAAATAATAATATAACCTTGAGCCAAAACAGAATGTAATCTCTAACAATAATAAGGGAGGGATGAATAATCAGCATGCAAATTGTACCTCAGCGTTCTGGTTCTTGATGTAAACCATGCCAGCGTCACCAGTAATGTACGCAGTGTATTAACCAACACCTTGATACAATTACACATCTATTATTTATGGTTTGCATCTAAAATCAGTACTATCAGTCACTTCTGTGGTATGCTTAGCACATGGCCATTTATTGTATGTAAATTCATGCAGAGTATTTATTCAGAATATTTAGCGGTTAAGATAGAATCAGATAATAATCCCTAAGGGAAATATACTGGATAATATCTTACCACAAGCTGGACACGTCTTCCATTCAGAACGTCATGGTTTAATTCAGGCAATAAACGCTTACTGAAATAAAAGGACATAGAATGATTCAAACTATAGACCTAATTCTGTACCATGGGGCAGAAATCAGATGGTATTTTCTATATCTGCATATTCATCAATCACAGGAGCATCATATTTGGGGAAAAATATAGAATTGTGGTCTACACGTGACTCATGGAAACTAGGATCAACCATCCAAACTGTGCACATGCAGCAAATGCCTAGATGGGGTAATGCATGAAATAAACCAATATGTATTTTTATTACCTAAGTAAACCATTGTATTAATTTAATGTTCCATTTCTAGCAGCTGTAGAGAGAAGAAATGAGCAAATTGGTTGGAAAAGACTTTAACGGGAACCTGGCAGCTGCGCATGCGCAGGGAGGCAGTGGTGACGCAGGGAACGAGATTTGTAGAGCCGGCGGTAATGGCTAGCGGAGTACTAGATCAGTGGTCCCCAACTCCAGTCCTCAAGGCCCACCAACAGGTCATGTTTTCAGGATTTCCTTTGCATTGCACAGGTGATGCAATTATTACCTGGGCAAGACTAAGGAAATCCTGAAAACATGACATGTTGGTGGGCCTTGAGGACTGGAGTTGGTGACCCCTGTACTAGATCACCACTGCCTCCCTAAGCATGTGCACTGATGAAGTTGGGGAGCATACACTTGGCTTCACTATGAATTGCCAGGGATTACCATTGGTAAACTGAAAAGTATAAGTGCAGAAAATATGTGCGGATGTTAAATGCAGAAACACTGTGGATTCCAGATTACATATCCAACGTGTGAATCGACTGTACCTTAGATACTGTTATTTGGAACGCTTGAATTTTATAAGTGTATATGTGTCATGTACAGAATTTGCGTGCACAGTTCTTTATTAAAAACCAAATAATATATGAGGCTGATACTAAATGGCGACCTCCATCCTGTTTCAGTATGATAACTACATTCACTTTATTATGTCTACAACAGAGGCAGTCTTATTCCTAGTCTATAATGGGCCACATACACAGGTGCATCTCACAAAATTAGAATATCAGCAAAAAGTAAATTTATTTCAGTTCTTCAATACAAAATATGAAACTCATATATTAGATAGATCACTCTGTTTGTTATGACTCTATTTCAAGTGTTTATTTCTGTTAATGTTGATGATTATGGCTTACCCCAAATGAAAACCCAAAAGTCATTATCTCAGTAAATTAGAATACTTTATAACACCAGCTTGAAAAAATGATTTTAACATCCGAAATGTTGGCCTACTCAAATGTATGTTCAGTAAATGCACTCAATACTTGGTCAGGGCTTATTTTGCATCAATTACTGCATCAATGGCATAGACGCGATCAGTCTGTGGCACTGCTGAGGTGTTATGGAAGCCCAGATTGCTTTGATAGGAGCCTTCAGCTAATCAGCATTGTTGGGGCTGGTGTCTCTCATCTTCCTCTTGACAATACCCCATAGATTCTCTATAGGGTTAAGGTCAGGCGAGTTTGCTGGCCAATCAAGCACAGTGATACTGTTGTTTGAAAACCAGGTATTGGTACTTTTGGCAGTGTGGACAGGTGCCAAGTCCTGCTGGAGAATTACATTTCCATCTCTAAAAAGCTTGTCGGCAGAAAGGACGAATGAAGTGCTCTAAAATTTCCTGGTAGATGGCTGTGCTGACTTTGTTCTTGATAAAACACAGTGGACCTACACCAGCAGATGACATGGCTCCCGAAACCATCATTGATTGTGGATACTTCACTTCACGCTTAGTCCCAGAAGCGTCTGCTCGCTGCTGTCCAGCACGGACTTCAATGGCAGAAGCAGGAAAAGCAGCAGTAACTCTTTGTACAGAGTGGGACTGAGCAAGATGCTGGGACCGACGTCTCCGCTGAGCAGGCTCCACTGCGGCAGGAGAAGAATGGGAGACCGCAGCGGAGATGGCCCGAGATTCCCCGTGTGCAGAGGCGGGAACTCGACCCCTAACACACTAGACCTTGGAAATCCAGGTCCCAGAGTCTAGAGGAAGAGTGGAGAGAAAAACAATCCAAGCTGCTTGAGGCCTAGTGTGAAGTTTCCACAATCAGTGATGGTTTGGGGAGCTATGCTATCTGCTGGTATAAGTACACTGTTTTATCAAGACCAAAGTCAGCACAGCTGTCTACCAGGAAATTCCCTCTGCCGACAAGCTTTTTGGAGATGGAAATGTAATTCTCCAGCAGGACTTGGCACCTGTCCACACTGCCAAAAGTACCAATACCTGGTTGAAAAACAACAGTATCACTATGCTTGATTGGCCAGCAAACTCGTCTGACCTTAACCACATAGAGAATCTATGGGTTATCATCAAGAGGATGATGCGAGTCACCAGACCCAACAATGCAGATGAACTGAAGGCTCCTATCAAAACAATCTGGACTTCCATAACACCTCAGCAGTGCCACAGACTGATCGCCTCCATGCCATGCCGCATTGATGCAGTAATTTATGCAATAGGAGCCCCGACCAAGTATTGAGTGCATTTACTGAACATACATTTCAGTAGGCCAACATTTTGGATGTTTA
The DNA here is from genome assembly GCF_032444005.1 of Ranitomeya imitator. Lineage (NCBI taxonomy): Eukaryota > Metazoa > Chordata > Amphibia > Anura > Dendrobatidae > Ranitomeya > Ranitomeya imitator. Next base: position 227,878,005 of record NC_091285.1, read on the forward strand.
AATCATTTTTTCAAGCTGGTGTTATATTCTAATTTACTGAGATAATGACTTTTGGGTTTTCATTGGCTGTAAACCATAATCATCAACATTAACAGAAATAAACACTTGAAATACATCACTCTATTTGTTATAACTCTAATATATGAGTTTCACTTTTTGTATTGAAGAAATTAAATAAATTAACTTTTGGCTGATATTCTAATTTTGTGAGATGCACCTGTATGCTAGAGGAGATGGTGTGCACATGATTTCTCACCCTATATGTATTGTACGAGGCACTGTATTCTGTATTAGCAAATCATTTGTACAATAAGACCAGTATACCACCTCGATGATGCAGAACGATTTGTATTTATGTCTCCACACTGTGTATGAAGCCATTGATAAGTGAGTTCTCTACTTCTTGCTAATGCTTCTAGAGGGAGTTCCGTTAACTGGCATGATTCTTCTTCTTTACCTAGGAAAAAGTTATAAAATCATTATATAAATGTATAAAAAAAAAACACAGGAAGGAAGAAAATAAGTATACCCACTTGGTCCACTTCCACAAAGTTGAAGATTGCAGAATGAAAAAAAAACCTATATAACCAAACTTCAAAATCATGGTTTTCTTGAGCGTGGACTATGTCCATCAGCCATTTACTAATAACACAAGTGAAACCGCTACTGAAGGTCTTAAGCGCTTAAATATCTGGCTGTGCCACCCATTCCCTGCTATACAATCACAGCTTGGCAAAAGGGGCTTCCTAATAGAAATACCATTGGAAACAATTTTTAATTGAACTTTTATAAATAAATAATTTTTCAAATTTATTTTTTTTTTGTTTTAAACTGCTCAGAAGAGATTAAATTAAGCAGCTGTAAAGTGAACCATTCTTTGTCTATTAGACCTTAGCTAAACACTCACAGAGTGAAAGTGTCCTTCATGCCACTTTACTTTCTGGAGCAATGCATTAGAAATACAGAATAAGGCCACGTTCACACGTTCAGTATTTGGTGAGTTTTTAACCTCAGTATTTGTAAGCCAAAACCAGGAGAGGAACAATCAGAGGAAAGTATAATAGAAACACGTCACCACTTCTGCAGTTTTCGTCCACTCCTGGCTTTGGCTTACAAATACTGATGTAAAAAACTCACCAAATACTGAACGTGCGCAAGTGGCTTAATCAGGAGTAAATCACTGAGCTTGAGGAAAGGTTTTTTTTTTTTACGCTAGGCTCCCAAGTTGCGTATTTGGTCCACACAATATCCACAGCATTTTACAAGATTATCAAAGTGGATGAGTTTTACGTTAATTCCATCACATGCTTCCCTAGAGGAATTGGAAATTGTGTTTTTTACATTTTTTTGATTGGCAGCATTCAGTTTCTGTTGCAAAGACTTAAATTTGGTTTAGATGTTTGAAATTGAAGGACATGGTTCATGTTTCTGAACGGTCTCGTATTTCTGAACCGGAAATTTGCAGAAAACCTTTCTAAATCACTGCTGAATTCCATTTTTTGACACTTTTGGCCTTCATATATAGAAACCGCCAATATTAGCGGCATCGGACGACAGTCTAAAGTGTATGGGGAAAATGAAGTCTGGCATTTGTTCTTTCATAGCCCAGCCAAGCATTCCTGTGTAAGGGGAAGTTAGGAGACAGATGTTGGACAAAAAATATTTAGAATTGAGAATCCTCAGTGGTTGATACCTTTTAATGGCTAACTGAAAAGATGGTAACAAATTGCAAGCTTTCGAGACTACTCAGGTCTCTTCATCAGGCAAAGACGTTGGACAAACATTCTAATGTGTAATGGGGCTTTCAGAGAGATAATAAACTTGTGAAATATTGTGTCCGTACTGCTATTTTTCTTAATGTAATCAGATCTAAAAAAAATGAACATCCTGCAAAAAATCATCATTTTCTTGCATACAATGCATAAGCCGTGGTGACTCCAAACCTATAAAAGTTTTTCAGAACTTCCCTTCTAAAATATAGTAACTGATTCTTTTACTTTTAAGTCATGGATGCTCATTCCTTTTCATTTCTATATATTAGGTGGGTCCCGGAGGTCAGACTCCCATTGATACTAAAGTAATGAGATATCCTAGCAATGCTCCAACAGTTTCTATGATGGGAATACCCCTTTAATGTATATTTATTCATCAAATCCATGAATGACGAACAATGATCGAGAATTATTCCAAAATGGTCTTTAAACCTTTATTCATTTAGAATTACTTACGGTTTCAAGCCACGAAAAAATATATATTATTTTTACCATTTGGCCTCTATGTTTTTGAGCTGCCTTGGGAAAAACAATTTAACAACCATTGCCTCAGAAGCATTACCAATTGAGGAGCAACTAAGAAGCTGAACACTGAAATTTCAGAAATAGAAACCCACGTAGGAAAAAGCAAGTATTTGAGTAGCAATTACAGTAAACAAACGGTAAGATCTAAATCAAGTTATTTGAAAGGCCTAGTCGGAAAAACAAACTCCAGTAAGATGGAGAAACCGCTTCCCAAGATTTGTAAATGCATTTGTCCTGTGGGCAAGTAGCTACTCAAAACCAGCTGCCATGGCAAAATGTTTTATCCAGCGCAAAAAATAAGCTATTGTTTATTGATCAATCGGCAGATAAAGCAAAACAGAGAGATGGATATCTTGTGTGTGTTATAACCCAATGCCAATTGCTCCCAGAAATGTTGGTGAGTTTGAAAGTATATGCTAAAAACATACAAGTAGCCAGCAATTCGGTATGGTGGAACTCTCTAATAGCCAGTTCTTAGTAAACAAAATTATGTGCAAATATTAGAAACAAAGGCCTCAGCCCCAATGTCCCAGGAAAAAAAGATATCAGAGTACCCCTAAGCTATGAACTCAATAATATATTATATTATATATATATACAATTTTCGTAGTCATGAAAGTACAGAAAAATCTTTAAATGAGATGGTGTGTCCAAACTTTTGGTCTGTACTGTATATATATATATATATATATATATATATACAGTACAGACCAAAAGTTTGGACACACCATCTCATTTAAAGATTTTTCTGTACTTTCATGACTACGAAAATTGTACATTCACACTGAAGGCATCAAAACTGTTAGAATTTGTATTATGGCAAGAAAAAAGCAGCTAGTAAAGAAAAACGAGTGGCCATCATTACTTTAAGTAATAAAGGTCAGTCAGTCCGAAAAATTGGGAAAACTTTGAAAGTGTCCCCAAGTGCAGTGGCAAAAACCATCAAGAACTACAAAGAAACTGGCTCACATGAGGACCGCCCCAGGAAAGGAAGACCAAGAGTCACCTCTGCTTCTGAGGATAAGTTTATCCGAGTCACCAGCCTCAAAAATCACAGGTTAACAGCAGCTCAGATTAGAGACCAGGTCAATGCCACACAGAGTTCTAGCAGCAGACACATCTCTACAACAACTGTTAAGAGGAGACTTTGTGCAGAAGGCCTTCGTGGTAAAATAGCTGCTAGGAAACCACTGCTAAGGACAGGCAGCAAGCAGAAGAAACTTGTTTGGGCTAAAGAACATAAGGAATGGACATTAGATTAGTGGAAATCTGTGTTTTGGTCTGATGAGTCCAAGTGTGAGATCTTTGGTTCCAACCACCGTCTCTTTGTACGACACAGAAAAGGTGAACGGATGAACTCTACATGCCTGGTTCCCACCGTGAAGCATGGAGGAGGAGGTATGATGGTGCTTTGCTGGTGACACTGTTGGGGATTTATTCAAAATTGAAGGCATACTGAACCAGCATGGCTACCACAGAATCTTGCAGCAGCATGCTATTCCAACCGGTTTGCGTTTAGTTGGACCATCATTTATTTTTCAACAGGACAATGACCCCAAACACACCTCCAGGCTGTGTAAGGGCTATTTGACCAAGAAGGAGAGTGATGGGCTGCTATGCCAGATGACCTAGCCTCCACAGTCACCAGACCTGAACCCAATCGAGATGGTTTGGGGTGAGCTGCACCGCAGAGTGAAGGCAAAAGGGCCAACAAGTGCTAAGCATCTCTGGGAACTCCTTCAAGATTGCTGGAAGACCATTCCCAGTGACTATCTCTTGAAGCTCATCAAGAGAATGCCAAGAGTGTACAAAGCAGTCATCAAAGCAAAAGGTGGCTACTTTGAACAGCCTAGAATATAAGACATAATTTCAGTTGTTTTACACTTTTTTGTTAAGTATATAATTCCGCATGTGTTAATTCATAGTATTGATGCCTTCAGTGTGAATGTACAATTTTCATAGTCATGAAAATACAGAAAAATCTTTAAATGAGAAGGTGTGTCCAAACTTTTTTGGTCTGTAATATATATATATATATATATATATATATATATATATATATATATATATATATATTCTAGACAATGTTGTAAACTAAATTCTATTTTTTAATATATTTTGTGGTATGTTGACTCGCTCGATTTCTTAAAGAGGTACACACAGATGGTTTATTGCAGTCCTCATAAACCACATCACAGTCTTTGTCCACCACAAGGTAAAACAAAACAGTAACAAGTCCATACAATAGTGCTGGTTAGCCAACCTGGCAAAGAGTCCAGCATCTTAGTCCTTTTAGCAAAGGCATTCAATCCAGCAGATCTGAAACCTCCACAGACACAGCCCTGCATGAGAGAAACAGCTCTCAATTTACCAAAGTGAACCACACCCAGGGATGGAGATATGGTGAGTAGTACTGTCTCACAAATCATCAGCTGCTCACAATAAAACTGCCATGACCAGGCAACTCCTCTCAGCACTTAGTGTGCCGAAGCACTTTCCTATATGTACTAAAACATTACTTCAAGTTTATCTCTCAACCACTAGATGTCCGACAGCCACCTTACATACCCTCCCCTCTGCCTAAAGACGTGGGCTTGGCACCTTCTATCACTAGACATGGAATTCTCGGGAGGGCATTGGTATTACCCTGTAATTCCTGGCTCTATGTTCTACGTGGAAGCTGAAATTCTGCATAGCTGAATCCAGTGGGGTAACACAAGCATTTCCTCCTTTTTTTCTGATCCACTTGAGTGGAGCATGGTCTGATACAAATTTAAATTTTCACTCTAAGAGATAGTATCGCAATGTGTCCACTGCCCATTTCAAGGCTAAACATTCCTTTTCTACCATGGAATAATTTTTCTCACATGTCGACAGTGTTCTACTCAGGTAGAGAACACGTCGCTCCTCTCCGTGTATCTCCTGAGAAAGGAAGGACTGCTCCTAATCTGACTTCTGAGGAGTTTGTTTGTACAAATTCCTTCTTAAAGTCAGGGGCAATCAGGACTGGCTGATTACACAGAGCTACTTTTAGTTCTTGAATTGCCGTCTCCGCTACCGACGTCCATTTGGCAATAACCGATTTGTCCTCTTAAGTAGGTCAGTCAGGGGGGTGGCCACCATGGCAAAGTTTAAAATGAACGTCATGTAGTACTATAGCGCCAACATATTCCCCAATCCTTTACAGTATGACCTAGTTTTGAGTTTTGTCCACCCCCAGATGGCCATCCAAGGCTTGTGAATGGGCCTTGACCAATACCCTCCGTCTATAGAGTCCTGGTACCAACATTTGTTCCTCATGCATTATGGAGTACTAACTCCTCATCTTCCCCCATTACACAGAAGCAAAGCCTGTCAGACTCTTGGGTTGGCGATACTTTTTTTTTTTTTAGGGACAACTCGTTGTTTCTTAGCTGAGCAATTGAGGCTCAGAGTAGTATGATGTAAGCAACGAGACCCTGAATCCAATGGTGTTCAACTTAGTTTACTGGGTGCAACTGTTACAACACAATTAGAGTTCTTAGATTTAGCAATATAGCAGAGCTTAGAAAGCTAGCCCTGCCCACATCAGGCTCTCAGTGTACATAGCTATAGACAGTGAGCTACTTATCACAGAACTTGACTAAATTTGACTACACACCAATAATGGATAATTAATACCATCAGGATATTTGGATAAATTGTGATTTTAATATTCCAGCTATATAAAAAAACAAAGACTTATTTTTTTTAATTTTGTACAGTCATGTACACATTTATGCCAACAGCTACTCAGTCTTGAGACACTGATTTGGTGTACTCCGGTTTTCACAGTGGTCTTTGCTAGTGTACATTGACATGCAGTAGTAGTGGTACAGAAAAAAAGACCACATGGAAAGAAGAAAGCAATAGCTTTTCACTTTAAAGTTTTATCTTCATCTATGGAATCTAATTCAAATTGCCTTTAAAAAAAAGAAAAGCAGCATACCAACAAGTCACAAACCAGTTGCCGAGTTCTTCACACAAGTCCACATTGGTCTTTTATTGGATGACATCATGCTTCATCAAGAATGGTCATTAATCTGAAGTTATGCTGCTGATAGGTGAATGCTACCATCGATTATACCTAAGGGTGTTATGTTCAGGTTGCCCCGTGACTGGAGGAAAAGGTTATTCCAGAAATATAATGGCAAAAATGGCAGGTGGCACGTTTATGCAGGCTGCACAGCGGGAATGAAGAGCCTTGGGCTTCCAAAATGGTTATTACCGTATTTTTCATACTATAAGACGCACTCTTTTCATCCCAAAATGTGGAGGAAAATGGGGGATGCGTCTTATAGTCCGGATGTATGGGCTCTGGCTATGGTGAGGAGGTGGGGGAGCAGTTTTGGCAGAGCATCAGGTCAGTTGAGGCTGGAGCCGGCAGCTCCGGCTAACTCCTGTGCCCGCTGCTAAAGAGAAATGAATATGTCCTGCATTCCACGACCCTGGGCGTGAAGGGCAATACATATTCATTTCTTTCTGGCATCCTGGTATGATTGGCCCCATCCTGTTGCTGGTATGATTGGTCCCATCAGAAAAGATTAAAAAAAGACAAAACATTACAGTTACCTTCCTCCGCTCCCTCGAAGTGTCCTGCTCCGGTGCCAGCAGCTGCCGGAATACTCACTGGGACCGTTCATCATAGACAACGGTGAGTATCCATTCCTCTTCAGTAGCGTGCAGTGTCAGCCGGAGCCTTCCTGCTGCTGCCAGTGGTCACGCGTGTCAATATTAAGAGAAATGAATATTCTGAATATTCATTTCTCTTAAGCATTGGCACACGTGACTGCCGCAGCAACAGGAAGCTGCTGGCTGAAACTGCGCGCTATTGAAGAGGAATGGATACTCACCGCTCTCTGCGATGAACGGTCCGGATACTCACCGCTCTCTGTGATGAACAGTCCTGGTGAGTATTCTGGCAGCTGTGCTCTGCTTGCAAGCAGCGCATGGCATCCCTGCCATGTGCTGCTTACAAGCATTAAACAACCGCTGGCACCAGAGCAGGATGCTGCGACTGCGAGGGAGTGGAGGAAGGTACAGTGCTGTGCAAATTAATTGGGACAAAGCATTTTTTTTTAAGTAAAATCGTAAGTTGGTTACCAGTCAGTGATTCAAACCAGTCTTAATATACAGTACAGACCAAAAGTTTGGACACAACTTCTTTAAAGATTTTTCTGTATTTTCATTACGGTACTATGAAAATTGTACATTCACACTGAAGGCATCAAAACTATGAATTAACACATGTGGAATTATATACTTAACAAAAAAGTGTGAAACAACTGAAAATATGTCTTATATTCTAGGTTCTTCAAAGTAGCCACCTTTTGCTTTGATGACTGCTTTGCACACTCTTGGCATTCTCTTGATGAGCTTCAAGAGGTAGTCACTGGGAATGGTCTTCCAACAATCTTGAAGGAGTTCCCAGAGATGCTTAGCACTTGTTGGCCCTTTTGCCTTCACTCTGCGGTCCAGCTCACCCCAAACAACCTCGATGGGGTTCAGGTCTGGTGACTCTGGAGGCCAGGTCATCTGGCGTAGCACCCCATCACTCTCCTTCTTGGTCAAATAGCCCTTACACAGCCTGGAGGTGTGTTTGAGGTCATTCTCCTGTTGAAAAATAAATGATGGTCCAACTAAACGCAAACTGGATGGAATAGTATGCCGCTGCAAGATGCTGTGGTAGCCATGCTGGTCCAGTATGCCTTCAATTTTGAATAAATCCCCTACAGTGTCACCAGCAAAGCACCTCCACACCATCACACCTCCTCCTCCATGCTTCACGGTGGAAACCAGGCATGTAGAGTCCATCTGTTCACCTTTTCTGCATCTCACAAACACACGGTGGTTGGAACCAAAGATCTCAAATTTGGACTCATCAGACTAAAGCACAGATTTCCACTGGTCTAATGTCCATTCCTTGTGTTCTTTAGCCCAGAAAAGTCTCTTCTGCTTGTTGCCTGTCCTTAGCAGTGGTTTCCTAGCAGCTATTTTACCATGAAAGTCTGCTGCACAAAGTCTCTTCTTAACAGTTGTTGTAGAGATGTGTCTGCTGCTTTGAAATCTGTGTGGCATTGACCTGGTCTCTAATCTGAGCTGCTGTTTCTGAGGCTGGTGACTCAGATTAACTTATCCTCAGAAGCAGAGGTCACTCTTGGTCTTCCTTTACTGGGATGGCCCTCATGTGAGCCAGTTTCTTTGTAGCACTTGATGGTTTTTGCAGCTGCACATGGGGACACTTTCAAAGTTTTCCCAATTTTTCAGCCTGACTGACCTTCATTTCTTAAAGTAATGATAGCCACTCATTTTTCCTTACTTAGCTGCTTTTTTCTTGCCATAGTACAAATTCTAACTGTCTATTCAGTAGGGCTATCAGCTGTGTATCCACTAGACTTCTGCACAACACAACTGATGGTCCCAATCCCATTTATAAGGCAAGAAATCCCACTTATTAAATCTGACAGGGCACACCTGTGAAGTGAAAACCATTCCCGGTGACTACATCTTGAAGCACATCAAGACAATGCCAAGAGTGTACAAAGCAGTCATCAAAGCAAAAGGTGGCTACTTTGAAGAACCTAGAATATAAGACATATTTTCAGTTGTTTCACAATTTTTTGTTAAGTATATAATTCCACTTGTGTTAATTCATAGGTTTGATGCCTTCAGTGTGAATGTACAATTTTCACAGTCATGAAAATACAGAAAAATCTTTAAACGAGAAGGTGTGTCCAAACTTTTGGTCTGTTCTGTATAATAAATAAATCTTGGTCAACTAGCCAGTGGAAAAAGGTAATTTTCAGAATTAGCATGTAACAGTGCATTATAACATTTTATTTTTTTGCTTTGTTCCAATTAATTTGCACAGTGTGTAATATTTTTTTTTTTTTAATCTTTCCTGATGGAGCCATGCATACCAGGAATGGGATGGGACCAATTATAAAACAAAAAGGATGGGACCAATCGTACCAGGAATGGGATGGGGCCAATTATAAAAGAAAAAGGATGGGACCAATCATACCAGAAACAGGATGTGGCCAACTATAAAAGAAAAAGGATGGGACCAATCATACCAGGAATGGGATGGGGCCAATTATAAAAGAAAAAGGATGGGACCAATCATAACAGGAACAGTATGGGGCCAATCATACCAGGACTTTGATGGGGACAATCATACCAGAATAAGGATGGGACCAATCATACCAGGAACAGGATGGGGTCAATCATACCAGAATAAGGATGGGACAAATCATACCAGGACCTTGATGGGGCAAATCATACCAGAATAAGGATGGGACCCATCATACCAGGAAAGGGATGGGGCCAATTATACACCAGAATAAGGATGGGACCAATCATACTAGGATAAGGATGGGACCAATCATACCAGGACTGGGATGGTGCCAATCATACCAGGATAAGGATAGGGCCATGCATACCAGGATAGGGATGAGGGGGTCATGCATATCAGGATAGGGATGAGGGAGCCATGCATACCAGGATAGGGACGAGGGACCATGTGTATCAGAATGAGGATGAGGGGACCATATATACCAGGAAAGGGGATATTAAGCACAGAATTGACCATTTTTGTGCTTCCATTTTTTTCCCCTAATTTCCTGCTCTAGAACCTAGGTGCGTCTTACAGTCTGAAAAATACGGTACTATCGACGCATTTCTGCATCGGTCGGCGCCTTTCTCAAGCTATATAAACCAAGTGACTTCCTCCATTAATCATTGCCATGACACAGCAGAACAATTTTTAATGACTGTGACTTGCAGCTTGCCAACTTTCAAGACGGTTGGGAAAACCAATACTGACAATGGGACATAAAGGAAATCAGTGGCCACACACAGATTATAATAGCTCTGATAGCATGTTGGGCAACTTGCAGACATCAACAGAGGAATGATTCCAAGTGAGCGAGCCAGTGTATTTAGAAAAATGTAAGATGACGATCTGAGCCAATAATAAATAGGAAAACGGAATTTTGAGGTGAGATCACATCTGCTTCATCCAGACGGACATCAAAGTAAAGCGTATGTTCATCTATTGTAAATACTGATATCTGATTGGCTGTGGAATGGTAAACCAAACTAAATATCCCTTCGACCTGTTGTTTCCCATCACATGTGTTCATTATTTCAGCATATAAACATACTTGTCAGAAGAAACCATCAAATGAATGTGTTAGTGTCCAAAATCATTACTGCAGAATATGTTCATCTTTACACCACAAACTGCAACTGACACGATACAAAACGTCTACATATACACCAGAAGCCTGCTGCCTAGAGCAGATCTCAGTTTCAGATAAAGAACAACACTAAAGGGGAAACATAATACTGTGACACTACATTTTCATTAAAAGGAGCCTTCCTGTTTCAGAAAACCCAACTCTTTAGATGTAGTTTGCTTAAAAAAATAAAAAATAAATATTATAATATATCTAATAAACAGTGGGTTACTCATCCTCTCTAGTTTGACAAATACTATGTTATGGTCTGCAGTAGTGACATTATGTCAATAGTAAGGCAGCCAATCAGTGAGCTCAGCGGCTCATGCCGTTAACTTTGGACCCCGGGATGGAGAGTAAAGCACAATTTTGTTTGAAAAAAAAAAACGGTACCTGGGTATAGGGGCTTTGTGAAACTAGAAAATCCTTTTGTGCTGACATTTTCTAAATGATTTGCAACTTGGCTATAGTGAAGATAACTGCCCACATAACTGGTATGCGAAAGGGGTAGACGGGTTCTAGTCTTGGTGACAAAAAGAGGATAAGTAACTGGACAAAAGGTCATTAAGCATGTGTCTGGCCCTTCTAGGACGGCTAGCTCAACCCATAGATATAAAGCGGGGCCCCTCTTCAGATTTCACAGTCTGTGCTACACATCAAACATTTTCCATGTTCGTTATCATAATTTATGCCATGTAGAAACACAGTGTAACATGCCTTTAATGTTGTTCAGGTACAGGTTAAATAATCCTATAGGACTAGGGTAAAATATGATAAATGGTAGAAAACACAAAGTGGCAATATAAAAATATAAAGGCTCAGGTATTAACGATCCTAGACCGGTAATAAGAAATGATCTAAAACCGATGGTATAAGAATTGGGATAACACTACGGGAACTTAAGCCGGTTGACCACGGTAGATAACACGTCTACACCAAGTCCTAAAGACTGGTGTGCTTTTTCAACCATTGTCCCATTTCATTGAGTGTTGCTATGCAGGATACTATTCAGGATTCACCAGGACATTATGTAAAGTGAATATCCTTTTCACGATAAAGGCGAACTAGATTTGTAGAGTCTCAACCAAATTCCATCCATCATACACAACAGCATCAATAAGCACTGGCCTTAGTATTCCCATGGCTGCTGATAAAAGGAAAGTGGTTTATTACACAGTAAGTAGATCCCTACTTGCCAGTGTTTTCCTGCAGTAATTTAACATGCACTTTCACCTTCTAGACATGTTTCAACAACACTTTAATTGATGACTAAGTGTGTGGCTACCTAATACGTCTTGTTCTCTTACATACGACCATCAATGAGATACGGTATAGAGCCTTCGAAAGGACTAGCTAAGGACCGATAGTAGTCACTCAAGCACACAATGCACTAAACATAGGGGTTGAAGAGCGCCTGTCACGGGGAAGAAAGAGGAAGCAATTTAATTACAAAAAGTCCATCGCTTGTCAATGACTTTCTCTAATGTACAAATAACCCATTATACGTCATTAATGTCGTCCTGTGGGTACAACACCAACGACAATGTTCTATGGATATGCCAAGTTCTATTAACAGTAGATAGCGCATAGATCCCCAGGATAAACTAGTCTGATGAGCCCAACCAACTCAGAAAAACTAACAAGTCTTTTTTCTTGCAGATACCAGAGCATAAAATATGACAAAATAAAGCTTTATTTAAAGCGTTATATTATATTAGAAAGAAAAGGTAGAAATAAGAAGTAGTGCAGAAGGAAGTGCAGACCCACAGAAACTTCCATCCTCGGATGTGTTAACCGATATATGGTAAATTAAAGTATTTTCTGTGGTAGGCCTCTCTTGGATTTTCCGATTGTGTTATGTGTTTTATTATCTAAAAATATTTTAATGAGAAAATGTCTAATAAAATAAATGCATCACTTCCAGGTTTATTTTTTTTCAATGAATGTTAACATCTCATTTAGTGATGAGAAAGTGTGCTTGGAGAAGGAGTTATTCGAGCACGCTCATATCCTAATTGAGTATTTTCGCCGTGCTCGAAAAAAAATGCTCGAGTTGTCGCTGCTGCATATCTAACGGCTGGTTGAGAGCCACAATACACGCTGGGATACATTTTTTTTGGAGCATGACAAAAATACTCGATTAGGACACGAGCATACTTGCTCATCACTAATCCCAATATGTATTTAAAAAAAATAAAAAACTCTAGTGAGGTAGCTAAAGAGAGTGCAGAAGTAACCATCTCATCTAACCCCTTATGACTGAGGGGGCCAAGATGTCCCTTTTCTACATAAAAGTCACCTGTATTAAAAACTTTGCATTAAAGAGAGTTTGTCATCACAAAATGACTGGTCAAGCCAAGAACACTTGGCATGACAAGACAATTCCGTGCACCTTGCCAGTTACTTATTTTGCATCTATCCCCACCCTCTTCCTTGACTGACAGCTCAGGCTTTATAGCATCACAAAATGCACAGAGCAGTGAGCAATTTGCATAAAATCTGACATTTTTAAACATACTTTATTTTATGGCACTTTTTTTTCGGCGCCATCAGCAAGATGCAAACAATTACCAAAATCTAATTTTTCCCTTCATTGTCACATTACTTATGCCATAAAACGTACAAGTGTTTAAAGGTAGCAGGTGTGGAAAAAATTAATTTAGCTGCCGAAAAGATCCAATTTTTACACACTCATAAAATCAAGTAATTTGAGGAACAGGAGTCTATTAGTTTGGAGTATTAGTATATGAAGGGTCATTAAAAGTGACAATTTTCTTAAACAAAATATTTTGTGCAATAAATTGAACTTTTTATTTAAAAAAAAAGTAGAAAACCATGTCAGATTTTATTTAGCATAATATAAAAATAATAAGACTTTTCTATTATTTGGAACACCTACATGCATATTCAGATGAGTTTAGTTTAAATGTTTAATGCTCCTTCCAATACCTTTGGAGGTAGAAAAGGAAACTTGGCTAAAAAGCAGGAGTCATGCCTATTATCTACAGCTCTCAGGGGTATCCTGTAATCGGAGGTCACAATCGAGGCAACAGAAGCAATGTCACAATATCAGAGAATAGGCCAATTCAGGCCTCCCCTGGACAGACTGAAAGGTCAGGTCCTATGGCACATAATTGTATTAAAAAACAGCTCGCTGCACACTTTTAGAAATGTCATCTGAACAAACAAGAGAGGGTCATTTCTAGGTTAAATTAGATCAAGCTATTGCATTGTAAAAGTTTCTAGCAATCCACTAAATGAAATAATAAAAATGTTAAGATCAGTTAATTTTACCAAACATTGCAGAATCCCATTTTTTACTAGCTCAAATACTATATATATGGGGATAAAATGGCTGAAAACAAGAACGACAGAAAAACAAATAGGAGAGGATATTATTCTTGCATTTTTTTTAATTTCCAAAATATTTTTTAAATTATATGTCCTAACATTTCTATAAAAACTGTTTCCAAAACTATTTACCTATCTATTTGATTTTTCAGTTCAGACAACTTGTTTATTAAAACACTCTAAAATTCTAAGGCCCTAATGACTATTGATTCGGTTATCCTGCAGTGTACTCTTGTGGCGAAAAGTTTTGGGACTGACACATTTATACATTTTCACAAAGTTTGTTTCAGTTGTTTAAGTGGAAAAACTCTAGATTGTTATGAAGAGTAATCGAATGAAATGCAAAAATTGGTAATGTTGTTTCCAGGACTCCATCATGACAGCACCATCAGGAAATGGTCCTTCGTATCCTTGATATGGACAGGAACACAGAAGAGGTTAAATAGCCCCTTTCTACCACCACTCTTCAGTGTTTTCTCCAAGTACCACACCAGGATGGATGCAAAGCTATTTTATTGAATTTCCCCTCTACACATGTTTACATCACATATCAGACAGGAAATCCAAGAGAGGGTATATAAGGGGTGCTGTCATGATGGACTCCTGGAAACAACATTACCGGTAGGACTAATTCCTACTTTCCAGGACGTCCCTCCTGCAGCACCATCAGGAAAAATACCAAATAACTCCTAATAGGGCGGGTTTACTGCTTGGAAGACTTTCCTTCCAAAGGTCGTCTGTTGGTTTGACAGAACGACCAATTTGTAATGCTTGCAAAAGGTATTTACTCTAGACCAGGTTGTGGCCCTGCAGATTTGGTCCATGGAAGCCCCTGCACTCTGTGCCCACGAAGCCAAGATTGCTCTCAGCGAGTGAGCCCTGAGGCTTTCTGGTGGAGTCTTTCCCGCCAAAATATATGCTACACTAGTTGACTTTATCCATCTGGCTAAGGTGGCTTTTGATGCTTTCTTCCCCGTTCTTTCCTGCCATCTGAACGAAGAAATTTGAGTCCACTCTCCAGCTCTCTGTGAGCTTTAAGTACTGTAAGACTGTCCTTTTAACATCCAAGGAGTGGAGAGAGCGCTGTTTTTCATTGCTATGGTTCTGGCAGAAAGTGGGCAACATGATCTCCTGATTCCTATGGAAGTCAGTCACCACCTTGGGAAAAAAGCTGGATCTAATTTTAAGATGATATAGTCCTCCTGGATCTTTAAGTATGTGTCTCTTATGGAAAGAGCCTGGATCTCACCTGTAAGCCTTGCTGAGGTTATTGCTATAAGAAAAATTCTTTGAATGTTACCGACCTTAGGTCGGCTTGGTGTTGAGGTTCATAAGGGTCCTTTTGTAGATCATTTAGAACTAATTTGAGATACCAGGGGGGCAAAGAGCTACGTATTGTGGGCCTAATACTTTGAGTGGCTTTAACGAACCTTACTACACAGGGATGATCGGCCAGTGGATAATCAAAAAGGACATCATGGCTGAAATTTGTACCTTTAATGTACTAGGCCTTAGACCGCTATCGAAGCCAGCCTGAAGAAAGTCTACAACCTGAGGAATATTAGGATCCTGACAGAGGGATACTGGACCTGCACAGTGTGAACAGAATATTTTCCAGACTGAGGTATATAGCTGAGATAACAGGCTTTCTACTTTTTTGCAGGGTAGAGATGACTGACTGACAAGCCCCTCAGTCTGAGGATCTCCTTCTCAGGATTCAAGCTGATAGCTGCAAGAACTCTAAATTCTGATGAACAAAAGGGCCCTATGTCAGAAGATCCCATTGTGATGGTAGGAGAATTGGCTATTCTAACGCCATCTGTTTCAATAGCGGTAACCAGCTCCTTTTGGGCCAGTAGGGAACTATTAGAATTACAGAAGCCTGACTTTCCTGGATATTCCTTAGAACTCTTGGTATTAGAGCCAGACAGTGGAGGGAACGCATAAGCTAGCTCCATATCCCAGTTCTGTGCTAAGGTATCTACTGCAGTCAGATTGGCTCCCGGATTTAACAAGAAGAAATCTTTTGTCTTTCTATTTTTCTTTGAGGAAAACAAGTGTATTTCTGGTGAACCCCAGAGCCTGGTTAGTTGAACAAACACTTCTTCACTTAAGGTCAACTCCGAGGGTTGTATTTTCTCCCTGCTAAGAAAATCTGCTACCTGTTTTCTTTCAGGTGTACTGCCGAAATGGACTTTACATTGAGTTCTGCCCAGAAAAATATTGTCTCTGCTAAATTCTGCAAGTGACTGTCTCGGACCTCCCTGATGTAGTAGGAAGGATACTGTGGTTGAGTTGTCCAAGAACACTCTGACATGATGATTGTGTAGCTGTCTCTGGCATCTCCTCAGCAGCTCCCAGACTGCTTTGAGTTTCCAGAGGTTTGATGAACTGTTGTGCACGGTTATGGGCCATATTCCCTTCTATGAGGGCTCCCCAACCACTGAGGCTTGCGTCCGTGGTGATGTTTATGCATGGAAACAATCTCCAGGGTTTCCCCTTCTCGAGGTTTGCTATACTGGTCCACCACGACAGGTACTATCTTACATCTTTGGATATCATTCTGTCATCCAATGAAGTTTCCTTGCCATCCCATGCTGAAAGGATCTCTTGTTGTAATATCCTTGAGTGAAATTGACTCCATTGGAGGTTGGAAATACATGAAGTCATTAGGCCCAGAACTCTCATGGCCTTCCTGATGGAGATGTATTTTCGCTTTTGTAGGTTCTGAGTCTCCTGTTTGATTGCTGTTGGAATGAATGCGCCTGTTCTGAGTCTACGAGTACCTCCAAAAAACTTTTTTTTCCTTCCCAGCTTGAACCTCGATTTTTTCAGGTTTATCACCCGCCCCAGCCTCTCCAGAAGTGACCTGGTAGCTACCAGATATTCTTCCATTTGTTGTGGTGAGTCTGCCACTAGCAGTAGATCGTCCAGTATGGGATTATGAGAACGTTCTTTACCCTTAAGAAGGCCGTAACTTCTGCCATGAGTTTTATTAACACTCGAGGAGCGGAAGAGAGACCGAATGGCAGACACCGGAACTGGAAATGCTGTATCCTTCCTTGGTCTTCTATTGCAAACCTGAGGTACTTTAGATGTGAGGCATAAATGGGCACATGGTAATTTGCGCTTTTGAGGTCTAGCGTGTACATTACCGAATTTTTCCTTATCAGCAGTATGACTGATTTGAGAGATTCCATTTTGAACTTGTAGGATACCCATTGGTTTAATGTCTTCAGGTTTATTATAGTCCGGTATTCCCTTCGTTTTTTTATGGAAAATAGACGGGAATAATGTCCATGGAATTGCTGGGAAAGGGCACCAGAATTATGACTTATAATTCTATAAGCTCCTGTATGTCTTTTAGAAGTCTTAGATGGACCACTGGGGACTGGCTGCGTGTTAGGCAAAGTCTCCTGAGGGGTATCTGGATGAGCTCCAACCTGTACCCCTGAGCAATTGTCTGCAGGATCCACTGATTCTGGGTAAATTCCTGCCAATTCTCCAGGACGTACTGAAGTCTCCCCCGATGCGTCTTGTGTCATTGTCTGACGGATCTAGACCCCTGGTCTCGAAAAGAGCTTCTACCCTTACGACACTTGGGGTAGCTCCACCTTCCGGTTTTACCCTTTCCTTTATAATCCTGCCTCGGGTGAGAGCGAATCCTCTGAAAGAACAGCATCTTTTTTGGCCTTTCCTCTGGGAAGCCCTTCTTTCTACCTGATGCTTTTTCAAGCAACTCATCCAAAACTGGTCCGAATACATGGAGGCCAGAAAATGTTATCGAGCAAAGTTAATTTTTTGATTGGGTATCCCTTGAACACAATCTTAGCCACAGAGCACGCCTCGCTGCGTTTGATAGCGTATTGTTTCTTGCTGCGAAACGGAGTGACTCTGCTGAGGCATCTGCCATAAAATCAGTCGCCATTCTCAATAATGGTAGATTTCAGGATTTCCTCCCTGGGAATCCTGTTCCTGATCTGGCTCTCAAGCTCCTCTACCCAGAGACTCATTGATCTGGCTACTGAAGTAGCCGCTATGTTGGATTTCATGATGGTTTCAGATGCTTCCCACGCCTTTTTAAGGAGGTCTTCCGCTCTTTTGTCTAATGGATCCTTAAGGCCAGATGAGTCCTCGAACCGGATGGCTGTCTTCCTAGACACTCTAACCACTGGTATATCAATTTTTGGTACTGTTTTCAAGACCTTAGTTTCTTCCGAATTGAAGGGAAGGCGGAACTTAAAATCCCTTGGGACCACAAGCTTTTTCCCCACGTCTTCCCATTCTTCTAGTATCATTGCCGTTATATGATTATTTACTGGGAATATCCTGTTCCTACGAGCCCTCAGGCTGCCGAACATCTCATCCTGAATTGTTAATGGTTCCGTGGAGTCCTCCACTTTCATGGCACCCTGGACCACCTGCAGGAGCATATCCGTGTTCTCGGATGAAAATAAATATCTTTTCCATTTCTGTGAAAGTAACATTAAGGAACTCTCGCCTTCGCCAGAGTCCGGGTCAGAGTAGCCTGATATTTCCCCTTCCTCTGAGCTTGGATTATGTCCCATCTGGGTCTCTTAGGAGAGGGAGATTGGGACGGTCCGAGTGTAGAGACAGTAGCCTGAATTTCCTCTTTAATCATGGTCCTTATATTGGTCAATAAAGAGGTTTGCTCCTGTTTAACCAACTTGGCAATGAATGCTTCACACAGTTTTTTGTCGTATGCCTCTGGAGGTCTGGCGGAACATAATGGACACTTATTAGACTTCTTTCTGGCTGTTGAAGTGGTTCACTTAGGCATCGCTGAGTCCTAGAAGATAATATAGAAAGGAAGGCCCTGTAGCTATTGGATCTAGCCCAGCTGAGAGACCCTCGCTATGCCCCACTCACATGATCCAGGGACGGCTCTAAGGACTGGATGTCAGGACAGCTAGCACTCTCCACCTTCACTAAGTCCATTGTGCTGTCAGCTGTCAGTCTTTAAGTAGTCTGCCTTACTCAGCTTGAAGACATCTGCTTCGTCCTCCTTCCGAGCTCAGCAGCTGTCAATCATGGTGTTGCAGGCACTCAACTAAACCGCACATGCTCCCCGTGGAATGCACGCCGACCAGAAGCACCTACACCCAGTGCCATGCTTCCTCTCGCCTGAAGGAACTCCCCCAGGCCCTGACTCAGCACCCCCCTGACGAGGAGCACCAGAAGTCCTGTTTCCTGCCTGGACCTGGCCTGTTAGACATGCCCCTGGATGTTGTCACCGGCGCGCCTCATGATGACGCGGCACACCAAAAGTGCCGGTCGGAAATCCCAGCTTGCATTCGGAGGCCCCGTCCCTCGGAAATCACTAGCAGCGTGCCTCCTGACCGGAAGCTCAGGCCCCGCGTACCGGCCTGAGGATGCCACTACAGCAGCTACTGCCCAGAGCCGCCTGGGGAGGGATGAAGCAAATGTCGGGGACACACAGCTCAACCAGCCGCTGAGGGACCTCCAGCAGTATCAGCGACATTATGGAGCCCGTCAGGTCGAGCCTCCACTGCCCCAGAGCCCCCTATGGAGGGATGATTCCCTTGTTTCCATACCTACTGTGCTCCTCTCCTGCATCTGTCCCTGATAGGGACAGGAAAAACACTGAAGGGTTGTGGTGGGGAGGGGCTCTTTAACCTCTTCTGTGTTCCTGTCCCTATCAAGGATAAAAAAGGCCAACTTCCTGGTGGTGCTGTCAGGAGGGACATCCTGGAAAAAGACATTCCTTGTAAGAAAATTAACTTGATCCACTCTCTTTGAATGGGGTCATTCTGAATAATTGATAGAACAAATACTTCAGGGTGCTCAAAATAGTCCAGCAAGTAACAGGGCCATTTACCAAAGAGGATTTGGCAACAGGATGTGTTCAACACCAGTGCAGAGCTTGCTCAGCGATGGCAGCAGGCAGATGTCAGTGCATCAACAGGCACATTGAGATTAATACTGTTCTGATGGCAAGAAAGGCAGCAAAGAAGCCACTGCCCTACAAAAAAATCATTGACAGACTGAAAGTCTGCAGGTTGTATAGGGATAAGATTGGAGAGGACTGGGGTAAAGATATTTTCTCTGTTGAAGACCCCTTCACACTGATTGGCACATCTTAAAGAAAGACTGTCCGGAGAAGAAAATATGCTTTCTGCCAAGAGTATTGTGTCATGCCATTCATATGTGCAGTTCATTTTCATCCAAGTGAGTGGTCTCACTCACAACTTTTCTTATAAACACTGCCATGAATAAAGGATGGTATATAAACAACCTTCTAGATTAACTTCTCAAAATGATGGAGCAATTTGGTGATGAAAAATGCTTTTTCCAGCATGATGGAGCACCACGTACGAAACAAAAGTAATAAAGTGGCTCAGTGAACAAACCATTGACATTTTGGGTCCATGACCAACAAAGTCCCTATATCTTAATCCTATTTAGAACAAGTGGTCAATCCTCAAAAAGAGTGGACAAACAAAAAACAAAGTAACTGTGTTAAATGGCAAGCACTGATTAGGCCAGAAATGGTTGCCATAATTCAGGAATTGGTAAGATATTGAGGCGTGATCACAGAACTATCAAACTTTTTCTTGCAAATAGTCAACAAGGTAGCAAAAAAGTGTTGAGAAAAAAAAAGACGCACATTAACTGCCAAAGATTTGAGAAGAATCAAATGTGAAGTGACCAGAAATCCATTATCCTTCAGTGCTGCCATATTCCAGAATCGCAACCTCCCTGTAGTACCAAGAAGTACAGGCTGTAAAGTGCTCAGAGAAATGGCCAAGGTAAGGAAGACTGAAACCGAATAACCACTGAATAAGACACAAAAGTTGAAATGTAAAGACTGGGGCAAAAAATATCTGAAGATCGACAGACCTGATGGTTGACCTGTGGCTGGATAAGTAATGGGCACTGACATACACTTAGAAACAGATATCAGCAAGCAGGAAGTGGTCTACTGTTATGGGCTGGTATTATTAAAGACGAGCTTGTTGGACCTTTTCGGGTTGAAGATGGACTCAAAAACTTTCTTCAATCAGTGATACAGGAAAATGTTTGCATCTTTCAAGAAATCCATGATTTTTATGCAGCACAATGCTCCATCGCATACATCAAAGTATTCCACTACTTAGCTATACAGTAAAGACCTTAAAGATGAAATAATAATCACCTGCCCTAAACCCTATTGAGAACTTGTGGGCTCTTCTTAACCTCTTTCCATCATCGGGCATAATTGTACGCCGATGTCTGACTCCCTCCCTTTGATTTGGGCTCCGATGCTGAGCCCACATCTTTCCTAGCACGTCAGCTGTTTTGAACAGCTGACATCTGCTTCTAACAGCCGTGGGTGGAATTGTGAAACACCCTTGGCTGATAAGCAGTTAAATGCCACTGTTAATCTCTGACAGCGGCATTTAACTCGCGCTTCCGGCAAGCACGCTGGAAATCCGTCCCATTGGTGACCCAGTCACGTGATCGTCGGACACCGATGGGTTGATATGATAACCAGAGAACTTCAGCACAAATCTATGATTGTAATAGCCAGATTGCTATGAGCACTGCGTGATGGTTGGCGCTTATAGCAAGTGAGCATTTCTGCTACATACAGGTGATCTGATCATTGCCTGTATGTAGCACAGCTGATCGGACAAGTTTCTAGTTTCCCATGGAGACTATTGAAGCATGCAAAAGGTAAAAAAAAAAGTTTGTAAAAATATTAAAAAATAAAAAAGTATCCCCCCTTTCGCCCCATTCAAAATAAAACAATTAAAAAAAAAATTAAACAAACATATATTTGGTATCGCAGTGTTCAGAATCGCCTGATCAATCTGTTAGGTGTCGAGTTCCCGCTGCCACACAGGGGGAATCTCGAACCATGTCCGCTGCAGTCTCCCATTCTCCTCCAACCACAGTGGAACCTGCTCAGCAGAGACGTCAGTCCCAGCATCTGGCTCAAGCTGATACTATGCGAATGGTTACTGTTGCCTTTCCAGGCTCTACCTTTGTAGCCAGCACTGATCAGCAGCAAGCAGGCCTTTCTGGGATTAAGTCTTGCTTTTCCCATACTGAGCATGGCCACGGTCACATGCTCAGGTCCTGTTGCGGCTCCTATTGGATCATCAGGAAGGTCCTGGAGCGCTACTGCTATAAAAGGTTCGCATGGCCACTCAGCGATGGATGAAAGCTCCAAATCATTCCCATCCCTAGTGTTGTTGCCTGCTCGCGAATGGTGGAAGCTACCTGGCACCAAACAGTGGTACTCTGCACATCCAGCACACAATTCAGCGTCTCTCAGCAGAGACCGCCAGTGCGGCGCTGTGTGCTTAGTGCGCTTTCCGGGCCCTGGTTAGGGCGGTTAGTGGCATCCTAACTCTTGTGGGATAAATTATTATAATCAGTTCATTTTTAACCCTTGACACCACAGTAGGTGTCAAGCGTAAGAGGTCTAGAGGAACTTTTTCCCCGTGTCTTGTGACAGAGTTCTGTGACCCTTTACTTGCGCACTCTGTGCGGTATCTCGGCCCTGTGATGCAACAGGGTTCGCATCCTTCATACCGAGTGAAGCTAACCCGTGTATGTATTCACATTATAACGCCACCTAGTCCGGCATTATCGAGCAGCAGGTGTCCTTTCTGAATGGTGGACCCCGGACTGCGAACGCACCTCATATCCTCTCTAAATATTTTTTGGTGCGTTCCGCCAGTCCTAACATTACACTAGCGCCAGGGTCTGGCTAGTTATGGCGGACGAACAGCGACTGCAGCGGTACATCCAGAAGCTGGAGGGCAGGTTGACGGCTCTCGAGCACAGAACCTCAGCTGTGGATGTTACCGCACTAGCTGTTCAGGCTGCTAGCGTGGCTGCAGCCACTTTGTCCACTGCCACCCCTGTTCCGACCTTATCCCGCCTCCCACTGCCAGATAAATTCTCTGCTGATAGCAAGTCTTGTAGGGAATTCGTGAACCAGTGTGTGATTCACCTTGTGCACCTGGCTGCACGTTTCCCCTCAGAGCGGGCTGAAGTGGGATACATCATTTCTCTCTTGTCGGGCAGGGCATTGGAGTGGGCTACGCCGCTGTGGGAGCACGATGATCATGTGATGCAGAGTGCTCCACAGTTTCTGAGCACGCTGAAACAGGTCTTTTGGGACCCCAAGTCACCCATGATACGGCGCTCCAACTGCTAGTATTGACACAGGGTTCATTCATGGTCAGTCATTTTTCTGTCCACTTCCGGACTTTAGCACATGAGCTGGAGTGGTCGGATAAAGCCCTCATCCCTGTATTTTGGAGGGGGCTGGCTGACCATGTGAAGGACGCCTTGACCAATAGGGAGATTTCTGCCGAATTACAGGAGCTATTAACTATATCTACTAGCATCAACCTTCATTTCAACAAGCCCAGTGAAGGCAGAGGTTTCGGCTCCCACATTCGCCAAACCTCTGGGATCTCCGATCCAGGCGTCCGAGCCATATGAGGCCGTGGAGGTGTCACGAGTGGGGCCTAAGTCACGGACTGCTCATGCACTCAAGGTCTCCGGTCTGCCAGCAGTCGGGACATTATGCCAGGAAATGTCCCCAGCAGTCGGGAAAACATCAGCATCTATTGGTAGGAGGAGGTACACTAGACACGGCGACATTTTCCTCCAAATTGTCCTTTAAGGGGACAATTACCTTAGGCCCATCCACTCATACGGTAGAGCTTTGCATGGATTCCGGGGCGGAGGGCAACTTCATGTCTTCTGCCTTCGCCCAACGGCACGCAAAACCTCTGGTGATGCTCGCCAAAACAGTGACCGTGCGAGTAGTAAATGTGTCGACACTGCCCTCACAGATAACACACCAGACCATTCCATTTACTCTATGTCGCCATCCCATCAGGAGATTATCTCTTTACTCATCATTCCTGATGGAATTGATGAGGTCCTGTTAGGGATACCTTGGCTACGGTACCACTCCCTCATATAGAGTGGTCCACAGGCAGAATTTTGGGATGGAGTGAATCTTGTGAGGGTAGATGTCAGAGGGAGTGCGTTCAGGTTGCTACTGAGGTACCCGCAGATCTTTCCTCTCTTCCCAAGCATTATTGGCCCCATGCGGGCATGTTCTCCAAGAGGGCTGCGGAGACCCTTCCGCCTCACCGCCCCTATGACTGTCCTATTGACCTCTTGCCTGGTGCTGAGCTTTCCTGCGGTTGAGTCTATCCGTTATCTCTCCCAGAGACGGAGGCAATGTCTCAGCTCATCCAGGAGAATCTGGCAAGAGGATTCATTAGGATGTCAGTGTCACCCGCAGGGGCTGGGTTCTTCTTCATGCAGAAGAACGGAGAACTATGTCCATGGAGACTACAGGGGTCTTAACGCAATCACTGTTAAAGGGACACTGTCACCTGAATTTGGAGGGAACAATCTTCAGCCATGGAGGCGGGGTTTTGGGGTTTTTATTCACCCTTTCCTTACCCGCTGGCTGCATGCTGGCTGCAATATTGGATTGAAGTTCATTCTCTGTCCTCCGTAGTACATGCCTGCACAAGGTGCAATCTTGCCTTGCCCAGGCGTGTACTATGAAGGACAGAGAATGAACTTCAATCCAATATTGCAGCCAGCATGCAGCCAGCGGGTAAGGAAAGGGTGAATCAAAAACCCCAAAACCCCGCCTCCATGGCTGAAGATTGTTCCCTCCAAATTCAGGTGACAGTGTCCCTTTAAGAATAAGTACCAACTGCTCCTGATATCTGAGCTCTTTGATAGGCTTTGGGGAGAAAGGGTATTTACTAAACTAGATCTGCGGGGTGCTTACAACCTGATTCGCATCCGTGAGGGGGACGAATAGAAGATGGCTTTTAACACCAGGGATGGGCACTATGAATACCTGGTGATGCCCTTCCGGCTCTGTAATGCCCCAGCCATTTTCAAAGACTTTGTGAACGATATCTTCTGGGATATGCTCTCCACCTCGGTTGTAGTGTATCTGGATGATATTCTCATCTACTCTCCAGATATAGACTCCCACCAGAGAGATGTTTGCAAAGTCTTCGACCTCCTACGGGCAAACTCCCTCTATGTCAAGTTGGAGAAGTGTGTGTTTGAGCCGGAGTCTTTGCCTTTCCTTGGCTATATCATCTCGGCCCAAGGATTGGCTATGGATCCCGCCAAGCTACAGGCTGTGATGGACTGGCAGGAACCTCATTCTCTCAAAGCGGTGCAGCGCTTTATGGGGTTCATCAACTATTATTGCCAGTTCATTCCCTACTTCTCAACTTTGGTAGCCCCCCTGGTTGACCTCACCAAGAAGGGAGCTAATCCCAAATTGTGGTCAGAGGAGGTCTCCAAGGCCTTCCTCTCTATCAAGTCACACTTCGCTGGGGCTCCCATTTTACATCACCCCGATGTTGATAAACCATTTATCATGGAGGTGGAAGCCTCTTCCGTCGGTGCTGGAGCAGTTCTCTTCCAGAAGGATGCTCAAGGTCGGAAGCATCCTTGCTTCTTCTTCTCCAAGACCTTCACACCAGCAGAGAGGAATTATTCCATCGGGGATAGGGAGTTGCTAGCCGTGAAGTTGGCCTTTTCAGAGTGGAGACACCTCCTGGAGGGCGCTCGCTTTCCCTTCCAAGTTTTCAACGACCACAAAAATTTGGTGTATTTGCAAACCGCCCAGCGGCTAAACCCTCGCCAGGCCAGATGGTCCCTGTTTTTCTCCCGGTTCCACTTTATCCTCCATTTTCTCTCTGGGGAGAACACTCATGCCGACGCTCTCTCCCGCTCCTTAGTGTCATCAGAGGAGGAGGAGCCTCGGCTTATTGTCCCTTCAAAGAGCCTGATGACTGTGGCGCTGGTTTCGCTAGAGTCTGTACCCCCAGGCAAGACTTTCATTCCATCTAATTTGCTACCGGAGGTTCTCTCTTGGGCTCACTCGTCCAGGGTGGGTGGACATTTTGGGACCAAGAGGACATCTGAGCTTCTAGCGAGGATGAACTGGTGGCTGCATATGGCCTGTGACGTCGGGGACTATATTTGGGCGTGTGTCTCCTGCGCTAAGAATCGGTCTCCTCGGCAACGGCCTGCTGAGCTGGTTTTACCCTGCCGGTGGCAGACAGGCCTTTAGAGATGCCACAATCGAAATATAGAAAGGACAGCGCCACACCAGGAAGTGACAGACAGTAACTTTCTTTATTCTGCCTCCTGCGGCTGCAGGAGGCAGAATAAAGAAAGTTACTGTCTGTCACTTCCTGGTGTGGCGCTGTCCTTTCTATATTTCGATTGTGGACTCTTTTGCTGGGACGGACCCCCTGGTGTGGACGAGCGCCCTGATGTCCATGGAGACAGTGTCAGTATTGGGTGCGGTCTAACACATTTGTTCGATACAGGCCTTTAGAGATGGTCTGGATGGACTTCGTGGTGGGCTTACCCAAGTCTCATAGCTGCACCGTTATCTGGGTAGTCACTGACCATTTTTCTAAAATGGTGCACTTGGTTCCGCTTCCATGGTTACCTTCTGCATGGGCCTTAGCGGCATTGTTCATTAAACATGCTTTCTGTCTACATGGCATGCCTGACAAAATTGTCAGTGACCGGGGTCCCCAGTTTGCGTCTCGGTTCTGGAGAGAGCTCTGTCGTTTTCTCAGCATTGAGCTGAATCTCTCTTCTGCGTACCATCCCGAGACGAATGGGTTGGTAGAGAGGGCCAACCAGACTCTGGTCACATACCTGCAACATTTTGTCTCTGCCAGGCAGGATGACAGGGCATCTTTGCTATCATGGGCGGAATTTGCTTTGAACAATGTAGTAGCCGACTCCACTGGGCAGACCCCATTCCTCCTTAATTACGGCCAGCATCCGCGTGTCCCTGTGCCCATGCCCGTATCATCCACCAATTCTAGGGTGGCAGACTGGGCGGTGGAGGCACATGACATTTGGGACCGCACACAGGATGCCATCCGGGCCTCCAAGGAGAGAATGAGAGTTTCTGCCGATGCACACCAGCGCCCCACTCCAACCTTTGCTCCTGGCGACTTAGTGTGGCTCTCTGCCCGTAACATCAGGCTGCGAGTTGAGTCCACGAAGTTTGCGCCTCGCTACATAGGCCCTTTCAAGGTTCTGGAACAGGTTAACCCTGTGGTCTACTGTTTGGCTCCTCGTCCACACCTAGGTATCACCGACACTTTTCATGTATCTCTCTTAAAAACCGTCTATATGTCCTGGTTTTCCGAGTCATCTGCCGGGACATTGGGTTTGTCCACGGACGAGTACGAGGTGAACTCTATCTTGGGGTGCATGGCAAAAAATATTATCTGGTGGACTGGAAGGGTCACGGCCCAGAGGACAGAACCTGGGAACCTGTGGAGCACATTTGGGCTCCACTGCTCATTGCAGCCTTTGAACGTAGCAAGGCCCAAGGAGGAGGGGGCCATGTTAGGTGTCGAGTTCCCATTGCTGCACAGGCGGAATCTCAAACCATGTCCGCTGCGGTCTCCCATTCTCCTGCAGCCGCAGTGGAATCTGCTCAGCAGAGATGTCGGTCCCAGCGTCTGGCTCAAGCTGATACTGTGTGAATGGCTACTGCTGCCTTTCCAGGTTCTGCCTTTGTAGCCAGGACTGATCAGCAGCAAGCAGGCCTTTCTGGGACTAAGTCCTGCTTTTCCCTTACTGAGCATGCCCACAGGGCAACCTCTCATTGGAGGTCGGGTCACATGTTCAGGTCCTGTTGTGGCTCCTATTGGATCATCAGGAAGATCTTGGAACGCTACTGCTATAAAAGGTTTGCATGGCCGCTCGGCCATGCGCTTGTGTAAACTTATTTACTTATGTGGGTGTAGATGAATGCCTGTAGATGGATGAAAGCTCCGAATCATTCCCATCGCTAGTGTTTTCCCACAAAAATGATTTTTTTAGCCCCCAAATTTTTATTTTCCCAAGGTAAACAAGAGAAATTGGGCCCCAGAAGTTATTGTCCAATTTGACCTGAGTACGCTGATACCCCATATGTTGGGGTAAACCCCACTTTGAGCGCACGGGAGAGCTCGAAAGCGAAGGAGCACTGTTTTACTTTTTCAATGCAGAATTGGCTGGAAATGAGATCAGACGCCGTGTCGCGTTTGGAGAGCCCCTGATGTGCCTAAACAGTTGGAACCCCCCAATTCTAACTGAAACCCTAACCCAAACACACCCTTAATCCTAATCCCAACACTAACCATAACCCTAACCACACCCCTAACCCTAATCCCAACCACACCCCTAACCCCAACACACCCCAAACCCAGCAGAGATGTCGGTCCCAGCGTCTGGCTCAAGCTGATACTGTGCGAATGGTTACTGCTGCTTTTACAGGTTCTGCCTTTGTAGCCAGGACTGATCAGCAGCAAGCAGGCCTTTCTGGGACTAAGTCCTGCTTTTCCCTTACTGAGCATGCCCACGCGACGACCTCTCATTGGAGGTCGGGTCACATGTTCAGGTCCTGTTGTGGCTCCTATTGGATCATCAGGAAGATCTTGGAACGCTACTGCTATAAAAGGTTTGTATGGCTGCTCGGCCATGCGCTAATGTAAACTTATTTACTTATGTGGGTGTAGATGAATGCCTGTAGATGGATGAAAGCTCCAAATCATTCCCATCGCTAGTGTTTTCCCACAAAAATGATTTTTTACCCCCAAAATTTATATTTTTCCAAGGTAAACAAGAGAAATTGGACCCCAGAAGTTGTCCAATTTGTCCTGAGTACGCTGATACCCCATATGTTGGGGTAAACCCCTGTTTGGGCGCACGGGAGAGCTCGGAAGGGAAGGAGCACCTTTTACTTTTTCAACGCAGAATGGGCTGGAAATGAGATCAGACGCCTTGTCGCGTTTGGAGAGCCCCTGATGTGCCTAAACAGTGGAAACCCCCCAATTCTAACTAAAACCCTAATCCAAGCACACCCTTAATCCTAATCCCAACACTAACCATAACCCTAACCACACACCTAACCCTAATCCCAACCACACCCCTAACCCCAACACACCCCAAACCCAACCCTAACCACACCCTTAACTCCAACACACCTCTAACCCTAATCCCAACCATAACCCTAATCCCAATCGTAAATGTAATCCAAACCCTAACCTTAACTTTAGCCCCAACTCTAACCCTAACTTTAGCCCCATCCCTAACCCTAACTTTAGCCCCAACCCTAACTGTAGCACTAATGAGAAAATGGAAAAACATTTTTTTTATTTTATTTTTCCCTAACTAAGGGGGTGACGAAGGAGGGTTTGATTTACTATTTATAGAGTTTTTTAGCAGATTTTTATGATTGGCAGCTGTCACACACTAAAAGGC
Organism: Ranitomeya imitator; assembly: GCF_032444005.1. Classification (NCBI taxonomy): domain Eukaryota; kingdom Metazoa; phylum Chordata; class Amphibia; order Anura; family Dendrobatidae; genus Ranitomeya; species Ranitomeya imitator. The sequence continues at coordinate 227,907,232 of NC_091285.1, forward strand.
ACTTTTTATTGCAAAAAAATAGTTTTTGCGTCTCCACATTTTGAGAGCTATAATTTTTCCATATTTTGGTCCACAGAGTCATGTGAGGTCTTGTTTTCTGCGGGACGAGTTGACGTTTTTATTGTTAACATTTTCGGTCACGTGACATATTTTGATCGCTTTTTATTCTAATCTGATTTCTTTGCCTATATGGATTGGATGCGTTGTTACAGACATCTGGTGAGAATTTCATGTCAATAGCACCTTTACAAATATATTTTCTTAGAAAATTGGTGACGTGTTCAATACTTATTTCACCCGCTCGCTGTATGTCAATATTTTTTATTGATTATTGCAGTGATATGTAAAAATGAAAAATCACTACCTTCACACTTGGAAAGATCTACTAGACATAGTAGTTTTACACACTTCTTGTCAAACCTATAGTAAAATTAAGTACAGTAAATAAATATGAAAATATACTTAGAAATGTATTTTAAAGGGTTTGGCAAAACTGCAGTAACAAGAGAAAGTGGCCAACCCTTTTAATGCATTGCTTCTCTTTATAAAATAACACAACCTTTCATAGCAGTGTGAAAATAAAAATATAAAGTCTATAGATCTCTAATTGTGAAGACATTTTAACACTATCATATTCACAAAATTTCAAATTTAAGATTTCGCAATGGTAAAAAAAAAAAATCATGAGAAATGACTGTCAGAGAGCCTGATTACACCATTTACCTTCAAGTTCAATTGTCTTATAATTTGTCATATGTGAAAGTGGCTGCTCATTCCCTCTGTGTTTATTATTACTGCATACAACTGAAGCTGCCACCCTCAGTCAGAACAAAGATAAATTGCTGATTTTGCAAGTGTTTACATAATTAGAAAGCAAATGCTGTCAGATTTGTACCCAAAAAGCCAAGGAAGAAGGCTGATCTGATAGCCATCTGAAGGACAGTGTATTTTATTTCTTAGTCTGGCGGCCTTCCAAAAGACAAGCTTTCCCTATCAGATTAAAGGTAAATCTATTGCAATCGTGTATGACTGGATATTTATACAAAAAATAATTAAACTTCAGTAATAAAAATGTCACACATTTGGCTATCTTTATTTTCAGTATCATACGAAAACACTGTAAAGGTTAATAAAGCTACAGAAGAAGATTATTCAAGTAATCCAAATGCTTATACACCAAAATGATAAGAGGAAGCCAAATAAACAACATAAATGAATACAAGTTTCGAGTACAGTTATACATCACACAACCACCTTGTATGAACCTTTTATGCTATCGCAGTCTCCAAAATTCAGTATTATGGACTACGTCATATAGTACCTGCTTCAAGGCACAATTTTATTTGCATCGATCAACCACATTAGAAAACCAAAAACCTACAACTGTTGGGTAGGTCAACCTTGTGCTACCAAAGCAGCCCTAATCTATGGAGGCATGTGTTCTTCTAGAGTTATCATTCGTAAACGATGCCAACATATTAGGACCTGATCCCTTAGGTTCCATATAGCTGGCCAAACACATGAGATTGTTGTCAGCTGAACAACACCCCCACGCACAACTCGCAGCCATGTCTTCATGTGTACTTCAGAAAGCCACTCCAATAAATTGGCCTGTCTCCCTTCAAAGTTAACGGATCAGTCATTAAAATTCCCATTGTGTGATTCTTCTTTTCCCTAACAGATGATGTGAGAGCAGGAAGAAACTCATACATATTAGATGGTCGGTAAATTTTACCATAATCGACGAGTGTGGCAAACATTCATCGAATGCGTATGGCAGCTTTAGATACAGTAGGGGAAATAAGTATTTGATCCCTTGCTGATTTTGTAAGTTTGCCCACTAACAAAGACATGAACAGTCTATAATTTTATGGGTAGGTTAATTTTAACATTGAGATATAGAATATCAAAAATAAAATCCAGAAAATCACATTGTATAAATTATATAAAATGTATTTGCATTTTGCAGTGAGAAATAAATATTTGATCCCTATGGCAAACAAGACTTAATACTTGGTGGCAAAACCATGGTTGGCAAGCACAGCAGTCAGACATTTTTTGTAGTTGATGATGAGGTTAGTGCACATGTCAGGAAGAATTTTGTTCCATTCATCTTTCAGATCATCTCTAAGTCATTAAGATTTTGAGGCTGCCGCATGGCAACTCGGAGCTTCAACTACCTCCATAACATATAGAAAAAACCAGCATATACAAATTGTAACATATATACTAACTCAATTATAGCATATTAGATATAGGAGAACTAGAATTATTCGTATAAAAATACCATTTATTAAATATAAAACATCAAGATACAAAAGAATTTCATAATATCACATACATTATATTAGCATGAAAACATAGAAAATAGTGTGATCCCAATGGTACAAACACAAAAGGGGTTGTTAACCTGGGCTGAAAAGGGCAGCAATGAACAGTATTACTTCCAAATGATTGTAATTATAGACATGGAACGAAGTAAACTCCTACTGCACATGTGCTAACAAGGAAGATAGTCCCCTCCCTTGTAAACATTCGGGTAGTTCCAGCCTAGAATAGATACCGCATATAACATGGAAAACAATTGCTGCCCAGAAAAAGATAGTATGATAAAAGGTTAATTACCCATAGTATGTGAAGTTCAGTCCAGGAAACGACCACTCGTTTCCTGGACTGAGAGTGGTCGTTTCCTGGACTGAGAGTGGTCGTTTCCTGGAATGAACTTCACATAATATGGGTAATTAACCTTTTATCATACTATCTTTTTCTGGGCAGTAATTGTTTTCCATGTTATATGCGGTATCTATTCTAGGCTAGAACTACCCGAAGGTTTACAAGGGAGGAGACTATCTTCCTTGTTAGCACATGTGCAGTAGGGGTTTACTTCGTTCCATGTCTATAATTACGTTCATTTGGAAGTAATACTGTTCATTGCTGCCCTTTTCAGCCCAGGTTAACGACCCCTTTTGCGTTTGTACCATTGGGATCACACTATTTTCTATGTTTTCATGCTAATATAATGTATGTGATATTATGAAATTCTTTTGTATCTTGTAACAACTACCTCCATAAGTTTTCTATGGGAATAAGGTCAGGAGACTGGCTAGGCCACTCCAAGACCTTAATGTGCTTCTTTTTGAGCCACTCCTTTGTTGCCGTGGCTGTATGTTTTGGGTCATTGTCTTGCTGGAAGACCCAGCCATGACCCATTTTGAATGTCCTGGTGGAGGGAAGGAGGTTGTTACTCAGGATTTTATGGTACATGGCTCCATTCATTCTCCCATTGATGTGAAGTAGTCCTGTACCCTTAGCAGAAAAACACCCCCTAAACATAATGTTTCCACCTCCATGCTTGACAGTGGGGATGGTGTTCTTTGGGTCACAGGTAGCATTTCTCTTCCTCCAAACACGGCGAGTTGAGTTAATGCCAAAGACCTCAATTTTTGCCTCATTTGACCACAGCACTTCTCCCAATCACTCACAGAATCATCCAGGTGTTCATTGGCAAACTTCAGACGGGCCTGCACATGTGCCTTCTTGAACAGGGGGGCCTTGCGGGCACTGCAGGATTTTAAACCTTTACGACGTAATGTGTTAATGGTTTTCTTGGTGACTGTGGCCCCAGCTGCCTTGAAATCATTAACAAGTTCCCCCATGTAGTTTTAGGCTGATCTCTCACCTTCCTCATGATCAAGGATATCCCATGAGGTGAGATTTTGCACAGTGCCCTAGATCAATGTCGATTCACAGTCATTTTGTACTTCTTCCATTTTCTTACTATTGCACCAACAGTTGTCTCCTTCTCACCCCGCGTCTTACTTATGGTTCTGTAGCCCATCCTAGCTTTGTGTAGGTCTTTGATCTTGTCCCTGAAATCTTTCTAAAGCTCTTTGGTCTTGCCCATGTTGTAGAGGTTAGAGTTTGACTAATTAGTTGAGTCTGTGGACAGGAGTCTTTTATAAAAGTGATATGTAAGACAGCTACCTTTAATGCAGGTAACACATTGACTAGGAGCGTCTAACTGGTCTGTAGCAGCCAGAACGCTTAATGGTTGGTAGAGGATCAAATACTTATTTCCCACTGCAAAATGCAAATAAATTTATATAATTTATACAATGTGATTTTCTGAATTTTATTTTTGATATTCTATCTCTCAATGTTAAAATTAACCTACCCTTAAAATTATAGACTGTTCATGTCTTTGCCAGTGGGTAAACTTACAAAATCAGCAAGGGATCAAATACTTAGTTCCCCCACTGTAGATACTCAACTGAATTTAGATCTTAAGAATTTGGAGTCCAAGCCAACTCCTTGTCATGTACCTCAAACAACTACTGAACAATTTTTGCAGTGTGCCAAGACACATTATTTTGCTTACAGGGACCATTACCATTTAGGAATATAGGTATAATATTACCATAAAGAGGTGTACTTGTCAGCAACATTTCGAGGTAGGTGGCACATGTCAAAGTAACATTCACATAAATGGCAAGACCCAAGGCTTCCCATCAGGATAACAGTGCTTTTGATACCTTGCCTTTGTATGGTACATTCTAGTGCCATTTCTTTTAGGTAAGCAATGTACATGCAGCCAGTTGTCCACTGGATGTAAAAAAGAACTAAATTCATCAGATCAGTCTACTTTCTTTCATTGCTCTACAGTAAAATTCTTATGTTCATGTGCCTTCATTTGTGGAAATGGGTCAGCAAAGGTACTATAACTGCAGTCCCATACAGCATTGCAAGAGGTCGTACCATGAATAACGTTTATCAGCTATGTACAGGACAGATGACACATGAATGATTGCTGAGGTTTCAGCTATTCAGTCCTCTACTGATCACTATGTAAATAAAAAAATTTGTCAGAATGTTCGACCATTGACGGTTTATACTATTTTCATGACTGGAAGGTGTCTCAGAGGTCATGCCCCCAGCAATCATACATTTATCACCGATCCCTAGGACAGGTGATACTGAGTACCATGTTTATGTGAAAACTTGTTAAAACTTTTTCAGCAATTTGCAGTACAGTAGGTCTTAACCGACTAAAATGTAGTTCCTACACAGCAGAAATTCTGCTATTGAGACTGTCCAAAGTTGCAGTAAAATGCATTTGTTATATGAGCATTTTGGACTCAGATAGATTCTTCTAAAGATGTCATCCTCTTATGTATGGCAAATCTGCGAGACATCGCCAACAGATATTACACTTTATGGATTCGAAAATCCAAAGAATGACCATGAAAAGGACCTGACACCAGGTCATCAGTGGCCATTTTTTGCTCTTATTTTATTCCCACTGCTCCCGGACATGCTTTTTTTTTATCCACCATAAAGTTCCATAGATATGGGCCTTAATATTTAGTGCAATTTCTTTATGGCCTCTACCAAGGGTACATTGCTTACCGGGTAATTATGCAGAGCATCCTAAAGACATGGCCCCAGAGAATTCTGTGAGTAAGGACTCTTGGAAAAGATCATAAAACAAAAGGAAAAAAAAACCAGAATGTTCAGAGGAGCAGCTGGAATAGAATAGGAGCACAAACTGGCCATGTTTGACCTGGTGACAGGTCATTTTTAAATCTGCTAAATATATGCTGTGGGTGCCTGCAGATCAAAAGTTTATTAGCTTCTCAGTCATGCAACAATTTTTCTTTCAACTGCTTTTCATAGTGCCATTTTTTAGCTAATTTTTGCTTTACCGTATGTTTGGCATTTATGTTTATTTTTATAACTACATCTTGATGATACATGCGAAAAATAAAAATTACCTACATTTTTGAAGATTGCCGTTTAAATGACCTACAAACTCATCTTTTCTGGACAAATAGGTTCTTCATCAGGATGTTTGAGCAGGAAAAGTCTCAGCAAGCTGAATTAAACACATCTTTAAATCTGGCATTAATGGCATGGAGGGAAACACGGCTCTTCCATTTTTTGTTATTTTATTTAAAAAACAATGTCAACCTTATGAACTTCTGCACATGGCAACCGACGGAGTGTTTATTTTTAACCGTTCCGATTAAATCCAAGTGTTGAAAACACTTGGTTCAATACGGAATTAATTCAGACTTTGTCTTCCCCCAATTTAAAAGCAAAAAAAAATCATTTAGGTTTAAATGGATTCTAAAATTATCCGTATCTTGCTCTCCCAGACCCAGGTCATAACCTTGTTTAGGCTCAGGAAATAGTTATCAGGTCATACAATGGTCAGATGAAAAAGAATGTGAATAGACCTAACCTTGTCTTAGTGGGAGTATGTTCAAAAGAAGCTTTCTTAAGACGAATCAAATCAACAATAAAAAAAACAAAACTGTCGTAAGAGCTCGACAATTACTCACGTGGATTTTATTCATCTGGCCATTTTTCATTACATAGGCGTGTGTCAAGGCCTGTATGTAAGATTAATGGAATGTTTTGGTTGTAAGACAGCGAGCTTTAAAGCGAACTTCAGGTTTCATCTCGCGATTTATTCCAAATTGCAAAACTGTGGCTATCACAACTAATGTCCATGCAGCCCAAGTGCGCGCTGTAGAAGGTCAAAGGAGTATTTTTCATATAGCTGCTCTAGTGAACTGGGTTTGCACTCTGCCAGCAGAGCAAATCTGACCCATGGAGAGCACTCCTTCAGATCAACACTGCCTCGGGCCTTACTACTTTCTCCAAGAAGTCTAACGTTTCAGGCATCAAGTTGAAATTCTTCTGGAGATGATTAACCCAAACCCATGACAGATTTTTTCCAAGATATCCAACTCCTCATGTTTATTTTATCCTGGCTCTTTTTGGATGTATTGGACATAACTAACCTACTCATTTTACATGTTAAGGGGCTGGTAGAGAGCCATTTATGTCTTCAAATGAGAAAATATTTCAATGTGCAAGCCTCTATTGTTGTGTGAGCTCACACTAGATAATAAGAAACAAAGCTATACTTTGCTCCGATTCTCAAACTTCCTGTTTCATCACATCTTAAGATAAAGATCTTACATGTTTTTGGAAATGTATACGTTTAACTTTTATTCGCTACATAGAGAGTCAGAGCTGAACTGCTTTAATTAAAAGTTGATTGATCAAAACAAAAATTTAAGCCAAACCCACCCCCCCTCCTGCTGATTCTATTTTTAACCAGATACGTATGCTTCTTCACCCAGTGACATTCATTAGTATCTAGACAAATAAGAAACCCTTAGAGCTTCACTTTACAAAAATAGTAGTGGGATTTACAGTGATAAAGAGCAATCCGCGAATATTAGTTATGGTTCTACTGAAGTTAAACAGCCGTGACAAACGTACTTATACTATATAATGACATAACGGCAAACATTTAATTTTAGAAAAATGTGTAGATCTAAAATTATGTTTAAATGAACTAAGTTAGTAACTATACACCATTGTCAGATTTCAAAACTCACAAGAAAAAAAATCATGCAAAAAAAAAAAAAAAAAAGGCCCGATGTCTTAAATTCCAAAGACCGTGGGGGGAGTGGAGGAACAGCACAAGATTCCTCAACCCTATAGCGGATACAGACAGAAAAGGGCCCTTGTGTAAGGACAATATATGGGCCCCTCCTTGATTTTGCGACAAAAGCAGATTGTTACTGTGGAGGTGGAAGTGGCCCCCATTCCTCTTGGCCCCTGTCTCATTCACTTCCTAAATGCTTGGGCTAAGCATTCATACTGCGCTCTACCTTATCATTGGGTAAAATGTGTGGCCGTCTGTAGTCACACGGATTTCAATGGTCCGTATAACCCATATCAGTTGTGTCTTCCATGTTCCCCTGAAGTTCAGGTGTGGGGAGGTCCGTAAGGAGCACTACTCAGCTAATACGTAGAGTTGACATATCACAGCTTTGTCCAAGATTCCGTGACGGCATCACCTACACGCCAAGCCTTTCTTATCACCCACCCTCAGCCTAGATCACTGACTGCTATCTATATACTAACCATTGCTGCATGGTCACCTTTATATTTACTATAGCTTGTCTACATGAGACAGTATTCCATTTGCTTACTTTGGAGCTTTAATTTACTTTGCAAGTGCTGTATAATCAAAACTAAAATCTACATACGGTATATACTATTATTTTATTTGTATGCTTTTATTTGGTTGGCACCTACTCACGCTAGCTTAGATGTGCTGATCCTTCTTTTCTATTTTTATTTCAATTATTTTATCAGTTTGATGGAAAGTTCTAAAGATCGGGTGTTTTTTAACAATTGTTTTCTTATGTATTTCTATGTATGGGACATTTTCCTTTGCGTGCGTCTCTACGTCCCTAAGGGAAACCATGTAGTTTACCTTTACTGTTGTGTAATATACCTATAAAGGGAAATTATCATCAGAAAATGACCCATCAGATTTTTGTATTCTGACTCATGCACATGACCAATTATACTGAACGAGTGCTATCCACAGGGAAAAGTTGAAGACATGTCTGATTTTGATCCGAGTCAGATCAAAACTGACAAAGCAAGTCTATGGGTCTGTGAAAAACATTGGAGCACACTCAGATGACATCCACTTTCACAGACTAACAGAATAGAGAGGGTACAGAAACTTTTTTTCTGCCACCTCCGAGAGACACCGATGACAGTCTGATCAAACCCTTGATCAGAATATCTACACTGTTTTTTGCGGATAGAGTGCAATTTTCACAGTGAAGAGTTACTTATCATCAATGACGGGGTTACAATGACAGGTAACACTTCTATACACCTCTGACAACACAGGATCCACTAATTACAATAGGTAAGGTCAGATCTCTCCCTCACTTCACTAAGATCTTTCCATAGAAATTACTGGAAAAATTAGGAAGATAGTCTAAACCCTAGTGGCCAGTGTGATCATTGCAAGATTTTCATTGTTAATACAGATTTTAATATGAGTTAAAAATTACAGGTTTTGAGTTAAAACAAAAACCTAATTTTAACTATAGGTAATTTTCTGATAATACACCCACTAGAGGACCATAAAAATATAAAATGTGAACAAGTAACAAAAATAAAAATAAAACACGGCAACGTCAGCAAATGAAAAAAGGGGAGACAGCCCAATACCGCCACACTGTATATACTTATAAGCGATAAACACTATGGTATCACTACCTGATTGAATCGTCCGAGAAGGATCAAAGTAACTGCAATATAGTCACTTGGAATGTCCCAGAAAAGTCCGTCCCTTATGACCAATGTACAGGAAAACGGTATAGCAGATTGTTCCGGAGTCCTTGATGCTTGCGGTGCCCAATAAAGGTCAGATGAAATGAGTATCGCAAATTGTCCTGATCTAAATCACGATGGCAGGCACTGCCCCGGCCGGTGGCAGCGTTAGCCCGCGTGTAAAACGACGCGTCCGCGCTACTAAATGGAGCCGTTAGGTATACTGCTATTGCAGGACCTAATGTGACGTCACAATCACGTGGGGAACCACGTGATGGGCTACAGGAAGAGCTCAGGACCAATTCCTACGCGTTTCGGAGACAAAACGATCTCCTTCCTCGTGATTTAGATCAGGACAATTTGCGATACTCATTTCATCTGACCTTTATTGGGCACCGCAAGCATCAAGGACTCCGGAACAATCTGCTATACCGTTTTCCTGTACATTGGTCATAAGGGACGGACTTTTCTGGGACATTCCAAGTGACTATATTGCAGTTACTTTGATCCTTCTCGGACGATTCAATCAGGTAGTGATACCATAGTGTTTATCGCTTATAAGTATATACAGTGTGGCGGTATTGGGCTGTCTCCCCTTTTTTCATTTGCTGACGTTGCCGTGTTTTATTTTTATTTTTGTTACTTGTTCACATTTTATATTTTTATGGTCCTCTAGTGGGTGTATTTTCTCCAGCGCAGATTTTCCTTTTCTTTTTAGATTTATCTACTTTTTGCGGGTGGGTGGTCCCGCGATATTATCTGCTGCAGGTTTAATTTTAGTGTGAGCGCTACAGGTGCCGCTTTTGTGTTTTAATTTTCTGATAATAGCTTTCTTATAAAGTTTACACAAATGTACTTAAAATAGGAGGACATGTGAACATCCTATTCTATCCTAAAACACCAAGGAGGCAGTACCCTAGCATGAAAAAAATAATGTCATTAACTCCCCCACTACCATAGAACAGAAAAGAAGTTTTAATTACTATGAAACACTGCTTCTCCTAATTTTTCTTGTCTAAATTCAGGTCTATCTATAGTCATCAGCAATATAAGAATGGTAAAAAAATATCTTGGTAAATGCACTAGTATATGGGAAGTAACGGTCCAGTCATCAACGCTATCTACATTACTATGTGGTGGGGTGTATAAACTTTTAATTTTATTTTAAAAATATGAAAAAAAATATCCTTAACAAGGGGCATAAAGGGGTATAGATTCATGTTTCCACCCCCTGCGTAAGTCAGTGAAAGAAGATTAAAACAGATTACCAACAATTAAGCAGTTCAAGTCCCCTAGGGAAACAAATAAATAAATAAATAAAGATAGCTTAAAAATACGATTGAAGAAAACCTCAAATACATGAGATATTTAAATCTCCCACCTTTTTCCATTCTGTAAATCAAAATATAAACACATTTGCTATCCCCACCGCATTAAAGGTCTGCACTTTCAAAAGGTTACATTATTTGTCCCAGACAGTTAACATCTATAAAATAAAAACAGAATTTCTCACCAAAAACAACACGATCAAAAAGTTGTAGGCGTGTCAAAATGGAACTAATAGAAACGACAGCTTGTCATGCAAAAAATAAAGTATCAAAGAGAAAGAACAAAAACCCAAACAAACAATAAAAACTATCATTTCAGTTTTCCGATTAATGACAATGAAGAATGGAAAGGCAGATCCACAGAAGATCCCCTTCTCCCCCCACTCGTAAAGCCAACAAAAGAAGATTAAAAACAGATTGTGAAATAGAATTTTGGGCATTGGTCGCCCAATCAATCTTTCTGCTGACCTCGATCCTCATAAAAAGGAAAGAAAAATGGATAAGTGAACATATTAATTGTTTTACTCAATTGAATAATGTAGCACTTTGGTTTCCTCATATCATTTGAAAGAGAAGTCTTGAAAAGACACAAACTGAAGCCAAAATGAATATACTGACATTAGTCTAAATTCCATAGAAATAAATGCAATCCTTCACCACATCGTTTATGTGTTTTAACAAAAGCTAGTGTGAAAATAGTTGTCAAAGGGAATGTATCAGCTTTATTTTTAATAATTAAAACCAGAAAGTAAAATAATTGTCTCCTAATCTCTCAGTGGCAGCAGCCACATGGACCATAGGAATCTGTCCGGAGATGACTCTCTGACTTCTATGAAAGATTGTCTTACGCATGTTCTGTGACCTGATGACCTGTGCAGGAGGGCAGAGGAGGTGAGCTGTGGCCATTACTTTTCGGAATCCTGTGTGATCATATATATGTGTTATCCGTCATTGTAATCCTGCCTGTGTTGATAATGCGATGAGTACTGAAAAATGATCTCTACAGAACATGAATTATGAGCATATTATTAGGAAGGGTAGACAAAGGAAAAATGGGAAAATTTCAGGATTTTTTTCCCACTATACACTATATGGACAAAAGTATCTTAATTGCTAAATTCAGGATTGTCCTTCAGCTCCATTCCTGCATAATTAACATATAACCCCTAACCATGCGTATGAATGTACACGCTTTTAAAAAAGAAAAATGGGTCACAGAAGTGGTGAACATTTTATAGTCAACTGTGAGTTGTATCATGGAAAAGTGGAAGCTTTTAGGAACCATAACGGAGTGGCAGATCATGTAAAGCTACTGAGTGAGGTTGCCAAGTGCTGAGGTATCTATATATATAATTGTCTAAGGGTCACTTCCGTCTGTCTGTCTGTCTGTCTTTCTGTCTGTCACGGATATTCATTGGTCCCGGCCCTGTCTGTCATGGAATCCAAGTCGCTGATTGGTCGTGGCAAAACGCTCACGACCATTGCCACGACCAATCAGCGACGCCTGCAGTCCGGTGGCAATATGGCCGCTCTTTCCTCCCCGCAGTCAGTCAGTGCCCGCTCCATACTCCCCTCCAGTCAGCCCTCACACAGGGTTAATGCCAGCGTTACCGGAGCGCGGTGTAACGCACTCCGGTTAAGCAGCTATTAACCCTGTGTGACCAACTTTTTACTATTGATGCTGCGTATGAGGCATCAATAGTAAAACGATCTAATGTTAAAAATAATAATAAAAATAAAACGTTATACTCACCCTCTGCCGTCGCGTCCTGTCCTCGGCACTACAAGCGGCAGGTTCCGCTTCCAAAGATGCTATAGGAGAAGGACCTTCCATGACGTCACAGTCATGTTACCGCAATGTAACGGTCATGTGACCGCGACATCATGGAAGGTCCTGCGCTCATACCAATCCTGGGACCGGAAGCTGCCGGATGCACCACACACAAGCGCCGGAACTACAACGGGCTTTTCGGAAGGTGAGTATATGTTTTTTTTATTTTTTAACCTGTTACATACGTGGCTGGGCAATATACTACGTGGCTTTGTGCTGTATACTACGTCGCTGTGCAATATACTACGTGGCTGGGCAATGTACTACGTCGCTGGGCAATATACTACGTGACTGGGCAATATACTACGTGGCTCTGTGCTGTATACTACGTTGCTGTGCAATATACTAGGTGACTGGGCAATATACTACGTGACTGGGCAATATACTACGTGACTGGGCAATATACTATATGGCTGGGCAATATACTATGTGGCTGGGCAATATACTACGTGACTGCGCAATATACTACGTGACTGGGCAATATACTACGTGACTGGGCAATATACTACGTGGCTGGGCAATATACTACGTGGCTGGGCAATATACTGCGTGACTGGGCAATATACTACATGGTGGGGCAATAAACTACGTGACTGGGCAATATACTATGTGACTGGGCAATATACTACGTCGCTGGGCAATATACTACGTGACTGGGGGCAATATACTACGTGACTGTGCAATATACTGCGTGACTGGGCAATATACTGCGTGACTGGGCAATATACTACGTGGCTGGGCAATATACTGCGTGGTTGGGCAATATACTACGTGACTGGGCAATATACTACGTGACTGGGCAATATACTACGTGACTGGGCAATATACTACGTGGCTGGGCAATATACTACGTGGCTGGGCAATATACTACGTGGCTGGGCAATATACTACGTGGCTGGGCAATATACTGCGTGACTGGGCAATATACTACGTGGCTGGGCAATATACTACGTGGACATGCATATTCTAGAATACCCGATGCGTTAGAATCGAGCCACCATCTAGTAGTGCATAAAAGTCACCAAACTATGCTAAACTCAGTAACTGCACAGTTCTCAGCCTCCTCTAGCATTAACATCAGCACATGAGCTGTATTGGGAGCATTATGGTGGGGTTTCAAGGTCAAGCAGCTGTATACAAGTCTTAAATCCCCAAGCACAATGCCAAACATCAGATAGTGTGGTGTAACACAAGCTAATATGGGACTGAAAATATATTTTGCGGAGTAGCAAATTCTCTATCTGACTTCTCATGGATGAGTTTGGGTATGGTACATGGCAGAAGAATGTTAACTGACTGACAGCATTATGCCACCTGTAAAGTATGGTGGAGGATGGATAATACAATAGGGTTGTTGTTGAGGGGTTGTTCTAGGCACCTTACCTCCAGTGACGTGATTTTTTATGCTTCAGCATATCTAGACACATTGAAAAATTGTATGTTTCCAACTTTGTGTGAACAGTCTGGGGAAGGCCCTTTTCTACTGGTGTCCCAGTGCACAATGCATAATTCATAGAGGCATAGTTAGGGGAGTATGGTGTAAAAGAACTGAACTGGGCCCGTACAGATCCTTGACTTAATCCTCTTCGATCACTATGGAAAACAACTAGAATGTAGATTGTGAGCCAGATCCTTTTGTCAAACATCGGTGTCTAAAATCACAAATGTTCTTCTAGATACATGGCAATTCTAAACACACACAATACAAAGGTGCAATGTCTAGGTATCCTAATACCTTTGTCCATACAACATAAATAGTTAGAACAGATAATTTTCCAATCACACATTCTATTTAAAAGGAATCTGTCAGCAGGTTTTTGCTATATAAACTGAGGAGAGCTGATGTAGGGGTTAAAACACTAAACGAAGGATGTGACATGTCAGAGTGTGTGATGTTGCTTACTTAGGCTGAAGCATTAAACACCTTGTGATTAACATTGCTGTGAGAGCCAGCCATGTGCTTGCAAGTCAGACTCCACCCCTTTTGGTTATAAGCAGCTCAATTTCTATAGACTGTGTACACTGTGGGCCTGGTGTGGGCGGGGCTAGCTTTCTCAGCTCTGCTGCATTGCTTAATATAAAAACTCTGATTGTGTCACAATGGCTGCATCCAGTAAACTAAGTGACACAAAGCTGGATTCAGGGTCTCTTTGCCTACATCAGGCTGATCTCAGATGAAACTGCAAAAACCTGTTGACAGATTCCCTTCAAGTATGCAAAATTTGGCAAGATAACCATAGTATTAAAATGTCAGATAGAATGTACTAAAATACTGATTATTATAACATGATCTGACATTATACCATGCCATGATTCCACTAGCAGTTTTGTTACAGCTTATATACAGGTTACAGATTGCTGTAAGTCATGTATGTAGCCCAATCTCCATTAATAAGCAAAGCACAAGTGTAATTCTATATCTATAGTGTTCTGTTGCTTCATTTTTGTAATTTTGAATTGATAAAAGGAGCAAGTATGTGAAGTGTGCAGATATCAGCGTTGCCTGATTCAGAGATTTATTATAAAGAAAATATGATGCTTTATTAGACATTTATAGATAATAGAAATTGTATTATAAATATTGCCTTTTACCTCTACTTAATTATGTGTTTTACTTTTCAACCATAAAGTATTTCCTTTCTAGAATACATCAAGGGCAGAAACTGGTAAATTATACTATGTTTCTAATACACATGCTTGGAAATTTTTCATTGACAAAAATATGTTCCTAACCAACACATTCTGGTAGCAATAGCATTGTATGGGCACTACTTATCTCTTTATTAAGTGGAAAACTCCACAAAAATCCACATTTTTCTTAAAGGGAAACTGACACCTGGTTTTTGCTATTTAATCTGACAGTAGTATAACATAGAGCACAAGAGCATGATTCCAGGGATGTTTCACTTATTAGGCTGTGTGTTGTAGATTCCAGACAATCAGTATTTTATTAACAGGAGATTAACACTACAAGACAACATCTTGTGAGCCCCGCCTCACCCCCATCAGTGATTAACAGCTTACTGACAATTCACAGTGTACACAGGAAGCTGCTAGAGAGGGGTGTGAGCAGGGATAGACAGAGCCCCAAAGTCTTAGCTCTGCTATGTGTACAGTAGAAAAACAAGGACACTATCAAAACTATACCACACAGTCCAGTAAGTGATACATCATCTACATTCATCTACATCTAGATTCAGGCTTGTTTTTAATAAAAGGGGGTGTTATCAGTGTGGGACATGTAAATGACACAGTATGGTAGACCTGAACTTTGTCTCATTACAAACACATTTGCAGCAGCAGCTCCCACAGCTCTGCAGTACGGTAACAACGGCTGCCTGTGACACGGAAGTTGAAGCACTGAGAGGCCACCTGCAGATGTGTTTAATGTTGTACTGTGTGAGTTATAATCATCCACAGCACTGCAATGAGGTCAGTCAGTCATTACATGTCTTACACTGGTAACTCCCACTTTCATTTAAATAAGCTCTGGAGGCAGATTTTCATTCAGACAAGTGTCTGGCCCATAGATTTTATGGCTCATTCACATATAAGGAAATATGAATTTCTTTTGAATTAACCCCTCTGTGACCTTAGACGTACTATCCCGTCGAGGTGCCCTGGGCCTATCTGACCCTGGACGGGATAGGACGTCATAGCGATCGGCAGCGCTTACGGGGGAAGCGCCGCCGATCGCGGCCGGGTGTCAGCTGCTTATCGCAGCTGACATCCGGCACTATGTGCCAGGAGCGGTCACGGACCGCCCCCGGCACATTAACCCCCAGCACACCGCGATCAAAGATGATTGCGATGTGCCGGCGGTACAGGGAAGAAATCGCGCAGGGAGGGGGCTCCCTGCGGGCTTCCCTGAGCCCCCCACAGCAACGCGATGTGATCGCGTTGCTGCGAGGGTCTCCTCACCTCCCTCCCTGCTACAGGCCCGGATCCAAGATGGCCGCGGATCCGGGTCCTGCAGGGAGGGAGGTGGCTTCACAGAGCCTGCTCAGAGCAAGCACTGTGAAGCCTGCAGTGCTGCATGTCAGATCAGTGATCTGACAGAGTGCTGTGAAAACTGTCAGATCACTGATCTGTGATGTCCCCCCCTGGGACAAAGTAAAAAAGTTAAAAAATTTTTTTCCAAATGTGTAAAAAAAAATAAAAAAAAATATTCCTAAATAATGAAAAAAAAAAAATATTATTCCCATAAATACATTTCTTCATCTAAATAAAAAAAAAACAATAAAAGTGCACATATTTAGTATCGCCGCGTCCGTAACGACCCGACCTATAAAACTGGCCCACTAGTTAACCCCTTCAGTAAACACCGTAAGAAAAAAAAAAAAAACGAGGCAAAAAACAACGCTTTATTATCATACCGCCGAACAAAAAGTGGAATAACACGCGATCAAAAAGACAGATATAAATAACCATAGTACCGCTGAAAACGTCATCTTGTCCCGCAAAAAATGAACTGCCATACAGCATCATCAGCAAAAAAATAAAAAAGTTATAGTCCTGAGAATAAAGCGATGCAAAAATAATTATTTTTTCTGTAAAATAGTTTTTATCGTATAAAAGCGCCAAAACATAAAAAAATGATATAAATGAGGTGTCGCTGTAATCATACTGAACTGAAGAACAAAACTGCTTTATCAATTTTACCAAACGTGGAACGGTATAAACGCCTCCCCCAAAAGAAATTCATGAATAGCTGGTTTTTGGTCATTCTTCCTCACAACAATCGGAATAAAAAGCGATCAAAAAATGTCACGTGCCCGAAAATGTTACCAATAAAAACGTCAACTCGTCCCGCAAAAAACAAGACCTCACATGACTCTGTGGACCAAATATGGAAAAATTATAGCTCTCAAAATGTGGTAACGCAAAAAATATTTTTTGCAATAAAAAGAGTCTTTCAGTGTGTGATGGCTGCCAATCATAAAAATCCGCTAAAAAACCTGCTAGAAAAGTAAATCAAACCCCCCTTCATCACCCCCTTAGTTAGGGAAAAATAAAAAAAATGTATTGATTTCCATATTCCCATTAGGGCTAGGGTTAGGGCTAGGGTTAGGGCTAGGGTTAGGGTTAGGGCTAGGGTTAGGGCTAGGGTTAGGGCTAGGGTTAGGGCTAGGGTTAGGGCTAGGGTTAGGGCTAGGGTTGGGGCTAAAGTTAGGGTTAGGGTTTAGATTACATTTACAGTTGGGAATAGGGTTGGGATTAGGGTTAGGGGTGTGTCAGGTTATTATTAAACTCAAAGTAAACCTCAGAAAAAAATATAAAACCACTATTTATTATATAAAATCAAGGCGACGAACCCAACCCATAGTGACCAATAACCAAAAACAACCAAGAAAACATACAAAAAAAGTGCTATAAAAACACCATTGAACTAATGGGGTAGGCTATATGACCCTAGTAAGGTAGACTAGATGCTCTCCTACCTAGCTGCGGAGGTTGACACCCTAGGGGGAACGTACTGGCGCCCCCGCTCAACGATGACTGTCCCTAGGGGCCCTAGTGTACCCTACACCAACTGAAGACCACCTCTACCCAGCATCTAAAGGATCCTCTAGTGCTATACAGAGATCTACTGCACTAGGGAAAGCCTATACCCCAGAATGAACAATGAAGATGATAGACACCTATGGCGGTGGGTGAGAAATGCTAGTATCAGCACAGCAGATAGTACTCCAGTACTCAACAATAGCGGGTAGCTGCACAAGATAAAATATATTGCTGCCAGGCCGATCTGCCTAGTACACTGGAGCATCCCAATACACCATCGATAGCTTTGTCAAATCAAGACATTAGTGTGTATATGAACCGATAGTACTCATCTGCTGGCATATCCACTCTACCGCCATCTATGAACCACGCCTCAACGCGTTTCGCCTGCCACGGCTCTTCAGGAGGCCAGATATCCAGATACGCAGTGTCACTAATGATGATGGATGACTTAAGCGCCCAGTCTCACCTTAGCTGCTTATATAGCCATTGCCGGACTTACTTCCTCGCGGTGCCGTCTCACCACTTCCTGTGGCGTGCCTCCAGTTGGACTGCGCATGTCCTCTGCAATCTGCGCACCAGGGACTGCGCATGTCCATTAGAGGCTGCGCACTACGGACACTATCTGTATCCCGCTGCGCAGACATCGCCGCGTGTGCCCCAGGAGGAGGATAACATTACCACACCGCGCATGACAACGTCAAACAGCGCCGTGCCCCCAGCCAGATGGACACACGCGGCAGCCGCCCCGCCTGTCACATAGGTCCGGCGGCACACACGATGCAGGGACAGGTCCTGCGCATGCCAGAGTTACTTCACACATCATATTCCTGCTGGCCCTCTACATGGATACAGCGGACATCATCGCCCCCCAAGGCTATAAGGCAACATAGATAGCACCCCAACAAAGTCTTTATTCAATACTGTAGGTATATATATATATATATATATATATATATATATATATATATATATATATATATATATATATATACTCCTCTACCCATAGGTTATTTGCGGTGCATTATAAAAAATTGCACAATGACTATCAATATAAAGAATCAAAAATCAAGCAAATCCCAGGTTACCCCCAGACGTGTGACAGGATAGATCACGCACCCGCAGGAAAACCCCAACCGATGGTTGTCCACAGATAACGTACTAAACATAGTATGAATAATGTTGACATACAGGTTGGGCATAAGGTAAAATCTTACGGGTTTCAAGGATGAAAAATTACATACCCTGGGCCAACAAAAAATAGGGCACCGAGAGAGAATATACCAATATCATACGGCAATGGTGGATAGTAGACGGTGAGACACTGTGTCAGGGTTAGAGGTGTGGTTAGGGTTACCGTTGGAATTAGGGTTAGGGGTGTGTTTGGATTAGGGTTTCAGTTATAATTGGGGGGTTTCCACTGTTTAGGCACATCAGGGGCTCTCCAAATACGACATGGCGTCCGATCTCAATTCCAGCCAATTCTGCGTTGAAAAAGTAAAACAGTGCTCCTTCCCTTCCGAGCTATCCCGTGTGCCCAAACAGGGGTTTACCCCAACATATGGGGTATCAGCGTACTCAGGACAAATAGGACAACAACTTTTGGGGTCCAATTTCTCCTGTTACCCTTGGGAAAATACAAAACTGGGGGCTAAAAAATAATTTTTGTGGGAAAACAAAAAGATTTTTTATTTTCACGGCTCTGCGTTATAAACTGTAGTGAAACACTTGGGGGTTCAAAGTTCTCACAACACATCTAGATAAGTTCATTGAGGGGTCTAGTTTCCAATATGGGGTCACTTGTGGGGGGTTTCTACTGTTTAGGTACATTAGGGGCTCTGCAAACGCAATGTGACACCTGCAGACCAATCCATCTAAGTCTGCATTCCAAATGATGCTCCTTCCCTTCCGAGCCCTCCCATGCGCCCAAACGGTGGTTCCCCCCCACATATCGGGTATTAGCGTACTCAGGACAAATTGGACAACAACATTTAGGGTCTAATTTCTCCTGCTACCCTTGGAAAAATACAAAACTGGGGGCTAAAATATAATTTTTGTGGAAAAAAAATATTTTTCATTTGCACGGCTCTGCGTTATAAACTGTAGTGAAATACTTGGGGGTTCAAAGCTCTCACAACACATCTAGAGGAGTTCCTTAGGGGGTCTACTTTCCAAAATGGTGTCACTTGTGGGGGGTTTCTACTGTTTAGGTACATTAGGGGCTCTGCAAATGCAATGTGACGCCTGCAGACCATTCCATCTAAGTCTGCATTCCAAATGGCGCTCCTTCCCTTCCGAGCCCTCCCATGCGCCCAAACGGTGGTTCCCCCCCCCACATATGGGGTATCAGCGTACTCAGGACAAATTGGACAACAACTTTTGGGGTCCAATTTCTCCTGTTACCCTAGGGAAAATACAAAACTGGGGGCTAAAAAATAATTTTTGTGGGAAAAAAATTGTTTTATTTTTATGGCTCTGCATTATAAACTTCTGTGAAGCCCTTGGTGGGTCAAAGTGCTCGCCACACATCCAGATAAGTTCCTTAGGGGGTCTACTTTCCAAAATGGTGTCACTTGTGGGGGGTTTCAATGTTTAGGCACATCAGTGGCTCTCCAAATGCAACATGGCGTCCCATCTCAATTCCTGTCAATTTTGGCATGAAAAGTCAAACGGTGCTCCTTCCCTTCCGAGCTCTACCATGTGCCCAAACAGTGGTTTACCCCCACATATGGGGAATCAGCGTACTCAGGACAAATTGGACAACAACTTTTGAGGTCCAATTTCTTTTCTTACCCTTGGAAAAATAAAAAATTGGGGGCAAAAATATAATTTTTGTGAAAAAGTTCCTTAGGGGGTCTACTTTCCAAAATGGTGTCACTTGTGGGGGGTTTCAATGTTTAGGCACATCAGTGGCTCTCCAAACGCAACATGGCGTTCCATCTCAATTCCTGTCAATTTTGCATTGAAAAGTCAAATTGCCCTCCTTCGCTTCCAAGCTCTGTCATGCGCCCAAACAGTGGTTTACCCCCACATATGGGGTATCGGCGTACTCAGGACAAATTGTACAACAACTTTTGGGGTCCATTTTTTCCTGTTACCCTTGGTAAAATAAAACAAATTGGAGCTGAAAGAATTTTTTTGTGAATAAAAGTTAAATGTTCATTTTTATTTAAACATTCCAAAAATTCCTATGAAACACCTGAAGGGTTAATAAACTTCTTGAATGTGGTTTTGAGCACCTTGAGGGGTGCAGTTTTTAGAATGGTGTCACACTTGGGTATTTTCTATCATATAGACCCCTCAAAATGACTTCAAATGAGATGTGGTCCCTAAAAAAAAAATGGTGTTGTAAAAATGAGAAATTGCTGGTCAACTTTTAACCCTTATAACTCCCTAACAAAAAAAAATTTTGGTCCCAAAATTATGCTGATGTAAAGTAGACATGTGGGAAATGTTACTTATTAAGTATTTTGTGTTACATATCTCTGTGATTTAATTGCATAAAAATTCAAAGTTTGAAAATTGCAAAATTTTCAAAATTTTCGCTAAATTTCCGTTTTTTTCACAAATAAACGCAGGTACTATCAAAGAAATTTTACCACTATCATGAAGTACAATATGTCACGAGAAAACAATGTCAGAATCACCAGGATCCGTTGAAGCGTTCCAGAGTTATAACCTCATAAAGGGACAGTGGTCAGAATTGTAAAAAGTGGCCTGGTCATTGACGTGCAAACCACCCTTGGGGGTAAAGGGGTTAAACATCAGATTACAGATATCAAGGTATAATTTTATTTAACTTTCTATGACCTGCATATCCATATAAATGGCTAAAGATTGTTAATCCTACTGACAGATTCCCTTCAGTAACAGTGTGCTTTTTTAAGGGATGAAGGCAACCAATAGTGGACAGCAATCTCATGCTTATCTTACAAAAGAGGTTCGACAGTAGCTGAGCTGTGTAAAATGAGAAATAACATAGCTCCTAAAATAAACAAAGAGTATATAAAGTCACTTCGGAGTTATGTGACATTTACAAGGGCAGCTAGCCTGTGGCTTTGTGGGTTTATATAGTGAAGGATCCCTTTGGTGACTTTACCCCTTTCTGACATCTGATCGCCATAAATGAGTGCACCCCCTTTAAAAATAAAGATTTAATTAATATCTCACTGAATATAAGAACAATTTCCAACATTTTGACTCAGTTGCATGGATCATTTTATTTAACCCATAACCCATGAAAGTAAAGTTAATAATATAACTTTCATTACAAAATGTGCAGTTTTACTAATTAGTTGATGCAAAAGTGAATACGCCCCACATCAAAAACTGCTACATTTAGTATTTTGTACGACCTCCAATGTTTGTTTTGGATCATTCTTATGTTGAAAAAATGCACAGCTTCCAAGGGAGCGGAGTGATGATAGCATCTTCTGCTTTAATATAGATCACTACATCTGTGAATTCATGACACCATCAATGAAACGAAGCTTCCCGACACCAGTAGCTCTCATGCAGCCCCACATAAGGACACTGCTACTATCAGGTTTCACTGTAGACACCATGCATTTTCTAAATGCATGGTGCCTATAGCGATATATGGAGATGTCAGTGCACTTATATGGGGCTTAATGAGAGCTACTGGTGTCGGGAAGCTACGTTTCATTGATGGTATCATGAATTCATAGACATCCTGCTCTACATTGAAAGAAGATGCTAAGATCACTTTGTTCCATTGGTAGATGTTCATTTTTCCAACATGAGTATGATAAAAAAACATCTTTCATGCATTTCTGAAGAACAGGGTGAAAGTGATTAATTGGCCAAATAGGTCTACTGATCTGAACCCCATCGGACATCTATGGAGAAATCTCACCAGACAGGTTGAGCATCACTCTCCATTCAGGCTCTAAAAGAGGTTGATCTTGAAGAATGAAAAAAGAGACATGTTGTAATAATACAGTGGGGCAAAAAAGTGTGTGTGGCAACCTTGTGAAGACTTACAGAAAACGTTTGACCTCTGTCATTGCCAACAAAGGATATATTACAAAGTATTGAGATTAAATTTTGTTTCTGACCAAATACTTATTTTCCACCATAATATGCAAAAAAAATGATAAAAAAACAGACAATGTGATTTTCTGGATTTTTTTTTCTCAGTTTGTCTCCCATAGTTGAGGTCTACCTATGATGTAAATTACAAACGCCTCTCATCTTTTTAAGTGGTGGAACTTGCACTATTGCAGACTGACTAAATACTTTATGCCCCACTGTATATCACCAACTTGTTCATTCCAAGTGTAGAAGACTTGGTGCTGGCCTGAAAAATCATGGAGATCCTATAAAATACTAAATGTGGCACTTCAGATGTTGGGTCTATTCATTTTTACATGATCTAATTTCTTTATAAAATGCTCAGTTTTGCTCAAAGTTATATTATTAACCTCTCTTTCGTGTTATGGATTAAATGAATGTTCCATGAAACTCAGTCTTGTCAAAATGTTAGAAATTGTTCTTATATTCAGTGAGATATTGATTAAAGTAATCTTACTTTTCAAAGGGGGTGTACTTATTTATGCTGAGGAGTGTACATAAACCTGGCTGATGTCAGGAGCGTATGTAAGGAATTAGCTGACACCCACCGGTGGCTCATCTCTACGTACACTGTTATGATCTAGTGGCCTAGGAGCAGCATGAGACGTACTCTGGAGTCCGACCCCCCTAATTTTGCCATAAAAAAACTGGGGAAACTTATTGACTCGAGTATAAGCCTAGGGTGGGAAATGCAGCAGCTACCGGTAAATTTCAAAAGTAAAAATAGATACCAATAAAAGTAAAATTAATTGAGACATCAGTAGGTTAAGTGTTTTTGAATATCCATATTGAATCAGGAGCCCCATATAATGCTCCATAAAGTTTATGATGGCCCCATAAGATGCTCCATATTAAAATATGCCCCATATAATCCTGCATAAAGGTTAATAATGGCCCCATAAGATGCTCCATAGACACATTTGCCCAATATAATGCTGCACAAATGTTGATTATTGCCCCATAAGATGCTCCATCAAGATATTTGCCCCATAGGATGCTGCACAAACCTTGATTATGGCCCCATAAGATGCTCCATACAGACACTTACCCCTTATAATGCTCCACAAACGTTAACGGGACTTTGTCACCTGAATTTGGAGGAAACAATTTTCAGCCATAGAGGCGGGGTTTTCGGGTGTTTGATTCACCCTTTCCTTACCCGCTGGCTGCATGCTGGCTGCAATATTGGATTGAAGTTCATTCTCTGTCCTCCATAGAACACGCCTGCGCAAGGCAAGATCACATACTCACCTCTTTGTCGCTCAGGCCCCCGACACTTTCAATATTCACCTGACGCTGTTCCATCTTCAGCATCTTCTGCACTGACGTTCAGGCAGAGGGCGCGCACTAACCACGTCACCGCGCCCTCTGACCTGAGCGTCACTGCAGAAGACGCTTTTGATGGAGCGGCGCCGGAACGGGGAGCAAGTGAATATCGCACAACGCTCCCCCTCCCCATTATACTCACCTGCTCCTGTCGCGGTGCAGTCCCTGCTTCCCCAGCTTCTTCCTGTATTGAGCGGTCACCGTTACCGCTTATTACAGTAATGAATATGCGGCTCCACCCCTATGGGAGGTGGAGCAGCATATTCATTACTGTAATGAGCGGTACCATGTGACCTCTCAGTACAGGAAGAAGCTGGGGCGTCGGGATGCCAGGAACCTGCAAGGATCGCGCCAGGAGCAGGTGAGTATAATTAGACAGCCCCCACTCCCCCTCCCCTGCCGACCCCTGGGTATGACTCGAGTATAAGCCGAGAGGGGGACTTTCAGCCCAAAAAATGGGCTCAAAATCTCAGCTTATACTCTATTATATACGGTAATTTTAAACACTCAGAGAATGATGTAATTGCAGTGAACTACAAAAAAAAAAGCTCACAAAATATTAGCAGAATTGCTTTTATTTTTACTTCAACCCCACAAATATTTTTTCTGTTTTCCCATATTTTAGAGGTAAATCATTAGTGCCATATAAAACTAGAACTCACAGTTAATAAACAAAAAAAAATACATTAATATGGGTTTCAATTACTATCAATTATTTTATATTATCAAGTTTTATCTAACGCAGACAAAACTACGTAAATGTTATTTAACATAAATTATTACAATTAATATCTTTATATTACCATAATTCAGAAACTAATGGCAGCCATAGCGGACATGGTTGCCTATGACTGTAAAAATTCTTACTTGGGTATTCCATAAAATATATAAATGACAAAGCAAACATTACTACATTAGAAAATGCACTCTAGTGGTACTAAAGTATAAATAGCTAATAAAAAACAAATTACTTTAAAAACACTAACCACAATTGATATTTCTTATCGCAATAAAATATGTTTCCCATACATATCCTTGTGCTTGACGATTTATTCTGCTTCCGATGCACTAACCTAATAAAATGACTGTTCACAGCAACCTCACATATCTTGATATACGGTAGTGTAACTAGATAATCAATGTTCTTCACTTCGGCTGTCAATGGTATTATTATAGCTGATTGGTGTGAGCAGCGTACACCGAAATTATGATGCCCTATAGCACAAATCCGAACAGAAACATCCTAAAAAAAAAGCAGATTGTCTCTCAACTTTTAAAGACAGAGAGAGGGACATTTGGTCCCAAACACATTATGAGGCCTTCAGTGACTCCCACACAGTATGATGGCTCTCCATAGTCCCAAAACACAGTATGTTGGCCCCTACAGTTCCACAACACAAAATTATGGCCCCCAAATAAACAAAAGCGGATGATGACACCTACAGCAGCACAACAAAGTATGATGGCCCCCACAGACATCCATATACTACACAAACCTCCGCATGACATAATGGCCCCACATAGCTCAATACATAGTATACTGGCCCCATACAGCCCTCCACACTGTATAATGGCCCACACACATCGCTCCATAGCACATAATGGCCCCCAAACAGCCCTCTAGAAAGAATAATGGCCCCACACAGCGTAATGGCCCCCAAAAAGGCTTCCACACACTATAAGGGCAGATACACAGTCCTCCCCAAATACAGCATGATACGCCCACAATGCCCGCAACAGAGTGATAATCCCACCTTTCCCCCACACGAATTGTGATCCTCACTGTGATGGCCCCCACAGTTCCACAACATAACAACATAGGATGATGGCCCAAACAGTCCCATAGCATAGGATGATGAACCCCACTGTCTCACAATACAGAATGATGGTCCCCACAGTCTCACAGAGTATGATGACCCCTGCAGTTCCATATAAGTATAATGGCCCCTACATAGCCATCCACACAGCATAGTGGCCCCCACAAAGCCCTCCATACAGTATAATGGCCTCCACACAGCAATCGATTCAGTACGATTGCCTTCACACAGCATAATGTCCCCCACACACCTGTCCACACAGCATAATGGTCCCAACACAACCGTTCACACATTATAATGGCCTCCACACAGCTGTCCACACAACAAAATAGCCTCCTCACAGTATAATAGTCCCCACACAGCCATCCACATAGTATAATGACCTCCACACAGTATAACAGCCCCATACACAGTATAATGGTCAATCACAGCCCTCCACACCATATAATGACCCCACACAGTCCTTTACAAAGTATAATGGCCTCCTAACAGAATAATAGCCCACAAAGCACCCATCAAAAAACAATAATGGCCTCCCAGAGTCTCTCCTCACACACAATTGATGGCCCCCAAAGTTCCCCACATTTTATGATGGCCATCTATTCCCTTACACACAATATGATGGTCCGCACAGCATATCCCCAGACACACAATAAAAGCATGATACAAGTACTCTTTGATAAAATAAAAAAATAAGAAACTACTCACCTCAACCTGTACCCCCAACTGCTGCGGTCTCTGTGTTCTGAAGCTCCATACTGCAAGCAAGATGCAGTGACATCATCAAACCCGCTGCTCAGATGCACAGAGCAAATGATGGAACAGGGTACAGACTGACCCTTTTTCCATCATTGTATTCAACCCTATCTGCATCCCGAACGCAGATACCATTGAACGTGGAATGCACAGCGTTCCACTTGGTTTCTTTCTGCCTGTATAATGTGGTGCACAGTGTAGAACCTCTGTGTTTCACTATTATCCCTTGATGAACCTCTGAAATGAAGAAAAAGGGGGAAAATGCATTGTTACCTGTATTCTTGGCATTATAAGATAAGTTGATAACCTTACTTTTTCTGCAACATTTAAAAGTTGTTATGATACCCATATCAGGGATGTACTATACAGTTATCACAATGAGGGGAAACCCTTCTAGAGCTGCTATGACTATTATGGTTAAAATTATTTTGGTTATAAGGGGGACCAGAATGAGTCCCTAACTGATCCTAATTGGGTGGAGTGTATTTGCTCTCCTCGGGTCATGTTATCTTTTCGTTGTGTTAATTTATGTATTTAATAATTGGTTTGTTGACACTGGTGGTGTTTTAAGTGCATTAGCCCCTTTCTCCCATACAATTATCTGATATGTATCCTGAGAAACAGGGTTTAACAGGGTGAGCCGACGTGGAGCGGGAGAGCCATTAAAGTGTCATCCTCTGCTGACAGGTAGGGGAAAAACTAGGGATGTATGTAGGCCCCATGGAGACACCCCTATATTTTCCTCTACAAGAAGGTTGCCCCACATCTTTGCCCATTTGAATCAACACCAGTGATAATTGATATATATATATATATTTTTTGTCTAGTTAGGACATAGGGCTGTATAGTTACTTAGAGGGTCAACCTAGGTGGTGTAAGGACGCCAGATCGGCAGCTTATAAGGGTGCCAATCTCCGTTGACAGGCAAGGTAAGAATAGGGTTCCATTGAGGGACATTATAGAATTTCTAATAGTTATTTATATGTTTGTCTGTGTTGGATCATTTCTGATTTTGATAAGTATTTAATAAAGTATATTTTCAAAAGGGTTTTTGGTTTACCTATTTAGCTATATCTGCATCTAGAGTGCAGATACCATTGAAAGTGGGATGCCAACCAAGTGGGAGAGCGAGGGAGCAGCACCAGACGCCTCCCAACTCACAGGCACCTAAAGTGGCCGCATGGTCTGCTGCTATTAGTAGTACACCACTGATCAGCATATGGTATTCTTTTAGCGTAATGTACTGATAATAAAAAATGTAATGGAGTTGATAACTTTTTTTTAAAGTAATTGCCCTGTATTAGGGGTGCAGCACTGCATCAATTTTTGGTGTGAGAGACCACATTGTAAGGTTGGATTTATACATCCAACATATATGATCCACTGATCACATGTGATTGGCTTGGTTATTGCAGTCCGAGCACGGATTGCATATTATGGGGATGTCAATGCAGCCTTAGTTTGTAGAACCTGAAGAGCATAAAGAAAATATAAGAAACAGGCTTGAGTTACACTGTGATTTTGACTGCGACAGGACACACAAGATCTACCATGAACAACCATAACATTGAAAAAAACCACGTATCCAAACCACTCTGAGCTGTCAATGCATGGACTCCACAAGACTTCTAACGTTGTCCTGTAGTATGTGGCCCAAATGTTAGTAACAGACCTTTGTAGTCATGGAATTTCCAATGCAGACTCATGACCTATAACCATATCATCAGTTTACAAGGTCGTTTTTCCATACAACAATTGGTAGGAAATAACCACTGTATACTAAGAACAGTCCACAAAAGCGGCTATTTTGGAAATGCGCCAATGAATCGTCCAAGTTGCTACTATATCCTATCTGTAAACAATATATGCCATTGTAACAAGTGTTATGACCTGGTGGTGAGGACAATAATGGACCTGGTGGTTAAGAGCACACGGAATGACCTGATAGTTACTAATAATACAGGACAAGCTCTGAGACGTGGGAACTCTGCTGACCGCAATCCCTAATCCCATCACACACACTAAAAATAGCCGTGGATTGCTCCTAACGCTCCCTATGCAACTCGTCACAGCCTAAGGAACTAGCTAGCCCTAAAGATAGAAAAATAAAGCCTACCTTGCCTCAGAGAAATTCCCCAAAGGAACAGGCAGCCCCCCACATATAATGACTGTGAGTTAAGATGAAAATTGCAAACACAGAGATTAAATAGATTTAGCAAAGTGAGGCCCGACTTACTGAACAGACCGAGGATAGGAAAGGTTACTTTGCGGTCAGCACAAAAAACTACAAAAAGACCACGCAGAGGGCGCAAAAAGACCCTCTGCACCGACTCACGGTGCGGAGGCGCTCCCGCTGCGTCCCATAGCTTCCAGCAAGCAAGAAAAAAATCAAAATAGCAAGCTGGACAGAAAAAATAGCAATCAGAGAAAAACAAGCAGGAACTTAGCTTCTGCTGGGAAGACAGGTCACAAGAACGATCCAGGAGCAAACTAGACCAATACTGGAACATTGACAGGTGGCATGGAGCAATGATCTAGGTGGAGTTAAATAGAGCAGCCAGCTAACGAATTAACCTCGTCACCTGTGGAAGGAACCTCAGAAGCTGCAGCCCCACTCACAACCACCAGAGGAAGCCCATGGACAGAACCAGCCGAAGTACCATTCATGACCACAGGAGGGAGCTTGACAACAGAATTCACAACAGTACCCCCCCCCCCTTGAGGAGGGGTCACCGAACCCTCACCAGAGCCCCCAGGCCGACCAGGACGAGACAAATGAAAGGCATGAACCAGATCGGCAGCATGAACATCAGAGGCAAAGACCCAGGAATTATCTTCCTGACCATAACCCTTCCACTTGACCAGGTACTGGAGTTTCCGTCTCGAAATACGAGAATCCAAAATCTTCTCCACCACATACTCCAACTCCCCCTCAACCAACACCGGGGCAGGAGGATCAATGGATGGAACCACAGGCGCCACGTATCTCCGCAACAACAACCTATGGAATACATTATGGATGGCAAAAGAAGCTGGAAGGGTCAAACGAAATGACACAGGATTGAGAACCTCAGAAATCTTATATGGACCAATGAAACGAGGCTTAAACTTAGGAGAGGAAACCTTTATAGGAACATAACGAGACGACAACCAAACCAAATCCCCAACACGAAGTCGGGGACCCACACAGCGCCGGCGGTTAGCGAAACGTTGAGCCTTCTCCTGGGACAATGTCAAATTGTCCACCACATGAGTCCAAATCTGCTGCAACCTATCCACCACAGTATCTACACCAGGACAGTCCGAAGACTCAACCTGCCCTGAAGAGAAACGAGGATGGAAACCAGAATTGCAGAAAAACGGCGAAACCAAAGTAGCCGAGCTGGCCCGATTATTAAGGGCGAACTCAGCCAAAGGCAAAAAGGACACCCAATCATCCTGATCAGCAGAAACAAAGCATCTCAGATATGTTTCCAAAGTCTGATTAGTACGTTCGATTTGGCCATTTGTCTGAGGATGGAAAGCCGAGGAAAAAGACAAATCAATGCCCATCCTAGCACAAAAGGATCGCCAAAACCTCGAAACAAACTGGGAACCTCTGTCCGAAACGATGTTCTCCGGAATGCCATGTAAACGAACCACATGCTGGAAAAACAACGGCACCAAATCAGAGGAGGAAGGCAATTTAGACAAGGGTACCAAATGGACCATCTTAGAGAAGCGATCACAAACCACCCAAATGACCGACATCTTTTGAGAGACAGGGATATCCGAAATAAAATCCATAGAAATATGCGTCCATGGCCTCTTCAGGACTGGCAAGGGCAAAAGCAACCCACTGGCACGAGAACAGCAGGGCTTAGCCCGAGCACAAGTCCCACAGGACTGCACAAAAGAACGCACATCCCGCGACAAAGACGGCCACCAAAAGGATCTAGCCACCAAATCTCTGGTACCAAAGATTCCAGGATGACCAGCCAACACCGAACAATGAACCTCAGAGATAACTCTACTAGTCCATTTATCAGGGACAAACAGTTTCTCCGCTGGGCAACGGTCAGGTCTATCAGCCTGAAATTTTTGCAGCACCCGCCGCAAATCAGGGGAGATGGCAGACAAAATTACCCCCTCTTTGAGAATACCCACCGGCTCAGGAACACCCGGAGAGTCGGGCACAAAACTCCTTGACAGGGCATCAGCCTTCACATTCTTAGAGCCCGGAAGGTACGAAACCACAAAATCAAAACGGGAGAAAAATAGCGACCAACGAGCCTGTCTAGGATTCAACCGTTTGGCAGACTCGAGATAAGTCAAATTCTTGTGATCCGTCAAGACCACCACGCGATGCTTGGCTCCTTCAAGCCAATGACGCCACTCCTCGAATGCCCACTTAATGGCCAACAACTCTCGATTGCCAACATCATAATTGCGCTCAGCAGGCGAAAACTTTCTAGAAAAGAAGGCACATGGTTTCATCACCGAGCCATCAGAACTTCTTTGCGACAAAACAGCTCCTGCTCCAATCTCAGAAGCATCAACCTCGACCTGAAACGGGAGCGAAACATCTGGCTGGCACAACACAGGGGCAGAAGAAAAACGACGCTTCAACTCCTGAAAAGCTTCCACAGCCGCAGAAGATCAATTGACCACATCAGCACCCTTCTTGGTCAAATCAGTCAACGGTTTAGCAACACTAGAAAAATTACTGATGAAGCGACGATAAAAATTAGCAAAGCCCAGGAACTTTTGAAGACTCTTCACAGATGTCGGCTGAGTCCAATCATAAATGGCCTGGACTTTAACAGGGTCCATCTCGATAGTAGAAGGGGAAAAAATGAAACCCAAAAATGAAACCTTCTGAACTCCAAAGAGACACTTAGACCCCTTCACAAACAAAGAATTAGCACTAAGGACCTGGAACACCATTCTGACCTGCTTCACGTGAGACTCCCAATCATCCGAGAAGACCAAAATATCATCCAAATATACAATCAGGAATTTATCCAGCTACTCTCGGAAGATGTCATGCATAAAGGACTGAAATACTGATGGAGCATTGGAAAGCGCGAATGGCATAACCAGGTACTCAAAATGGCCCTCGGGCGTATTAAATGCTGTTTTCCATTCATCGCCCTGTTTAATACGCACAAGATTATACGCACCACGAAGATCTATCTTGGTGAACCAACTAGCCCCCTTAATCCGAGCAAATAAATCAGACAGCAGCGGCAAAGGGTACTGAAATTTGACTGTGATCTTATTAAGAAGGCGGTAATCAATACAAGGTCTCAAAGAACCATCCTTCTTGGCCACAAAAAAGAACCCTGCTCCCAATGGTGACGACGACGGGCGAATATGACCCTTCTCCAAGGATTCCTTTATATAACTCCGCATAGCGGCGTGTTCTGGCACAGATAAATTGAACAATCGGCCCTTAGGAAACTTCCTACCAGGAATCAAATTGATAGCACAATCGCAATCCCTATGAGGAGGTAGGGCACTGGATTTGGGCTCATCAAATACATCCCGGTAATCCGACAAAAACTCCGGGACTTCAGAAGGGGTGGATGACGAAATAGACAAAAATGGAACATCACCATGTACCCCCTGACAACCCCAGCTGGACACAGACATAGATTTCCAATCCAATACTGGATTATGGACCTGTAGCCATGGCAACCCCAAAACGACCACATCATGCAGATTATGCAACACCAAAAAGCGAATATTCTCTTGATGTGCAGGAGCCATGCACATGGTCAATTGGGTCCAGTACTGGGGCTTATTCTTGGTCAAAGGCGTAGCATCAATTCCTCTCAATGGAATAGGATACTGCAAGGGCTCCAAGAAAAAACCACAGCGCCTAGCAAACTCCAAGTCCATCAAATTCAGGGCAGCGCCTGAATCCACAAATGCCATAACAGAATAGGATGACAAAGAGCAAGTCAGAGTAACGGACAAAAGAAATTTCGACTGTACCGTACCAATGGTGGCAGACCTAGCGAAACGCTTAGTGTGCTTAGGACAATCGGAGATAGCATGAGTGGAATCACCACAGTAAAAACACAGCCCATTCCGACGTCTGTGTTCTTGCCGTTCAGCTCTGGTCGAAGTCCTATCACATTGCATAGGCTCAGTTCTATGCTCAGATAATACCGCCAAATGGTGAACAACTTTACGCTTATGCAAGCGTCGATCGATCTGAATGGCCAAAGACATAGACTCATTCAGACCAGCAGGCATGGGAAATGCCACCATGACATCCTTAAGGGCTTCAGAGAGACCCTTTCTGAAAATTGCTGCCAGCGCACATTCATTCCACTGAGTGAGTACAGACCACTTCCTAAACTTCTGACAATATATCTCTACCTCATCCTGACCCTGACACAGAGCCAGCAAGATTTTCTCTGCCTGATCCACTGAATTTGGTTCATCATAAAGCAATCCAAGCGCCAGAAAAAACGCATCAACATCACGCAATGCCGGATCTCCTGGCGCAAGGGAAAATGCCCAGTCTTGAGGGTCGCCACATAACAAAGAAATAATGATTTTCACTTGTTGAACAGGGTCACCTGAGGAGCGAGGCTTCAAAGCAAGAAACAATTTACAATTATTTTTGAAATTCAGAAACTTAGATCTATCCCCAAAAAACAAATCAGGAATTGGAATCCTAGGCTCTAACATCGGATTCTGAACCACAAAATCTTGAATGTTTTGTACCCTTGCAGTGAGATTATCCATACAAGAGGACAGACCTTGAATGTCCATATCTACACCTGTATCCTGAACCACCCAGAGGTAAAGGGGAAAAGAGACAAAACACACTGCAAAGAAAAAAAAATGGTCTCAGAACTTCTCTTATCCCTCTATTGAGATGCATTAATACTTTTGGCCACCTGTACTGTTATGACCTGGTGGTGAGGACAATAATGGACCTGGTGGTTAAGAGCACACGGAATGACCTGATAGGTACTAATAATACAGGACAAGCTCTGAGACGTGGGAACTCTGCTGACCGCAATCCCTAATCCTATCACACACACTAGATATAGCCGTGGATTGCTCCTAATGCTCCCTATGCAACTCGTCACAGCCTAAGGAACTAGCTAGCCCTAAAGATAGAAAAATAAAGCCTACCTTGCCTCAGAGAAATTCCCCAAAGGAACAGGCAGCCCCCCACATATAATGACTGTGAGTTAAGATGAAAATTACAAACACAGAGATGAAATAGATTTAGCAAAGTGAGGCCCGACTTACTGAACAGACAGAGGATAGGAAAGGTAACTTTGCGGTCAGCACAAAAAAACTACAAAAAGACCACGCAGAGGGCGCAAAAAGACCCTCCGCACCGACTCACGGTGCAGAGGCGCTCCCTCTGCGTCCCAGAGCTTCCAGCAAGCAAGACAAAAAACAAAATAGCAAGCTGGACAGAAAAAATAGCAAACAGAGAAAAACAAGCAGGAACTTAGCTTCTGCTGGGAAGACAGGTCACAAGAACGATCCAGGAGCGAACTAGACCAATACTGGAACATTGACAGGTGGCATGGAGCAATGATCTAGGTGGAGTTAAATAGAGCAGCCAGCTAACGAATTAACCTCGTCACCTGTGGAAGGAACCTCAGAAGCCGCAGCCTCACTCACAACCACCAGAGGAAGCCCATGGACAGAACCAGCCGAAGTACCATTCTTGACCACAGGAGGGAGCTTAACAACAGAATTCACAACAAACAAGATAACCATTGTACCAAATGTTAATAATAGCAATTAGTGATGAGCGAGCATGTTTGGTTAAGGCATCATCCGGACATCCTCCTGTGCTAACAGAGTGTCTTCAGCGTGGTCGAATAATATGTTCGAGTCCTGCGGCTGCATGTCTTGCTTAACAAACAATCAATCTATTAATGTGTTGCGGCTGTCAAACAGCTGCGAAACATACAGCGGGGTAAATAGAGCATTTTTTTTCCGAGCACGTTACCTCATATCTAATAGCGTTATTAACAATTCTTGTCAAGGATATGGGTGGTGCTGATCAAACAAAAAGGTTGCTATGCTTTACATGGTTCTGCAGTTTCTTTTGCCTTAGTCCCTGGAAATTCCACATCGAGGCATTAAACGGAATCTGTAAGCAGGATTTAGGTATGTAATCAGAGTAGAACGATGTAGGAACAGAAACCCTGATTTCAGTGGGTGTTTTGCTGTTTCAATGAAATCAGTATTTTATCAGCAAGAGATTATCACTTGAGGACTAGATGTCTCCTGGTCCAACCATCCAGCTTTCTGTCAATATACATTGTACAGAGAAAGCTGCCAATGAGTGATATTTGCAGAGTTCTACAGAGCTCATCATTGCGAGCTCTGCTACCTCTGCAGCAGAGAAAACTGTGATTGTATTACAACTGCTGCATCCTGCAAACTAAGTGTTGCCTCACCAAATCACGGTTTTTCTCCTTTCCCCTTGCTGCTGTGAGGTTACTTAGCAAAAACCTTCCATCAGATTCACTTTAATGGGGTTTTCTACTGTCAGTAAAGTTCAGGGTCGGCTCCAGGTTTTCGTGGGTCCCGGGCGAAAGATTCTCAGTGCACCCATTTAACACATACCACGATTCATAATGCACAAAAATGGCTCCACATTGTCTTATATGCTACATCGTCTCCACACTGTCCCCTCCTTTAAAATATTCCCATCATACTGTTCCACTTTTTTTTTTTTTACTATGACTACCACCATACTGTACACCCTGGTGAACTGCCACATTGTCCTCCATTATGACATATACCCAAAACACCTTTTCTTTATGAACTATGACCTCCGGGTTGTTTTCTCCCAATACTGACCCCCTCCACTCCATATTGAGCCACCTCTTCACACTGTCTCCTCACTCCTTACCGAGCCTTCTCTTTACACTGTCGTTCCAATATTGCCCTTCTCCAAACTGCCCCTCCTTCAGTCAGCCCCTCATACTGCCCCACCTAGTCACAAACTGTCCATATTGATCCATCTGCACAGAGTTCCCTCTATACTGCCCAATCTTTATATCAAATAGTCACACACTGCCTCAACTTCATACCGAGCCGCCCCTCCATCCTGCCTAATCTCCATACTGAGCCCTGCGTACTGTCTTTTTTCCCACACAGTGATCCCCAACACTGCCTCATCTCCATATTCAGCCTCCTATGCTGACCCATCTCCATACAGAGTCCCTGTGCGCTGCCCTATCTCCACGCAGACCCCATCACCGACACATCTCTATAGATTCCCCTTATGCTGTCCAATCGCCATGCTAAGCCCCCATACTGCCCCATCTCCACACAAAGCTCCCCTATACTTCTCCATCTCCATATAGAACCCCCTATCCTGCCCTATCTTGATACAGAAAGCCCAATATTACTCCATCTCGATACAGAATCCCCTATACTACCCGTCTCTATATAGAGCTACCCTATATTGCCCCATCTTCATATTAAACTGCCCTATTCTGTCATATGCCCATATTCAGCCGCTTATACTGCAGCATCTCCATAAAGACCCAGCTTTACTACCGCATCCCCATACTGGCCTCTCCCAGCTGCTTCACCCACACCGTCTGATCCTCTGGCACATTCTTGATGACTGCAGTGTGATGAGATGACCTCATCACGCTTCAAATCGGACAGGGAGCAGATCCCGAAAGTGCCAGCGCTGGCATCTTCTTTGGCATTCACATCTGTATAGATGTGAATACAAATGAATGCTCGCAGAAAATGTACTTTCTCCCTCCATCCCCGGACAGAGAGTGGGCCTCCCGGTTGTCCGAGGGCCCGGCACTTGCCCGAGCTCGCTGGGTGGTGACGCCGGCCCTGACCCCAAACAATCTAAAATAACAAGCAGGTACTCACCCTCCCCGAGTCCAGAACTGGCCATAGTCTCAGCGATGAAGTCACGTCGTCAACAACATCATTTCTGCATCTGTTATTATTTTGCACCAACATTTATCACAGCA
The DNA here is from genome assembly GCF_032444005.1 of Ranitomeya imitator. NCBI lineage: Eukaryota > Metazoa > Chordata > Amphibia > Anura > Dendrobatidae > Ranitomeya > Ranitomeya imitator. The sequence goes on from NC_091285.1 coordinate 227,944,028, forward strand.
TCACATGATGTTTGATAAATGACGACACCACTGAGAGTTCGTCAATCAAATCATTATAGTGACAAGCAAATTATCACTTCAAGGAACATTCTTACTAAGTCCAAAAGTAATTGGCTGACATTGTGATTTAAGGGTTAATTGTGACTCTGACATTGACACCCAATTTGGTGAAGTGGCTAGCAAACATTTTATTTGCCAGAATTGCTCAAGCAGGTTTGTAGTGACTATGCAACCAAGGAAAAATAATATTCAGGCAGTTCTGGTCTCAGCATTAAGCGTGTTAGCTTGGCGGCTGACCAGACACTTCTGATTAAAAGTAATATAGCACTTAAAGTTGACAGGATAGTTCTATCAAGGCAAATACATGACAAATTGACTAAGAAATGTGTTATTCTAGAACAGGTCTACCAAGTCCTTTAGTACAACACATTGTTTAACTTGGCCACCGGGGCATTTTGCTCCATTTAACAAAATTAGTTAAGAAAATCCTCTTGCATTACTAAAAATAACTTTTAGAACTAAGGAGAAAAATCTGCAACATAATCTTTAATGAGGAAATGTTCATTTTACTAGAACATTCTGGTTATACACATTTACAAGGACATATTGTATAAAGTATATCGTTTTCGAACTGTAACAAATAGCAGCAAAATGGTCTTTGGAGATGTTGAGACCTTTACATTTTTGGAATAAATTCTAATAATCCCAAATGAACACATATCCAGGCTTCTAGGTAAAGCGGAGTTAAAATGAGTTTTTACGTAAGTAAAGCTAATTTCTTGTGCAATTTCTAACAATTTCTTAATGCAAATACATGGTGGCCTACTGTCCCAGATATCATGGGACACCTAAATCAAAAGGAGACAAGGATTATTATAAACTGCACCCAAAAGTGGGAATTCTGGAGCAGAACAGCGACCACTATATACCCTTCACTGTGTATTATCTCCTTTGTATATGGCTATTAAAGAGTTACTCATTTTAATTTTCATTTCATAAATACACATGAAAATTAAAAACTTTGCAAAATATCTTATCAGAAAAAATAATCTACTTCTTTGATAAGATAAATAGTGTGTGATATAAGCATTGAACAAGTCACAAATTGTCTAAGTAAATATATCTCTAAAGGTGCTATTGCCATGAAATTCTCAGTAGATGTTGATGACAACCCATCCAATCCACACAGGCAAAGAAATCAGACCATAGATGTCCATAAATTGAGTTATGCGTGACAATTTCATGTCAATAGCATTTTTACAAAAATATTTGCTTAGACAAGAAATTGTTACATCACACAAATGTGCCCAATCATTGTCCTGTGAGAATATTTCCAGCAATTGCACGATCACTGAGAATTGACTTACATGTCATTCATCAAATCATAGATGTCTGCTTAAAAATTAGCATTTGTCTGCGGTATATCCCTTCATAAATAGGGGAGTGCTAGTCATTACCAGAGGAGACAAGAGGAAAAACAAAATAAATCTCAAAGGGAATGGCATTATGAAAAGAAACGTGTGATTGTTATGCATAAACCCACGTCTTTCGAATGTTAAAAGGTGTTCTATGTAAAGTAAAAAGATTGCCTTGGAGACTGGATGTGTAAAAATAAAAAAAAACTCATTAATACTCGACTATCGGCACCCACCTAGATCAAATGGATTCAACCCGGACTTCATTGCTTAAGCATCCACTAAACAGCTATGGTCTGTCATTGGCTGCAGTGGTCATGTGACCGTAAACCACGCGCCATCAGTAAAATATATGCTGATCATAGAATATTAGATGTGGAAGGGACCTCAATGGTCATTGTGTCCAACCCCCCTCTGCTCAATACAGCACAGGATTCACTAAACCATCTCAGACAGATGTCTGTCCAGCCTCTGTTTGAAGACTTCCATTGAAGAAGAACTCACCACCTCTCGTTGCAGCCTGTTCCACTCATTGATCACCTTCACTGTTCAATTTTTGTCTAATATCTAATCTGTATCTTCTCCCTTTCAGTTTCATTCCATTGCTTCTCATGCATAAATGTGCAAATGAGAATAATGATAATCCCTCTATACTCCACGTAGGACATGCTTTGCAGTCCGCTCACCATCCTGGTAGTTCTTCTCTGAACTTGCTCCAGTTTTTCAATGTTTTTTTTTTTTTTTTTTTTTAATGTGGTGCCCAGAACTGGACTCAATATTCCAAAAGAGGTCTGACAAAGGAGGAGTAGAGAGGGATAATTACTTTACATGCTACTCTTATTACATCCTAGAACTGTCTGCCTTTTTTTGCTGCTGCATCACACTGTTGACTCATGTGCGCGGTCTGTGAGCTATTATTATACGCAAGTCTTTTTCACATGTGCTGTTGCTTCGTTCTATTTCTTCCATTCTGTAGATGTAATTTTTGTTTTTCTTGCACAGATGTAGAATTTTGCATTTCTTCCTGTTAAATGCCATTCTATTAGTTGTTGCCCATTGTTCAAGCTTATCTACACCGTTTTGAATTATTTCTGTCTTTTCTAGTGCTAGCTATTCCACCTAGTTTTGCATCGTCTGCAAATTTGATCAGGTTACCTACAGTTCCCTTATCTAGATCATTCATTTATAAAAACGTTGAACAACACTGGGGCCAGGACAGAGCCTTGTGGTACCCCACTTGAAACATTCTTCCAATTGGATGTGCAGCCATTTATTACCAATCTTTGTGTACGATCACTGAGCCAGTTATAAATTTACCTAACCATAGCCTTGTTAATCCCATACTTTGTCATTTTTTAAATTAATTTAAATTAGCTAAGTGTTCCCTCACCATCTCTTTGTTTATAGTTAGTGTGGATTCCTTTATTCCTTCGATGGCACCGTGATAGGCCCACGACGACCAATCCATTTTCCAGTAAACTGTTCATGTAGGAATGCTCAGACCGGACACCCAAAATGTGGTGATACACCATCCTGCTGGAAAACTGAGGGAACGTGCCATCTTCAGTGCATAAAGAGGGCAACACATCATCATGATGGTTGTCGTGGGCCAGATGAATGGCCACCAAGGTCTCCAAATATCCCTTAGACTTTTATCTTTGGGGTCATCTTAAGGCAATTGACTCAGTATGGAATGGCCAAGGCAACTGTTAGGTGGATTCATAACTGGCTTAGTGATCGGACCCAAAGAGTGGCTGTAAATGGCTGCACATGCAGTTGGAAGAATGTGTCAAGTGTGGGGTGCCACAGGGCTCTGTATTGTTCAACATCTTTATTAATGATTTAGATTTAGGAATTGAGGGTACACTGATTAAATTTGCTGATGACTCCAAGCTAGGAGGGATAGCTAATACTAGAGAAGAGAGAGGATTCAAAAAGATATAAATAAGCTGGAGCAGTGGGCAGCAACTAATAGAATGGTTTTTAACAGGGAAAATGCAAAGTATTACATCTGGGTAATAAAAATGAATTAAAAAGCATATACAGAATGGGATGAATAGGGCTAAGTAACAGTACATGTGAAATAGACTTGGGTATATTAATAGATCATAGACTAAACATGAGTCAACATTGTGATGCAGCAGCAAAAAAAGCAAATACAGTTCTGGGATGTATTAACAGAAGCATACAGCCTAGATCACGTGAAGTCATTATATGGTGTCCAGTTTTGGGCACTACATTTAAAAAAAACACATCAACAAACTGAAGCAAGTTCAGAGATGAGCGACCAGAATGGTGACCGGTCTGCAAACCATGTCCTATGAGGAACGGTTACAGGATTTGGGAATGTTTAGCTTGCAAAAAAGAAGACAGAGGAGACTTAATAGCTGTCTACAAATATCTCAAGGGCTGTCACATTGTAGAAGGATCATCTTTATTTTCATTTGCAAGAGGAAAGACTAGAAGCAATGGGATGAAACTGATTAGGAGGAGACACAGATTAGATATTAGAAAAAACTTTTTGACAGGGTGATCAATGAGTGGAATAGGCTGCCACGAGAGGTGATGAGTTCTCCTTCAATAAAAGTCTTCAAACAGAGGCTGTACAGACATCTGAGATGGTTTAGTGAATCCTTCTTTGAGCAGGGGACTGGACCAGATGACCCAGGAGGTCCTTTCCAACTCTACCATTCTATAGGTTGTAGCCCTCATTACAACTGACTGACCAACCAGAGTTGACAATAAACCACTCACTGAGCAGGCTGTTCCGCTCATATGACAACAAGCGAGCCAATTGGATTCTATCGCGTCATCTGACATATGCAGACTCAAGCTCCAGCTAGATTGGATGGGCTGTGAGCGGACATGCCTGCTATATGCTCGCATCTGACTAGTAAGTCTGAGCAATGATGCGCTCACTAGGATCACAAATGGTGAAGCGCTACGTCAGCATGCCAGAGAGCACTTCACCTATTGGAGTATTGAGAGGAGAGCATTCTCCGATTGGTTTGAACATAATTTTGACAATATGGAGATTTGATGTTTTCAGTTGCGATGTATCACTATGGGCCTTTCACAAAGATTAATTTTCACCCCATTGGCCGGTTACTCTCATTGGCTATAGTGTAAGTGATGTCATCTTTTTGTAAAATGTAAGACTTTGATCTATTGGTCCTCAAATTACACAGAGGCTATCTATTGATGGCTTGTTTGGCCGGCAGCCATTCAAGCCTGTGTCCATCCACTCATGGGGAATCCTTCCTGTATCTCTCCTACTCATTTGTTATTGCCTATATATGAAGTAGTTTGCAGATATCTGTTACAAATATTATCCATATAGTTAATAAATAGATTAGCTCCATGCTACCATAACGGCGCTCCCAGACGTTAAGCCTCTTTTTCCAAACGCCTTTCTGAGATAACCTATAAAGACTATTAGAAACTTATATAGGATTTCACATTTCCTGGTGTTCTGGCCTGACTGTCTGTGTTCACTTTGATTTTCCCTTTCGTGAGGGCTTTACGTCTGTATTGCTTTCCTAACCCTGACATTGAAGAGTAATGGAATTATGTCTTTTTAACATAGGCCTTCCTGCCACCGGTCATCTGTGTTCAATTAATAATTGTTATTGTTTTGGCCCTTTGGAGCCTCATTGCTCTTAGGTGTAAATGATATTGGTCTTAGCTTCAGATGTCAATTACAGAATCTCTTGTTTTGTTTTTTTTAAACTTTTTCACTGTCATATTTACATAGCAATATCGCATTATTAGATTTTTCTATGTATAGTTCTAAGCGATAATTTCTGTTAGATGATATGCAGCACAAATTATAATAGGCAAATTAATATAATATCAAAGATAACAACGCATTTATATAGAAGTGATATGGAGATTGTGTTTTATAGGACAAGCAATATCAATAGCATATGGGATTTTTTTTTTTTTTTAAATCAAACACCACTTTAACTCCTTCCGAACATGTGCTGTATTTGTACATTCCTTCAAACTGCCGTACATATACTTCTTCACAATCACATTGTGCTCATGGTCTCCAAGGTGACCCCGGGCCGAAAGATGGCTCCAGGGTCACCCAGGGACGGTAGCCTCTGAGGTCCTGCATGTGATACACTGTTCTAATTCCCTACAATCCAAAAACATTGCAGAGTATTAGATCAGCGTTCAGTGCAGGAAACGTTGATGTCCCAATGTAAAAAGTTAAAAAAGTTATTAACAATTGTAAAAATTAAAAAAAAAAAAAAATCACAAAATAAAGAACAAAAGGATGAAAAAAAAATTAATCAAATAAATATATTTATTTATGTAAAAAGAAAAATAAACAAAAAAAATAAACATATTTGGCATTCCTGTATCCGGAACGACCCAACCTATAAAACTGTACCTCTAGTTAACCACTTGAGTTAACAAAGTAAAGAATAAATAAAAAATTAGGCAAAAAACTATGCTTTATCATCATATCGCTGAACAAAAAGTGGAATAAAATGCGATAAAAAAGATGAACGTAAATAAAAATGGTATCACTGAAAATGGAAAAAAACAAAAAAACAAGCTGCCATACAGCTGTCAGCAGAAAAATTAAAACGTTATAGTTCTCAGAATAAAGCAATGCAAAATAAAAAATTTTTCTATAAATTAGTTTTTAGTAAAACGTAAGAAAAATTATATAAATGTGGAATTTTTGTAATCATACTGACCTGAAGAATAAAGCTGCCTTATCAATTTTACCACACGCGGAACGACATTAAAAAAAAAAAAAAAACATTTCCTGAATTGCTGGTTTTCATTCACTTTGCTTCCAAAAAATCGCAATAGAAAGTTATAAAAAAAACTGTCATGTGCCCGAAAGTGGTACAAATAAAAACATCAACTCATCCCTCAAAAAACAAATCCTCATGTGACTTTATCAGCAAAAATATGGACAAATTATAGCTATCTAAATATAGGGATGCCAATAAAAAATATATTCTAGTGTGACAGAAGCCAAACATAAAAAAAACACATAAATCTGATATCGCTGTACTCACACCGACCCGAAGAATAAAGTTGTCTAATCATTCATATTGCACGAGGAACGGCAATAAAAATAAAACCAATTCTTCACCTGCTGTTTATTTGTTCATTCTGCCTCCTAAAGATTGCAGTAGGAGTTTGTATGTTCTCCCTGTGTTTCTGTGGGTTTCCTCTGGGTACTCCGGTTTCCTCCCACATTCCAAAGACATACTAATAAGGAATTTAGATTGTGAGCCCCATCGGGGACAGAGATGATAATGCGTGCAAACTGTAAAGCGCTGCGGAATATGTTAGCACTATATATAAAGATTAATATTATTATCACAGAAAGGCTCAGCTCACATTTATCCTGTGCTCTACGCTATGCGCTTGCACCGGGGTTTCCGTGTAAATCTCTGAAATACGTGATTCAGACAGAACCCCCGGCCGAAGATTCCCTATAATAAGGCAAATGGATATAGAACATAATAAAAAATGGGGATATAGTCCAATATAATCAACAATTGTAAATTTATTAGAATATAATACATAAATAAATGAATAGATAAAAATACATAGACTAGGATCAGGTAAAAAATGTGGACAGTATGTCCTGACAACAAATTATCTTATTTGTCACGGGTAAAAAGTGCTAAAGTGCCGTGGAGATACACCCATACAGTCCAAACAATGATTTGTAGTAAGAAAACAAGTGTCATAGTAATTATAAATAGCGCGCTATATCATGATTAGGACCAGGTTATACGCTCACAAATGTGCTTACCCATAGTTTTACTGAGTCAGGACACGTGTCCACGCCGCCACCGACGCGCGTTTCGCCTCTTTATCAAGGTGCGGTAATGTGCCGTGTGCCCGGCCGCCCTTAAATATCCTCACCATTCGGTGTCCATCTTGATGGCGCATGTGTGAGGATCCGTGCGCCGATGATTGCATTACTTCCGGCAAGGTGCGTCAGACATGCGGGCCAGGAGACGTCACAAGGGCATCACTGAACCGCACACGTCAGCACCCAGCGCCATTGGCAATGCCCAGGAATGCACAGGCCCCAGACATGCGCACATGAACACGGAGGTGGTGCTATAACGGTCACTGGTCTGTCCTCCAAACAGACCCTATTCTTCAAAAATGCCTTCCACATCGCCCCCTCATGACAGCAAGAAGGAGCAACAATTTACGAGACATATTAGTGAAAAGTCACTATGTTGCTAAAATACCTAAACCTTTTCAAGTATGTACACCAAGAATTGGTTTCTACCCCTGCGGAGACTGCCTCGCATGCAAAAACCTTAGGCGTGCTACATCCTTCACTTCATACGATAGCCAGAAGGAATTTAAAATCAAAGATTATATCACATGCAACACCACGTTTGTGGTGTATTATGCAGTGTGCCCTTGTGGACTTATCTATATTGGGCTCACATCGCGTGAATTACAGGTCCGTATTCGCGAGCATGTGAGGGATATCGAGGCTGCTCGGGATGTGGAGGATGTAAGCACCCTAAAACCCATTCCAAGACACTTTTGTTTGAAACACAAGTGTAATTCGGGGGGTCTCCGGGCTTGGGGTATTGATAAAATTCATGCTGGTATTCGTGGTGGTGATATGGGGCGCCTGCTCGCTCAGAGGGAATGCCGATGGATTGTGACACTTGACACAATGTCACCGGCAGGTCTCAATGAACTGCTGAGCTTTAGCTCATATTTATGAATTGGTATCCCCCTTTTTGCATTCTTTTATATGTGTGTTTCTGTGTGTCATTTTGTATTAATGTGTTTCTTTATTCTTTTTTCTTATTTAGTTTCATTATAATTATTGGCATTTATGCATGGATGAATTGTCATGTAATTGAGATCTACTGGACCGTTTTGGAGCTTCTTATCAGAAAAAAATCGGCGCATGTTGAACATCTACTGGATAATACTATGATAATTTTAGTACTTCACAAATGAGTTCATTATTCACTGTATAATATTATATATATTATTCTTATTCATTTATAGATCACATATATTTTGTGTATAATTATTTCACACTGTATATTCATATATATGTCACTTCACAGTATATATGTTGTTAATTTGGTAGTCGGTCTTATTATTATTATTATATTGTTGTCTGTGTTATTATTATATCTATATCTATCATAATTTTGTTATCCACTATTGCATATACCACTTTACTTTGATTAGTTGTTCTTTAATCATGATTATTAGTATGGTATATATTCTAATATATCTGCGTGATTAGTTAATCAATTATTGCACATTGTACGTCACTCTGATTAGCGGTTCTCACGATTATCAGCATTCTGTATGTCTAGTATACCTGGGTGTTTAGATCTTGTTACAACCTCCCCCTCCATTATAACACCACCTCCGTGTTCATGTGCGCATGTCTGGGGCCTGTGCGTTCCGGGGCATTGCCAATGGTGCTGGGTGCTGACGTGTGCGGTTCAGTGACGCCCTTGTGACGTCTCCTGGCCCGCATGTCTGACGCACCTTGCCGGAAGTAATGCAATCACCGGCGCACGGATCCACACACATGCGCCATCAAGATGGACACGGAATGGTGAGGATATTTAAGGGCGGCCGGGCACACAGCACATTACCGCACCTTGATAAAGAGGCGAAACGCATGTCGGTGGCGGCGTGGACACGTGTCCTGACTCAGTAAAACTATGGGTAAGCACAATTGTGAGCGCATAACCCGGTCCTAATCATGATATACGCGAGTAAAAAGTATACGGCAGCACTCACCGATCTTCTATGCAGGTTCCTTTATTAAGACAATATCTTCACGGCACGGGGGTGTGTACACATGGAAATGTGGCAGCTAAACTCACATTTCCATGTATACACACCCCCGTTCCGTGAAGATATTGTCTTAATAAAGGAACCTGCATAGAAGATCGGTGAGTGCTGCCGTATACTTTTTACTCACGTGTCTACGATAGCTATCTTTCCGGCTGAAGCACCCGAGATCTGCGGGCTAGTGGTGGTTAATTGGCCTGAAGCGTTCAAAGTCAGCTGTATCGTGGTGCGGTCAGCTGTTTTCTTTTTGGCTTACTAATCATGACATAGCGCGTTATTTATTATAATTACTATGACACTTGTTTTCTTACTGCAAATCATTGTTTGGACTGTATGGGTGTATCTCCGCGGCACTTTAGCACTTTTTACCTCGTGATGGTGCCATGATGAATTGGCTGCAGTCCTTTCTCTTGTCTGTTGGGCGGTTTGCAGAATGTCCAGCTGGTAGCTCTGTGTACTTCAGACTCCCAGGATGTGATCTCTGAGTCAATTTATCATGGCACCATCATGAGGGACACTGATTTAGGATTCTATAGGAAACAACCTAGGGGTTTTCGGCTCCGGTTGGAAGGACACAGATCTGATCCAGTGACCATCTCTACACCATGGATATGTTTGGAGAAAACCAGGGTTGGGACCCGTTGGTCGCCTGGTTCCATGGAGATGGTCCGATAAGACAGGTGGTGAATCTCGTGTCAACTGGCTCTGAACCTTGTATGGACTCTATGGACAGTTCTTGGTCATCTCCCTATGCTTGTCGTTACCCCTCCACAGATGGAGTAGCGACCCTGGGAGCTCTGACATCATGTCAACTGGCTTTGGACCATGTATGGACTCTATGGACAGTTCTTGGTCATCTCCCTATGCTTGTCGCTGCCCCTTCTCTGTGCGTTCATCCACAGATGGAGTAGCGACCCTGGGACCTCTGACATCGTGTCATACTAGAAATACGTGGAGACGCAGTGATATTTTATATGCGCCCATGTACCAATACAATTCCAGGCATGTTGGGAATGCTCTGTTTGCTATTGTGTGCTGTGGTTCAATAAAGTATTGCCACCCTGGTTTACCTTAACCCTGTGTTGTCTGTGTAGTGTACTGCCCACTGGGAGATAGAGCGGGCATTCAGTGGTATGAGCCGTGGTCCATGCAGTCTTGCTAAAGACAGCCGGGCCAGCGGACAAGAGCACCCACTGACCCCGCTTCTCCATTACACTGGTGGCAGACAGCGGGATGTGATATCCCTTCTACAGAAGTTAAAAAGGACTACATTAAAAGATCTGGTGGAAGCCCGAGGGTTAATCGCCAGCAACAAAACAAAAGCGGATTTGATAGCAGCCATCATGGAACACGACAGTGCAGGGCCCCCAATGTGAACGTGGAGGACACTGAATTCCAGAGGGAGGTAAAGAACAGACTGGCGTTCTATGGCCCAAACCCTGCAGTAGAGATCATACGAGAGGTGATGGCTGATGTGCGTACTGATCTGAAGGAAGAGATGGCCGAGCGGACCAGGATAGAGCTAACCAAGATGGAGATGGCAGAGCGGACCAAAGTGGAGCTGGCCAAGATGGAGATGGCAGAGCGGAGAGAGGAGAGTCAGCGAGCAAGGGGAGCTCTGGCCTCCGCCCAGGTACCTTCAACAGTAAGCCACAAAAAGATCCAGTATAATGCCTTCCGACAGTTGGGAGAAGCAGTCAGCTTTTATATGCTCTCATGTAATCAAGAAATTCCTGCCAGCGTCCTTCATTCAAAATCTAGCAAAAGCAGAGTGGACTTCCTGAAACACGGGGTGGTACTGAAAGAGGTACCCCAGCTTGGTAGACCCTGTTACAACTTCTTCCTCAGGAAATACCACACACATATCACGCATTCCTAAAAAGACGGACTACTACAGTTTTGTGCACTTCGGAAAAAAAGGAAGCCACAGAACAGAAGCCAGATGGAGTGCAAAGTAACTCTGTTGCATCATTATAGTGAATGGATCCCTTGGGGGTTTCTTCTAAATCACGTTACTTGGAGATGTAGGTGGAAGTGCTCAGCATAGTGCGCAGGACAAATGTGATCCCAAATGTTATGTAAAATGTTCCCAATAAAAGCTTCAACTCAATCCACAAAAAAAGCAAGTCCCCACTCAGGTCCTTTATCTGTTAACGGAAATATAGGGCACGTCCACGTTACTGGTAGAACACAGGCTCTGGAAAAGCGCTATGGCTCCTTGCCCCCCAAAGAAATTCAGCAAATTCTGAGCTCCCAAATCCAAATGCCCCCTTCATTCTGAGTCCCACAGTGTGCCTTAACCACATTTAGCGTCCACATTTTTGGCATTTCTGTAGAAATGACAGCCTGCCCAACTTATGGGTGTGTTTCTCCAGAAATATGAGCTAGGTTCTAAAACATATTGGTAACTATCTTAGGCTAGTTTCACATTTGCATTTAAATCCGCGTTTAAAACGAATCCGCAAGTGGTGAAAAAAACGCATGTAAACGTGTACAAACGCTGCGTTTTTTAGACGAATGCGTTGTCGCATGTGGTTAAAAAAACGCCGCGTTTGTACGCGTTTACATGCGTTTTTTCCTGCGTTTGCGCTTTCAAGACACCGCCAATGGGACTACAGAGGGCGTGTATTATGACGAAACGCGGAACGGTATAAATGGCCCCCCAAAAGAAATTCATGAATAGCTGGTTTTTGTTCATTCTGCTTCACAAAAATCGGAATAAAAAGCAATAAAAAATGTCACGTGCCCGAAAATGTTACCAATAAAAATGTCAACTCGTTCCGCAAAAAACAAGACCTCACATGACTCTGTGGACCAAAATATGGAAAAATTGTAGCTCTCAAAATGTGGTAACGCAAAAAATATTTTTTGGAATAAAAAGCGTCTTTCAGTGTGTGACAGCTGCCAATCATAAAAATCCACTAGAAAACCCTCTATAAATAGAAATCAAACCCCCTTCATCAACTCCTTAGGGAAAAATAAAAAAAATTAAAAAAATGTATTTATTTCCATTTTCCCATTAGGGTTAGGGCTAGGGTTAGGATCCCTTTATCACCTTGATGGTGGCTTAGGGTTAGGGTTTGGATCCCTTATCACCTTGATGGTGGCTTAGGGTTAGGGTTTGGATCCCTTTATCATCTTGATGGTGGGGGGGTGGCTTATCAGTGTCTAGACTTGTTTTTCTCTATTGAAACGCATGCGTTCAAAAACGCATCCAAAACGCATGTGCTTAAAAACGCATGCGTTTACATAGACAGCAATGTGGTTTTTTTACGCAAACCGTAGAAATTACTAGAAATTACTACATGTTGCATTTCCGCGCCAAGCCGCACGCGACAAAAAGACGCATGTGTCATCAAACGCAGCAAAACGCGAACAAAAAAAAACCGCATGCGTTTTTAATGTTAAATATAGGAAAACACGAGGCAGGCGTTTATATGCGGTACAAATGCTGCGGCAAAAAACGCAAATGTGAAACCAGCCTTACTGGGCACTACAATGGCAGTTTGCAATTTTCACTTAACAAAATCTACTACTGCCTGTTTCTGGGAAACACCCATGGAGTCAAGTTCATCACTACACCTATAGATAAATTTACGAAGGGGTATAATTTCCAAAATACGGTCACTTGAGGTGGGGTTCTGCTCTTCTAGAACTTAGGGGCGATGTATATGGAATCTGAAAACTATTCTAGGAAATTCTGTGCTCCAGGAGAAAAATTGAGCTCCGTTCCTCCAGAGTCTCGCCGTGTAGCTAAGCAGTGCTGTACAGCCATATATGGGCTATTTCTAAATTCAGCAAAAATTGTGGGACAAATTTTGGTGTCATGGTTACCAATTTCCCAGTGTGAAAAGGTAAAATATGAGGTTAAAACTACATTTTTATGATAAAAATTGACTTATTTTTTCTTCACTGCCCAATGGTATGAAATTCTCAGACGGACACCTGTGGTGTCAACATGATTACTGTACCATTAGAGGAATTCATTGACAAGTGTAGTTTGTAAGACTGGGTCACTTATGTTTTTTTTTTTGCTGTTCTGGCAACTCAGTGGCTTTACCATGTGACATGGCACCTTCAAACCATTCCAGCAAAATCTAAACTGCAATATGGTGCGTCTTTCATTCTGAGCTTTGTTCTGTACCTCAAAAGTAGTTTTCAACCACATACGGGGTATTGGTGTACTCACATTGCACAACAAATTTTGGGGTCCATGTTTTTCCTGTTATCCTTGAGAAAATGAGAACATTTGGGGCTAAAACAACAATTTTGTTGGAAAAATATATATTTTTAATTTTCACAGATCAACATTGTAAAATTTTGTGAATCACTTGTGGGTTTAAGGTACTCATCAGATATCTAGATAAATTCCTTGAGGGGTCTAGTTTCCAAAATGGGGTCACTTGTGAGGGGTTTCCACTGATAAGGCACATCAGGCTCTCCAAACCAGACATGACACCCGCAGAACATTCCATGAAAATCTGCGTTCCAAAAAGTCACTACATGCTTTCTGAACTCCGAGGTAAGCCCAAACAAAAGATTTCACCCACATATGGACATATGAGGTATCTGAATACCCAGGATAAACAGTACAACATATTTTGGAGTTCATTTTACCCTTGTGAAAATAACAAATTTGGGGCTAAAAACATTTTTGTAGGAAAAATTTAATTTTTTATTTTTACTGTTCAATGTTATAAAAGTCTGTGAAGCACCTGGAGATTCAATGTGTCACCATCACCACACATCAAGATAAGTTCCTTGAGGGGTCTAGTTTCCAAAATGGGGTCACCTGTGGGGAGTCTCTACTCTTTCGGCAGATCAGGAGCTCTCTATTCTCTAAACACGACATGGCGTCCACTGATTCCAGCTAATATTGCATTCAAAGAATCAAATGGTGCGCTCCATCCCTTTCATGCCATGCACCCAAACAGTAGTTTTCCTCCACATATTGGCTATCGGCCTACGCAGGAGAATTACGCAACAAATTGTATGGTGCATTTTCTCCTGTCATCCTTGTAAAAATAACAAAAATTGAGTCTAAAGTTAAATTTTTGTGAAAAAAAAGTAAAATGTTAATTTTTTTTCCACAATGCTTCAGTTCCTGTAACGCATCTTAAGGGTTAATGAACTTCTTCAATGTGGTTTTGAGCACTTTGAGGGGTGCGGTATTTAGAATGGTTTCACATTTCGATATTTTCTAGCACACAGACTCCTCAAAGTCACTTCACATGTGATGAGGTCCCTAAAAAATGATTTTGCAAATTTTGTTGCAAAAATGAGAAATCGATGGTCAACTTTTAACCCTTCTAACTTCCTAACAGAAAAAAATTGTGTTTCATAAATTGTGCTGAGATTAAGCAGACATGTGGGAAATGTTAGTTATTAACTATTTTGTGTGACATAACTATCTGATTTAAGGGACATAAAAATAAAAATAAATTGAAAATTTCAAAATTTTTGCCAAATTTCCAATTGTTTCACAAATAAACGCAAGTCATATCGAATAAATTTTATCACTATCATGAAGTACAATAGGTCACGAAAAAAAAAACAAATCTAAGAATCAGTGGGAACTGATGATGAGTTCCAGAGTGACACTGGTCAGAATTGCAAAATTTGCTTGGTCGTGAAGGTGAAAATAGGCTCGGGGGTGAAGGGGTTAAACTTTACGCTACATTCTTTCTGGATTTAATTTCAGAATATGACAAATATAAATAAAAAAAAGTCTTGTGATTTGTTTTTTATATGCTTCCATAAAAACGCTAAAGTGAAAGCAGGCAATATAGCAGCTTTATTGGTAAGTGCTGCACGTATTTTTATGAATTTATCTGTTCTCTGTACCTCCTAACGCATCATTCTTTAAGTCGTTATTTAACAGCCATTTTAACGCCATTGGGTGATGCCATCAAATCTCATGTTGGCAGTACTCACTACAAACAGACTGCTGGTTATGTATTCAAAAGTGCACATCCATTGCCCTGCATTTAACAGGGGAGGTGAAAGAAAGCCCCCCTTGATGGGGTGTAGATGGTCAGGCAAGTGAATATTTGCTTGTGGCTTTAATAAAAAAACAAATGGCAGACTCTTGTGCACAGTGGCTGAAAGGTGCCAACCGGCGGCGGAGTAGTAAGCTGTCGATGTGTCTCGGCATCTCAGTACAGCATTGTATTACGCAGGTGTTAAACCACCGAAAAAATAAATAAATTAATATATATATATATAAAATATATATATATATATATATATATATATATATATATATATATATATATATATATATCAGAAAAAAAATCTCTATACAAACCTGGCAACAAACAGAGGTATAGTTAGCCCCCACAGAGGTGTCGTGTTATGGCTCCACACGACTAGGAACGTGCTGCCAGAGTAAGCAATGTATACCAGTCGGAGGGATTTTTTAATTATTACTCAGTGTTTGGGTAACATCTACAAAATGTGCTAAGTATGGAGATCAAGCACCCGTCATATTAGGTTACTCACACAAGGGCCCATTTACAGCAATCTGTTTATTGGTTCTGTATTTTGTCTGAACCTTGGTGTTCTGTTTTCTTTGTTTTAGGCATTTTTCCATATTTAATCACAATAAATACTACTAATAATAACAATAATAATATTAAACACATTTACGCTTAAAAGACATTTACATTTTACCTATTTGTATATTTGCTAAAAAATGCAAATGAGCAAAAAGGGGCTGAAACTCATTTAATAATATATTGTATGTGTTGTGTTGCAATTCCTGTACGAAATGAATTCAATGTTACATATGAATTCCCGTCCCCTTTTAGAGACATCAGGGGAATGTAAACAGATTTTCCATGACAGTTAGCAGAAAGCTGGTACTGGTGTTGAGATTTGCTTGGTTAGACAATGGTTTATTTGGCGTACCCAGCACAAATTAAGTAGACATGTTTTAAGCACATTACGGGAGAACAATGAGATCAAACAGAGTTAGCCGGCAAACCACAATTTTATGAGGAACATCTTGCTGGAAGGGGCCGGTGTCAGGGTCAGACGGAGAAACATGCAGACGATCTCCTGCTCGCATACAGCGCACTCCCTAACTACAGACCCGACACTGCTACTACTCTCCACATTCCTGCAGACTGGAGACTATGGATTAATCGGTAGATAATTACAGAAGATAAATGACAAAAACTATTACATTTAAATCAGCAAATGTATGTGCTGTAATACACGTCAGAAAAAAGAAGGCTTCACACACAAGCAGTGCAATATATTATTATTATTATTATTATAGCGCCATTTATTCCATGGCAATATATATATATATATATATATATATATATATATATATATATATATATACACATACATACCACACAGCCCAGCTGTCTAATCTGCATATATAAACACAGAAATATATATACATATATATACACACAATGTACATACACACACATATATGCACATACATACTAATCTATCTATACATGTATATATATATGTGTGTTTATACATGTATACTCATATTATTCATATATAAATGTATATTTGTAACTGTATGTATATACTGTATTATATATATATATATATATATATATATATATATACACACACACACACACAACTGCAAATATATATATATATATATGAATATACATATATACATATAGAATCATACATACATATAAACACACACAGACATACAGGTCCTTTTAAAAAAATTACCATAATGTAATGATTACAATTAAACTTTCATATATTATAGATTCATTATCCACCAACTGAAATTTGTCAGGTCTTTTATTGTTTTAATACTGATGATTTTGGCATACAACTCCTGATAACTCAAAAAACCTGTCTCAATAAATTAGCATATCAAGAAAAGGTTCTCTAAACGACCTATTACCCTAATCTTCTGAATCAACTAATTAACTCTAAACACATGCAAAAGATACCTGAGGCTTTTATAAACTCCCTGCCTGGTTCATTACTCAAAACCCCCATCATGGGTAAGACTAGCGACCTGACAGATGTCAAGAAGGCCATCATTGACACCCTCAAGCAAGAGGGTAAGACCCAGAAAGAAATTTCTCAACAAATAGGCTGTTCCCAGAGTGCTGTATCAAGGCACCTCAATGGTAAGTCTGTTGGAAGGAAACAATGTGGCAGAAAACGCTGTACAACGAGAAGAGGAGACCGGACCCTGAGGAAGATTGTGGAGAAGGACCGATTCCAGACCTTGGGGAACCTGAGGAAGCAGTGGACTGAGTCTGGTGTGGAAACATCCAGAGCCACCGTGCACAGGCGTGTGCAGGAAATGGGCTACAGGTGCCGCATTCCCCAGGTAAAGCCACTTTTGAGCTACAGAGAAGCAGCACTGGACTGTTGCTAAGTGGTCCCAAGTACTTTTTTCTGATGAAAGCAAATTTTGCATGTCATTCGGAAATCAAGGTGCCAGAGTCTGGAGGAAGACTGGGGAGAAGGAATTGCCAAAATGCCTGAAGTCCAGTGTCAAGTACCCACAGTCAGTGATGGTGTGGGGTGCCATGTCAGCTGCTGGTGTTGGTCCACTGTGTTTCATCAAGGGCAGGGTCAATGCAGCTAGCTATCAGGAGATTTTGGAGCACTTCATGCTTCCATCGGCTGAAATGCTTTATGGAGATAAAGATTTCATTTTTCAGCACGACCTGGCACCTGCTCACAGTGCCAAAACCACTGGTAAATGGTTTACTGACCATGGTATTACTGTGCTCAATTGGCCTGCCAACTCTCCTGACCTGAACCCCATAGAGAATCTGTGGGATATTGTGAAGAGAAAGTTGAGAGACGCAAGACCCAACACTCTGGATGAGCTTAAGGCCGCTATTGAAGCATCCTGGGCCTCCATAACATCTCAACAGTGTCACAGGCTGATTGCCTCCATGCCACGCCGCATTGAAGCAGTCATTTCTGCAAAAGGATTCCCGACCAAGTATTGAGTGCATAACTGAACATTATTATTTGATGGTTTTTTTGTTTGTTATTAAAAAACACTTTTATTTGATTGGATGGGTGAAATATGCTAATTTATTGAGACAGGTTTTTTGGGTTATCAGGAGTTGTATGCCAAAATCATCAGTATTAAAACAATAAAAGACCTGACAAATTTCAGTTGGTGGATAATGAATCTATAATATATGAAAGTTTAATTGTAATCATTACATTATGGTAAATAATGAAATTTAACACTATATGCTAATTTTTTGAGAAGGACCTGTATATACAAACGCATAGAAACAAATGTGTCTATACATGTGTGTGTGTATATATATATGTATTTATGTTTCTATGTGTATATACATATGTATATTCACATATAAACATATATATATATATATATATATATATACACACACAGAGTTATAAATATATATATATGAATATATATATATATATATTCATATACCATATATATATATATATATATATATATATATATATATATATATATATATATATATATATATACACACATACACACACACAGAAACAAATACATGTACACACACACATATATATATATATATACACACAAACACATGTATAGATATATAGATGCATTTGTCTCTTTGCATGTGTATATATGTGTGTTTATGTACTGTATGTATGTGAAGCATTCTTTTCTTGCCGTAAATTACAGTGTATAAAATGGCTAACTAAATAAAATTATTTTCCTTATTTATCTTCTGCAATTATCTAACAATTAATTTAGAGTCATAGATTTGCAAGAATTTATATATATATATATATATATATATATATATATATATATATATATATATATATATATATATTTTATATTGAGGCTCATGATAAGGGATGAGCCAAAAGCTTAGTATAGAAAATAAATGTCCATGTCATCGTTTTTACTACAAATTGGCCAGGAGAGAAGTCCTAACGCTTAGGTACTAACCTCGAAAGTACTCGATTTTTGTTGGCTGGGCCTTCTTTGGTGGCATTACAGGGGCATGTTTATTTTCATTATTTTTGAACAACGCCAGGCGCACAGCTGGGTCTAGATGAAAAGGTACATGTTAAAATTAAAAGGGTATGATTTGTTTTGCTCTTTCAAAGGTTAACTTACTCTTTTCTAGGTCTAAAAGGC
The DNA here is from genome assembly GCF_032444005.1 of Ranitomeya imitator. Lineage (NCBI taxonomy): Eukaryota > Metazoa > Chordata > Amphibia > Anura > Dendrobatidae > Ranitomeya > Ranitomeya imitator. The sequence goes on from NC_091285.1 coordinate 227,963,414, forward strand.
AACAAGGCTTCATGCAGTTCAGAACAAAACATGGAGCTTTCTAAAAAGCAATCCTCTTTGAAAGTAAGAAAAGAAAAAAAAAAGAAAGAAAAAAAAAAATCCGGCTTAAATTCTACCACAAATTACATCATATATTATGGTTACGTTATACCAATCTATTTAAAATATGATAAGAAGCGCTCACATTTTCACTTACTGTAAAAATGAAATTACATTTTTTGTTTTATTTTCAGGATAAATTTTCATGATAAATAAAAAAAGGTAACGGACGAATACAGATATTAGGAATGATACTAGTTGTTTTAGCACAAATAATGAACTTTACACATAGGAAATATAGGAAGATATAAAAACATAGGAAATTTGACAATGGTTAACAGAAATGTCACCGAGTGAACTAGAGCTCTACAGCTCTAATCAAGAATTGACGACGGAGATGAAAACGTCTTGGACATAGAGGATTCTGAAACCTTGAATCAATTTTTCTAATACAGTTTCATCTTCAAAGCATGTCTGTGCTATGATGCTTCTCGTTTGTTAGGGAAGAGCCTAATTTCTTAAAGACTCCATGTGCAAACCACTGGAATTCGAAGACGAGACTAGATGCAATATACATAGTACGGTATATCCTTCTATCAAAGCGCTCGGCAGTGTGGCCATCATTCTGAGCTGGTAAAGAAGCGCAGCAAAAAGGAGAAATAGTCACTATACATTGCCGTACAAAGCTGTAAGCACTCATGTAAGCGGACAAAAAGAAGCAGAACTAGACATGTCCGAAACTCGGAAACTCTTATCTAATCTGCAGAAAAAAAGAATGAACCTTAGCATTAATGACACTTAAATATTTTGCACACTTCATTGATTTTTTTTAAGATATACCAGTAATAAATTAAAAAAAAAAACTTAAAAAGGCAAAAAGAAGAATGGAAAAAATTAGCATCTTCTGGCTTACCGTACAATTAAAAAAAAAGATATATATATATATATATATATATATATATATATATATATATAAATATATAATTATATATATATATATATATATATATATATATATATATATATATATATATATATATATATATATATATATATAATGCTTCTAAAATGATGCCCAGGGCCTAAACTGTGAGCTCCTACTTTATGACATTCCAGTTGCAATGACTAAGTTATTTGCAACCTACACCTCACTGCTAAATAGCATATAAAACTAAAACTATTTTTGCTATATTGTGAAGATAGGGATATCAGCCGTTGTGTAGTGCCCAAGTGAACGCGCGTGGCTCGGTGGACAGGTTGAACATCTTTGGTTTGCTGGCCATCTGCAGGACAACTCATAGCCATAGCTGTATTTTTTTTTAGTCTTTCGTTGTAGAAACTCAATAAAAAGGATAACTATTAGTTTTCAGAAAAATGGCATTCCTTTTAGTTAATGTTGTAGTTGTTTGCGAAAGAGAAAATCAAATGTCTTTATTCGAGGCTGAAAAGGTGACGGAACCGTTGGAGCTCAAGTGAGGTCATTTGTAAACTCTGATGTATTCCATGTGTCTTTAGAAATATTAAATACATCTTGACAGACCAAAGGCGAATATAATCATGATTTTATGCCCATTTTCCACTTTACGATATTTTCCTCCAGGATAAGTAAACCTTGGTGGCTACAAATTAGGCAAAGTTCTGGGGAATGTGATGGTACACCCTTGCACAGTTTTATGCTAATATTAATACATTTCGGAGTAATAAATTATATCAATTAAGAAGTAAATTAGGCTTATTTACCCTTTGATCACTATTACAAATGATTTGAAACCTATCAAGTCAACAGTCTATCAATTTATAGGGAAGCTACCTTTAAATAAAACACCTATTGTTTTAAACAGGTTTTTGTGTTAAATGTATATACTAAACATTTTTGGATTTTTTTTTCCCGATATCGCAATCTGTGTTAAAAAGAAATAGAAATATTGCAACCTTCATACTGGCCACAAGGGCTTTTTTAGACTCATACTTCCTGTTGTTGCAGGAAACACTACATGTACATCACCTCAATTAGCAGACGCTGACCCTATGTTTTGTACTGAATCATCTAATGAGTGAGTATGGGTATGGTTTTTGTGTTAAATGTATTTTTTAAACATTTTTGGTCATCACTATGTGTTTTATAAAATAAATAAATCTTGCAATTCTCATATTGGCCACCGAGTCATTTTTAGACTCATATATCCTGTTTCAGGAAACAACACATGTGCTTAGTCACAATGAGCAGACTACTGTGATCCTATCTTTTGTATTGAAGCGCCTAATGAGCATATGCAAAAATCATTGTGAGAGGAGGAGGAGGAGCAAGGTCAACTGTGACATCGTCTATTGAAATTGGTGAACCTTGTGTTATCAGGAGTTCATCTGCTGATAAGGAAGCTGCTGAATAGTGTTCCTAAAAACACAGAAAGTCGAAAAACGTCCCCGTGATTACTTTGAAAATTGCAGAATTACTTATTTTGTTTTTCCTTATTCATAAAAATTGTGATATGAAAAAAAAATATTGCTAGAATTTTCGGTTAGAAATAGATGTAGCACAAAAAACATGATTTTAACAATAAGGCCATTTTCTGATGATGGCTTGTATTAAACATTATAAAAAAGCTTAATATTTCTAGAAAGGTGACAATATAAAGCATTGTAATGCTTTAACAATTTTTATGAAACTCTGGTTCCCAATTACTTACCCAACATTTTTTTATGTTTTGCTTGTTTAGACTTCATTTTCTGGGCTCTTTTCAGCATGAGTTGTGCTGTAGATGCCTCTTTAAACCCCCTACAAGAAAAGATATTTACATACATATACGTTGAGCCTCACGATGATGCATCAAGTTATAGTAAAAGGAAGTATTTTACATACCACTCCTGGGAAATTTTTTCCTCTTTCTCCGATTTGAAGGAAACGTCAGTATTGGACTTCATGCTATACACATGTGACAGATTTGGTTTCTCCGACCTGACATTAGATGAAATTGTAGGCCAAATCAGTTAAAACTGTGATGTACTAAGGCTTTGTAGTCTAAAGCTGCTCCGGCTAACTGTTTATGCATTCCTAAATCTAAAAGAAAATCTACGCGAAATTCTGGTGGAAAGCTTCATCGTGAAAGGTTCTAAAAGTCTCTTACATTCTGAAGTGTTTACATTTCAATTACTTAAAGAACATTTCAAAAATCACCGTCAGCACACAAATCCTGACCTGCACAGCAAAAACATCCATAGCTAGACACATAGACATGTTCTCCCACGAAATACAAACACTGGACGAGCTAACGAACAGTCTACCATTATAATTCGCATACATGGATGACAATGATGGTAATACCTGTAGGGCAGTAACACACTTTAAAAGAAACACTCCCCCTTAAATACCATTTTGATATTAAATAGTAAGGTTGTAAATATGTAAAAAAAAAAAAAAAAAAAAAAAAAGGGGCAGCGTCGCCAATTCCTGTTCTATTTTTTTTTCCCACTTTTTTTTTTTATTGTGTCCAATGGACATACAACACTTTGATGTCGTTTTTTGGGGGGAATTGATGAGGCTAAATCTGGCGTTATATTTTTTGCCTGCTTCAGTGTCCATTTTATTAGTTGTATGGAATCGTAAAAAATGTATAAATTATTACCCACCTAGTTTCTACCATTTACAGTGCTCCATGACATTACCGCACTTATGCTGTTCAGTCCATCTATCACTTGACCGCTGCAGTCAATTACTGTACTCAGCGATGATATTGGCAGCCAGTGATTGGCTGCAGCGGTCAGGTGACCAATTCAATTTATAATGAAATGTGTGGGAATTACAATTTCTTTATTTTCTCATTCCCTACTTTAGAAAGGCATTTTTTAAATCTTGGAAACCAAGTTAAAGTACAATGTAATGGAAAAGGTAGAAAATAATATGTAAAAAACATTACAGTATAATAAAAATATTAGGTTTAATTTAGCCCACACAGATATTTTTACCATTTATTAATTCAAGTTTTACCTTGCTTTGGGGTTGACAGGAAAAAGAGATGCTAAATCTGTCATCAAAGTGATTAGGCATATGAAAAATGAAATTTCTGCTACGTATATTATTTTATGAACATTAATAACAGTCTGAAAGTATAATTCCAGCTATTAAGAAAACGATTACGGTATATTACAGCCTCCTGCACAATAAATGCGCAATAAATGTTTTACATTGTAACCGTAGGTTCTCCGTCCAAACTTCTTTTCGCCGTTTCAGAAATCACACTTTCAAGCGCAGACCAAGCCAAAAAGCTTGTCAGGAATGCAATAAAGTTCAATTTCTCTCCCAAAATGGAACTTTCTACTTATTAAATTAGTATTAGCGGTTTATTGGATTTAGTGGTCAGGTGACCTCTTCAAAAACGGAAATATGTAGAAGAGTTGTTGCTTCTCTCTTTGGCTCCCGACACACATCATTGTGGTTTTGTTACCACTTTGTCAGGGTTTCACAAAAAACAACAACTTTTGAGCCTATCTGCAGGGGTTCTGAATCAGGTCCTTAATTTGTTAATCTTCGCATCCTTTGGGTTAAGGGTATGTGCACACGTAAGAATTTCTTGCAGAAAATTCCTGAAAAAAATCACGGATATTTTCTGCAAGAAATCCACATGCGTTTTTTTTTCCGGGGTTTTTTCCAGAGCTTTCCCAATGTATTATATAGCGGGGAAAAATTGAAGAAAACGCAAAATTAATGAACATGCTGCGTTTTTTACCGCAATGGGCACACAAATTGCAGAATGCATTCTAAATGATAAGATGCATATGTCTGCGTTTTTATTGAAAGCGCAACGTGTGCACACAGCTTAGAGTTATTACTTTTAGCTTATTTTGGATAAAGAGGAGCTGCCACTCTTTGACAAGTCTATTTTAGTAAATGGTTCAATATGTAATAGCAAATCATGTGCCTCTTTTCTATTAAATCTGCGTTGCCCCATTCTGCTTGTATTCTTATAAATATACTAGCTATTCAACCCGTTCTACACCTGGGTGGCGAGCATTTATATTGGTATATGGTCTCCATCCTGTCATGTGCTGCTTCATCCTGCGTCCCCATCCTGTCATGTGCTGCTCCATCCTGCGCCCCCATCCTGTCATGTGCTGCTCCCATCCTGCGCCCCCATCCTGTCATGTGCTACTCCATCATGTGTCCCCATCCTGTCATGAGCTGCTCCATCCTGTGCCCCATTCTGACATGTGCTGCACCCATCATGCGCCCCCATTCTGACATGTGCTGCACCCATCCTGCGCCTCCATTCTGACATGTGCTGCTCCCATCCTGCACCCCCATCCTGTCATGTGCTGCTCCCATCCTGCGCCCCCGTTCTGTCATGTGCTGCTGCCATCCTGCACCCCCGTTCTGTCATGTGCTGCCCTATTCTGTCATGTGCTGCTCCCATCCTGCGCCCCCGTTCTGTCATGTGCTGCTCCCATCCAGCGCCACCGTTCTGTAATTTGCTGCTCCCATCCATATGCCACATACGCTGCTCCATTATGGTTGATGGCCCCCATAAGATGCTCCATAGTATATGCCCCATATGCTGCTCCATTATGGTTGATGGCCCCCATAAGATGCTCCATAGTATATGCCTCATATGCTGCTCCATTATGGTTGATGGCCCCCATAAGATGCTCCATAGTATATGCCTCATATGCTGCTCCATTATGGTTGACGGCCCCCATAAGATGCTCCATAGTATATGCCTCATATGCTGCTCCAATATGGTTGATGGCCCCCATAAGATGCTCCATTTTTTGTTAAGTATATAATTCCACATGTGTTAATTCATAGTTTTGATGCCTTCAGTGTGAATGTACAATTTTCATAGTCATGAAAATACAGAAAAATCTTTAATTGAGAAGATGTGTCCAAACCTCTACTGCATGTCAGGAGAGATGACTGATGTTCTGTAAAACGTTAATATAAAAATGAACAAACATTAAGGCCCCGATTCATCTAGATCGGTGTTGTTTGCACCAGGCCCATGAAGGGTGTACAGAAGTCAGTCACCTGATTCACTAGGATGCACACACCTCTTAAAAAGAACCTAACATCTGACACACACTGCTCAATCTGTGGCTGTATGATCTCAGTCAGTTATGTATTCCTCTAAAATGCTGCTGAGTTTCAGAGATCAACATACTTTAATAACCAAAGAGGACCAAGACTGCGCTGAGACTAGTCAGAAAGGCACGTCTCCGGTAGCTTCTTCTCGCCCGCTGCCCTGGAGTGGCAGGTCTCGGCCTATTTGTGCACAATCCAGGTCATCGGTTGAGGAGAATCCACCGGAGACATGCCTATCTGACTAGCATCCAGAGCAGCTTGGTCCTTGACAGCTGTTAACCGCTTAAGAACCGAGCCACTTTGTATGCTAATGACCAAGCCTCATTTTTTTAAATCTTATCAGTGTTACTTCATGGAGGTAATAATAACTCTGAAACGCTTCAACAAATCCCACTGATTGTGAGATTGTTTTTTGTGACATATTGTACTTCACGATAATAGTAAAATTTCTTCAATATGACATGCGTTTATTTGTAAAAAAAATTGGAAATTTGATGAAAATTTCACAATTTTCAAACTTTCATTTCTTATGCCCTTAAACCAGAGAGTTATGTCACACAACATAGTTAATAAATAGCATTTACCACATTTCTACTTTACATCACCACAGTTTTAGAACAATATTTTTTTTTGTTAAGTTAAAAGGGTTAAAAGTTGGTCAGCAATTTCATTTTTTCAACAAAATTCACTAAACCATTTTTAGGGACCACATCACATTTGAAGTCCTCACCATTTAAAGTCCTCAAAACCACATTCAAGTAGTTTATTAACCCTTCAGGTGGAAAAAAAAAGAACATTTTACTTTTTTTCACAAAAAAATGAAATTTAACCCCAATTTTTTTATTTTCACAAGGGTAACAGGAAAAAATGGACTCCAAAATTTGTTGCGCAATTTCTCCTGAGTACGCTGATACTCCAATATGTGGGTGAAAACTACTTTTGAGGCACAGTGCAAAGCTCAGAAGGGAAGAAGCGCCATATTGGGGTTCAGATTTTACTGGAATGGTTTTAGGGTGCCATATCACATTGGTAGAGCCCCTGAGGTGCCAGAACAGCAGAAACCCCCCAAAAGTGTCTTTTGAGATCTTTTCCTTGTATAGATGATAACTTGCTGATAGTTGAGGGTCCAACTGCTGGTATTCTATTTGAAGCAGAGAATATGGTTCTGCAGAATACTGTCTAAATGGAGCAGTAGCCAGACATGCTCATCGCTGCACTATTCAATTTCCATGGGACTGGCAGAGAAAGCTGAGTGCTGTACGCACTTATCTTTGGCACTCTCAGTTCCCTTTAAGTGTTGATGTAATATGTAAAATAATATTACCTGCTACCATCACTGCCTTTTTCATATTGTTGTCTTCTATCTGGTGCAGACACCTCAGAAACAGCCCAGGCTTCTTGTGGGAACCATGTCAAAGAGTATTCCCTGTCTTCTTTAGAGACATATTTCTGTGGAAAGTTAAATAAAATTAAACCATTCTGAATACTTATATTATGTGCTCTACACTCTTTTCCCGATGTGCTCTACACTCTTTTTACGACGTGCTCTACACTCTTTTCCCGATGTGCTCTACACTCTTTTCCCGACGTGCTCTACACTCTTTTCCCGACGTGCTCTACACTCTTTTCCCGACGTGTTCTACACTCTTTTCCCGACGTGCTCTACACTCTTTTCCCGACGTGCTCTACACTCATTTCCCGACGTGCTCTACACTCTTTTCCCGACGTGCTCTACACTCTTTTCCCGACGTGCTCTACACTCTTTTCCCGACGTGCTCTACACTCTTTTCCCCATGTGCTCTACACTCTTTTCCCGATGTGCTCTACACTCTTTTCCCGATGTGCGCTACACTCTTTTCCCGATGTGCGCTACACTATTTTGCATATGTGCTCTACACTCTTTTGCCGATGTGCTCTACACTATTTTCCCGATGTGCTCTACACTCTTTTGCCGATGTGCTCTACACTATTTTCCCGATGTGCTCTACACTATTTTGCTGATGTGCTCTACACTATTTTGCCGATGTGCTCTACACTCTTTTCCCGATGTGCGCTACACTCTTTTCCCGATGTGCTCTACACTATTTTGCCGATGTGCTCTACACTCTTTTGCCGATGTGCTCCACACTCTTTTCCCGATGTGCGCTACACTCTTTTCCCGATGTGCGCTACACTCTTTTCCCGATGTGCTCTACACTCTTTTCCCGATGTGCTCTACACTATTTTCCCGATGTGCTCTACACTCTTTTGCCGATGTGCTCTACATTCTTTTCCCGATGTGCGCTACACTCTTTTCCCGATGTGCTCTACACTCTTTTCCCAATGTGCTCTACACTCTTTTCCCGACGTGCTCTACACTCTTTTCCCGACGTGCTCTACACTCTTTTCCCGACGTGCTCTACACTCTTTTCCCGACGTGCTCTACACTCTTTTCCCGATGTGCTCTACACTCTTTTCCCGATGTGCGCTACACTCTTTTCCCGATGTGCTCTACACTCTACATACACTGAAAACCTGCTTTCTACTTTAGAGTTCCCTCAAAGTTTGATCCACTTGTTAAGAGTCAATGGATAAATAAAACTTCAGGCAGTCTACCTGCCTCAGTGAAAAAAAAAAACATATACGAACACAGTCTGAACAGACCACAGCTACTGGCCAGGGGAGGACACATTACAGCAGGGGACAACAGCTGCTGCTTTCTGTGTGGTAAAATATTTCCCTTCCCATTTTTTAAATATGCTTTAGGGTGCCTTCACCCGAAAATTATGCATGGCAGAGTGCACATTCGCTCTGCTGGCACCATTATAGTCTAGTTGCCGAACTCATCTGAATCTGAGTTTTGCAGGGGGAAGGGGTTCGGGCGCATACACCTACTGGAGGCGGACACTCAGACATAGTACACTGCATCTGCGTGTCCACCTCTACTAGGAGCATATGCCCGAAAATGATGCACAACAGAGAGCACATTCACTCTGCCTACACCATTATAGTCTATGACCCTGTCAGGGCATATGCCTGAATCCAGTTTTGTGGGGTGGTGCAGACACGAGCTACGACGGGACACAAACGTGAAGATAAGCGCAATGTGAAAGCACCTCACAGAATCAGCTGCAATGCTTGTCCTGACTGTATATTCTTATACTTCCTACCCTGACCAGAAGATGTGGTATGATCAGACCCATGTTCCTATGTTTCTGTACGGTCAGACACAGCCATTACACAGTACACATCAGGGGCACATTTATAAGATTCTCTCAGCACAGGACCATTTTTTAACACATCCAAATGTGGAAATTATTAATATTCCAAGAGCTATTGATTAAAATGTACTTTGCTCGGGGGAAAACCCCAATTAAAGGTAAAACAGAACATCGGAGATTACTAGCACTGACAGTGAGCATTTCTGTTTTCATTCTTTTAAGATCTCGGATTCCAAGTTGAGCATTTAACATCAGGAGAACATTTGTTGGACGGGTATAAACATTTGTGTGGCAATTACAATTCTGAGAACTTCAGTTTGAGAATTGGCCATGATCAAGAACAATACACAAAAGGGGAGATTTCTTAAGACGAGTATTTCATATGCCAATGTATACTGAAGCAGGATGTGTCAGATTCATTAAATAGGTATACACCTAAAATTCTAAGTTATAAAAGAAGAAAATTAAATCTACGTCTGCTAGAAGCGAGCCAAATTTTCATTATAATTATTAGTAAATGTGTCAGACTGATGGGAACCCCAATCCTCTTGGATAAGATTGTCCGCTGTTTACACCACGTTTCAAAAGTGTCTGTAGGAGTTGGAGGTCAAGAATTTAATCGAATATATGTTGTATAGCAAAATGTGCACCTCTTTTAGGCTATAGAGCTGTTAACAAATCTGCCCGATAAAGCATGGTTAAGCTGCCAGAGGTGTCTTATATCAACCTGTTGAGAAACTCAATTTGAAGAGCAATAGAGGCAGTTTCGCCCAAGAACTGGCACATAAAATATTAGTGGAATATAAAACATTAACTTAACTTAGAAAGTTCTAGTAACATGAAGACACTCATTTCTTAATAGAAGATTTTTATATTATTTGGAATACTACATCCACTAGCGATTTCTCACACTGTGCCAGAAATGCAGCTGCCGCATATCAGAAATGTGTTTTTTTCACATTCTTTCTTTTCTTAACATTAAGCTACTGTGAAAGAGTGTTGAAAAAAATCCAAAATAAAGACAGATATAAAATACAAGAGAAATAACAGCTGGGGAGAAACAGAGCCAATGGTATCTTAAAACAGGCCAATGAATCACTACATTAATCACTCAGGCACAAAAAACCTCAGTGGATGATGAAAGGCTAAGACATCCCAATGACATGTTACCTTTGGTCGTTCTGGTTTACTGAAGATATGTAGCGCTCTAGAATGGGAAAGGGCAGGATCGACTACCCAGTCTTTTTCGAAAACATTCTAAAAAAAAAAAAATGAAGTAAATACTTATAGATCAAAAAATTTACAGCAATGAGGAAACAATATGTTCTAGTACAGTATAAAAGCAAATTAACAAGACTATCTAATCTTAGAGATCACAGTAATTTACCCAGTATTCACATAGATTTCTTAAAGGGTAACCATACTTTTAAGGATCTTTTCAGAATAATCTATCCCGGATGTGTATATCAGAAGTAAAACTATATCTGGCCATTATATGATTTGTGGCCTGTATTTTAACCAGTTTGTAGGATCCACCTCTTAATTTGCAATTGTCTCTGAGCTGGTGGGAGGAGCATAGCTGCTATGATCTCTATTATACATATCACAGCACATAGAGAGATTCATGCTCTTTATTTCTGTCTTGATAGTGGTTAGGCAAAAATAGGGGATTGCTAGTTGACGCCTAATCCACTGAAGTGATCTGGCTTAAATAACAATCCAAGATTCAAAATTGATGCTATTTTGGGGGCGAAAGATAACAGTAAAGCGGTCACCTAATATAACTCTATTAGGATACAGTTTATCCTAATAGGAACCTTCGCGCGATATCAGCTCAATTCATTTCCTTAACTGTAGGAACTACACTGAGCCATCAGGCACTGCATAAATAATCAAAGTACACCTACATGCAGTCTTTGAAGGAACATAGGAGGGATGCTGTTCCAAACATCTTAGGCCGGTTTCCGATTTGTGGTTGTGTCCACAGCGTTTGTGCCGCAATTATCCGCATGCGTCGTGTATTCCTATCTTTAACATTAGGGACGCATGTGTCAGAGATCGGTTGCGTTTTGCCGCGTTAGACTACGCATGCGTCGTTTCGTCGTCTGCGGTTTGGCGCGGTGAACGCTACATGTAGTAATTTTAGAGGCGTCAATTTGCCGCCTAGAAACGTATGCGGTTGTTAGCGGAAGGACTGTGGCAAAAAAAGCATTACGGTCTATGTGAACGCATGCGTTCGCAAGCACATGTGTTTGCTTGCGTTTGTGAACACATGTGTTGCACCACAGGAAAACATGTCTAGAAACTGATTAGCCACCCCCCACATACAAACTGATAAGAGGAGGGAGTGGGCATTTGCAGATCACTACCCAGCAGACAGAGAAGCAGAGCAGACGCAGGCAAGAACCTTGGAGGAAACAAAACACTGAACAATGTGAGTATATCCTAGCCAATGTCTTTACTTTCTATTTTCTGTCTCTATTTGTCCTAATTTCTGCCATTTTTTTCTTTCTGCATGCATCAGAATGTCATCTTCTTCTGAGGAGCAACGGCCTGGGCCTGCACAAGCTGAACATGTCAGTGAAGTGAGTACTCACCTCCTCAGTAAGTAAGTATTCACTGTCACATCTACACATATGACAATTTTTTATTCCTTTTTTTAGAGCACTTCATCCACTGCGGCAGAGACTGAGCAGGAGCAGCGGGTTCACGGTCGGATGGCAAGGTGGCAGCATGTACGTATACGTGGCTGACTGTTTATTGTATCCTCACTTTACTATTCTTGAATGTTCATTTCTTTACTTTCCTCTTTCTTTACCTTTTTCTTCTTGACTCCTGTTTTTCTTGACTTTCAATATTCATGGCAGTTTTCTGTCTCTGTTTTTTTTCCTTTCCTTATGTTAATGTCTTCTACATTAATGTCTTTATTTATTTTTTAGGTTCCAGAACAGGATGAGGACCTCATTGAAAATGGCAGCACTCGGACAAGGTGACGATCCGGCGGCTATGGAATGAGGTAGCCAAAGCGATGTGGGATAACTGGGACAACGCCCCGACTCGGGTCCGAAATGCATTTTCTAAGTATTGCAATGCAGTGTGCTGCAGCAGCACTCTTGGCCATGATCACACAACTGTGTGTGATGAGAGAAACTCTCAGGAGTTTATCTCATCACACGCAGTTGTGTGATCACGGTGAAAAGTACATTGTCTAACCATAATTTATATTTTTCAACAGTGCTCAAAGTCAAAACACGTTGGCATTCGATGAAGGATCGCTTCAACAAGGACCTTCGTCAAGAGAGCCGGCTTCCTAGTGGTTCTGGAGCAAGGATCCGCAAATACAAATATCACTGCATCCTTGCATTTTTGAGACTGGGCCTTACCCAGAGAACGTAAGTATTGTTTGTGGTGTAATGGGTTGTGTTGGATTGCCTAATCTGTATTTTTATATTCCACAGGAGTTGGCGCTTTACTAATGTAAATGTTTGGTAGTAATGTGTTTTTTCTTCTTTTTTCACAGCACACGGAGCAGCACTCTTGACCCTGGTTCTGAAGCGGTCCTTCATCAAACAGCAACAGACCCGTCCCAGACTTCCAGCAGCGCTGCAGCAAGTGGGCCTGCCACACAGACTGGAGACCAGGAAGCTGGTCCATCAGGTGTTCCCCTGTCCCAGTCCTCTGCCTCTATTTTTTGGGCTCTTCCCGGCAGCGGCAGAGGGCCTCAGACAGGTCACTCATGCCCGAGTTTTTGCACTTGAGCTCGATCTTTCATGATGGCAAAAAAATGGATAGAGAGAACCACTCCAAAAGAGAGCACACCGCTATATAATTATATATAAAGAGGCAAAACTTTTATTGATACAAAAATATAAAAACACTTAAAAAATACATGTATACAACAACATCCCCAGTGCTACTGCCAAAATACAAAAGGTCATGATATATATAGTAAAGAGACAAAGATAATCTGCATAGTCATAATGAAAAAACGACCTAGAATATAGAAAATACCATGAACACACACCCCGGAAAGGTATAGAACCGATGGACAATAACCACCGATAAAACCAACCATAAAGCAACACTCTCTAAGGCAAATATACCAGAAATAACTGTATGCGGACGCAAGATTACACTGATATTTTTTGGTATCCTCAGTGCTAATAAATACAGTCAGAAACATATCCATCATGCAAATACAATCAGGGAGGCACCTAATTGGCTACACATTCATTCTGCAACAGGCTACCGACTCCAAAGATACAGCCAATGTTATTAAGAACTGTCTTTGTGGAAGTGATGATGTGTCCCTAACAGAGTCCTGATCTCAAAATCATCAAGTCTGTCTGGCATTATATGAAAAGACAGAAGGATACATCCACACAAGAGCAGTGGTTAGTTCTCCAAGATGTTTGGAAGAACCTCACTACCGAGTTCCTAGAAGAATTGTTGCTTTGATACTTTATTGAAGGGAAGAGTTGAATGGCCGTATATCTCAGATGAGGATCACAGCACAATGCTTGGACTAGCCATCGGTTCTCCTGACCAGAGCGTGACAGCTGCATAGAAATACATGCTGACACGCTTGGTTCAGAAGAGCTGACAGTAAGTCATAAAATTAAAAAGCAGCCACACCAAATATTGATATGACTTACAATTTCTCTTTTGTTCACTCACTTTGCATTGTATTAATTGATAAAAATAACCTACCACTTCTATTTTTCAAAGCATTTTTACTTTCCACACGTGCCTAAAACTTGTGCACAGTACTGTATATTACTGATATTTTAAATTAGTTTAGTTTATTAACCTCTTTTTGACAACTTTTCCCCCGTTTTGGCCTCACTTTTGCTTTGTCAATACTGTTATTGTTATGTTATTTGACAATTATGTCTGCATAAAGTGATTATTTTTTTACTTGGCTTGCATTAACTTGATTATTGGTGTTTTTTGAGTGTGTGTATATACACACACTCACACACATACACGGTCATGGCCGTAAGTGTGTTGGCACCCTTGAAATTGTTCCAGATAATGAAGTATTTCTCCCAGACAATTATTGCAATTACACATGTTTTGTTATACACATGTTTATTTCCTTTATTTTCTTTGTGTGTATTGGAACAATACAAAAAAACAGAGAAATCATGCAAAAATTCAAATTGGACATAACTTCACACAAAAACTCCAAAATGGCAAGATCAAATTTGTTGGCACCGTCAACTTAATATTTGGTTGCTCACACTTTGCAATACATAACTGCAGTCAATCGCTTTCGATAACCATCAACAAGCTTCTTACACCTATCAACTGCAACCACTGCACAGTCACACGTCTGGACCCCGAGAGCGTCGTAGGCTATGTTGTGAGGCGAAATTTTAACCCCGCGCATTCCAATTCACTAAACAATTTTGTCCCTATCTACATAATGGGGAAAAAGTGAAAGGAAAAGTGTTGGAGGCAAATTGACAGCTGCCAGATGTGAACAAGGGGGACTTAAAGAGTGAGAGCGATGGCGCCAAAGAGTATATACCGTACAGTTGCTAAGGTGGGGCCCCAACATGGGATACTTACCACACACGGGGATATGAACACACACACAAAAGGCGCAACACACTACCACGTCACATGACCTGTCTATTATGTGTATGTGTGAGCTAATATATACTGCCAGGGGGGGAGGGCTTCCTGTTGGCTGGGGATTTATCAGGCTGCCAATTTAGCTTAGGAGGTGCGCTTTGACTGAGTGACCCCCCACCCCCCGTTTGGTTGACCAACATGACCGCAGGTATAACCACTGTTATTATATGACTGCATGTGAAGCCCTTGCTAGCTATATGGCAAATGACAATAAGATTAGTTTCTATACGTAGCAACGGGCAGGCTGCATTTATATTCATTAGATCCTGCATAATAGCCGTATCATGGTCTTGGTCCATATAACGTAACGCATGTGTAGTTAGGTCAGCTGTATTCTATAGACAGTCACCTAGTGGGGATTACTTTAGTCTCTGGTTCTGTTATGACTCCGTCTTAATGATTGTATCTCACCATGTTATTGTATGTGTAATGCTGTTTTTATATATTTTCTTGTAATTAATAAATAAACTGTTTTTATATGCTCAATTTGTTTGTGATCCAGTCTCTTCATGTTTCTCTGTTGGCGCCCATTGATTTATTAATGGAGGGATCTTAGAAATACTATGAGGATATTTGTATTGGTTATATATGCCAATTTAGCTTACAAATACTGAGGTAAAAATACTGACCAAATAATGTGTGAATGCGGTCTAATACAGGAGGAGATGACAAACAGATATATACTATATACAGGAGGAGATTACGCACAGGTATATACTATATACAGGAGGAGATGACACAGGTATATACTATATACAGGAGGAGATGACACACGTATATACTATATACAGGAGGAGATGACACACGTATATACTATATACAGGAGGAGATTACATACAGGTATATACTATGTACAGGAGGAGATGACACACACATATATACTATATACAGGGGAGATGACACAGGTATATACTATATACAGGAGGAGATGACAACCCGGTATATACTATATACAGGGGAGATGACATACAGGTACATACTATATACAGGGGCGATGACACAGGTATATACTATATACAGTGGAGATGATACACAGGTATATACTATATACAGGAGGAGATGACATACAGGTATATACTATATACTGGAGGAGATGACACACAGATATATACTATATACAGGAGCAGATGATACACAGGTATATACTATATACAGGAGATGACTTACAGGTACATACTATATACAGGAGGAGATGACACACGTATATACTATATACAGGAGGAGATGACATACAGGTATATACTATATAAAAGAGGAGATGACATAGGTATATAGATGAGATGACATACAGCAGGTATATACTATATACAGGGGAGATGACATACAGGTATATACTATATACAGGAGGTGACATACATGTATATACTATAGATAGGAGGAGATGACATACAGGTATATAGTATATACAGAAGAGATGACATACAGGTATATAATATAGGAGATGACACATGGGTATTTACAATATACAGGAGGAGATGACATACAGCAGGCATATACTATTTACAGGAGAGATGACATACAGATATATACAATATACAAGAAAAGACATATAGGTGTATACTATATAAAAGGGAGATGACAAACATGTATATACTGAGGTGAAAATGAGGGGTGTGAGGTGAAAATGAAAAGGTGTGAGTGCAAAATGAGAGGAGTGAGGGAAAATAGTGGAGTGATCGGAAAATGACAGATGTGAGGTCGAAATGAAAAGTGTTAGGGGGGAATGAGAGGAGTGAGGGGGAAAATAAGAGGAGTGAGGGGGAAAATGAGAGGTGTAAGGGAGAAAATGAGAGGCATGATGGGAAAATAAGAGAAGTGAGGTGCTATAACTAACCACAGATATTTACTATGCCCAGGCAACGCCGGGCTCTTCAGCTAGTATATATATATATATATATATATATATATATATACACATATATATACACACATACAGTATACACATACACCAATACAGATATATAATAGATATATAATATAATAGGTACAGTGGCATGTAAAAGTTCGGGCACCCCTGGTCAAAATTACTGTTATTGTGAACAGTTAAGCAAGTTGAAGCTATAATGATCTCTATAAGGCCACGTTCCCACAGTCAGTATTTGGTCAGTATCTTACCTCAGTATTTGTAAGCCAAAATCAGGAGAGGAACAATCAGAGGAAAAGTATAATACAAATACTTCACCACATCTGTATTTATCACCCACTCCTGGTTTTGGCTTACAGATACTGAGGTAAAATACCGACCAAATAGTGAACGTGTGACTGTGGCCTAAGACCTACAGTTAAAGATGACACATTTCCTTTGCTTTTTAAGGCAAACTATATATCTATTTTTAGCTTTTACATTTTAAAAATTACAAAGAAAATGGGTCAATGCAAAAATTTGGGCACCCTGCATGGGTACTACCTAATAGCTGTTGTGAATTCTGTGGCTGAATTCACTCCTGTGGTCACAAGTGGTACTGCAGCTTCTGAGCTTCCTCCCTCAGGTGTTCTGGTGAGCTCGTTAACTGCTTCATTACTTAACTCCGCCTGATGCTGCTATCCTTGCTCCTTGTCAATGTTTCAGTGTTGGATCTGAGCTTCTCCTGATTGTTCCTGTGACCTGCTGCTCTGTATAGCTAAGTGCTTTTTGCTTTTTTGTTGCTTTTTTTCTGTCCAGCTTGTCTTTTGTTTTGCTGGAAGCTCTGAGACGCAAAGGGTGTACCGCCGTGCCGTTAGTTCGGCACGGTGGGTTTTTTTTACCCCCTTTGCGTGGTTTTGCTTTAGGGTTTTTTGTAGACTGCAAAGTTCGCTTTACTGTCCTCGCTCTGTCCTAGAATATCGGGCCCCACTTTGCTGAATCTATTTCATCCCTACGTTTTGTCTTTTCATCTTACTCACAGTCATTATATGTGGGGGGCTGCCTTTTCCTTTGGGGAATTTCTCTGGGGCAAGTCAGGCCTATTTTTCTATCTTCAGGCTAGCTAGTTTCTTAGGCTGTGCCGAGTTGCCTAGGTAGTTGTTAGGCGCAATCCACAGCCGCTTTTAGTTGTGTTTAGGATAGGATCAGGTGTGCAGTCTACAGAGTTTCCATGTCTCAGAGCTCGTTCTTGTATTTTTGGGTATTTGTCAGATCACTGTGTGCGCTCTGATCGCTAAGCACACTGTGTTTCTGGATTGCCTTCATAACACCTGTCATTAGCAAACATAACAGTACAAGGAGCCTAACTAATGATTCTCAATAGAGGGAAAGAAAAAGTTCTGACATCATTTTTTTTTTTTTTTTCTGCTCTGTGTTCACTTTTTTTTTTTCCCCTAGACATTTGGGTGATTCTGGACACAGGTGTGGACATGGATATTCAGGGTCTGTGCTCTTCAATGGATAATCTCGTTATAAATGTACAAAAAATTCAAGATACTATTGATCAGAAATCTATGTTAGAACCAAGAATTCCTATTCCTGATTTGTTTTTTGGAGATAGAACGAAGTTTCTAAGTTTCAAAAATAATTGTAAGCTATTTCTGGCCTTGAAACCTCATTCTTCTGGTAATCCTATTCAACAGGTTTTGATTATTATTTCTTTTTTGCGCGGCGACCCTCAAGACTGGGCATTTTCTCTTGCGCCAGGAGACCCTGCATTGAGTAGTGTCGATGCGTTTTTCCTGGCGCTCGGATTGCTGTACGATGAGCCTAATTCAGTGGATCAGGCTGAGAAAAATTTGCTGGCTTTGTGCCAGGGTCAGGATGATATAGAAGTATATTGTCAGAAATTTAGGAAATGGTCAGTACTCACTCAGTGGAATGAATCTGCGCTGGCAGCTTTGTTCAGAAAGGGTCTCTCTGAGGCTCTTAAGGATGTCATGGTGGGATTTCCTATGCCTGCTGGTTTAAATGAGTCTTTGTCTTTGGCCATTCAGATCGGTCGACGCTTGCGCGAGCGTAAATCTGTGCACCATTTGGCGGTACTGCCTGAGGTTAAACCTGAGCCTATGCAGTGCGATAGGACTATGACTAGAGTTGAACGGCAGGAATACAGACGTCTGAATGGTCTGTGTTTCTACTGTGGTGATTCCACTCATGCTATTTCTGATTGTCCTAAGCGCACTAAGCGGTCCGCTAGGTCTGCCGTCATTGGTACTGTACAGTCCAAATTCCTTCTGTCCATTACCTTGATATGCTCTTTGTCATCGTTTTCTGTCATGGCGTTTGTGGATTCGGGCGCTGCCCTGAATCTGATGGATTTGGATTATGCTAAACGTTGTGGGTTTTTCTTGGAGCCTTTGCGGTGTCCTATTCCATTGAGAGGAATTGATGCTACACCTTTGGCCAAGAATAAACCTCAATACTGGGCCCAGCTGACCATGTGCATGGCTCCTGCACATCAGGAAGTTATTCGCTTTCTGGTGTTGCATAATCTGCATGATGTGGTCGTGTTGGGGTTGCCATGGCTACAAACCCATAATCCAGTATTGGATTGGAATTCCATGTCGGTATCCAGCTGGGGTTGTCAGGGGGTACATGGTGATGTTCCATTTTTGTCGATTTCGTCATCCACCCCTTCTGAGTTCCCAGAGTTCTTGTCTGATTATCAGGATGTATTTGAAGAGCCCAAGTCCGATGCTCTACCTCCGCATAGGGATTGTGATTGTGCTATCAATTTGATTCCTGGTAGTAAATTCCCTAAAGGTCGATTATTTAATTTATCCGTGCCCGAACACGCCGCTATGCGCAGTTATGTGAAGGAATCCCTGGAGAAGGGACATATTCGCCCATCGTCATCACCACTGGGAGCAGGGTTCTTCTTTGTAGCCAAGAAGGATGGTTCGCTGAGACCGTGTATTGATTACCGCCTTCTTAATAAGATCACTGTTAAATTTCAGTATCCCTTGCCATTGTTATCTGACTTGTTTGCTCGGATTAAGGGGGCTAGTTGGTTCACTAAGATAGATCTTCGTGGTGCGTATAATCTGGTGAGAATCAGGCAAGGAGATGAATGGAAAACTGCATTCAATACGCCCGAGGGTCATTTTGAGTATCTAGTGATGCCGTTCGGACTTGCCAATGCTCCATCTGTGTTTCAGTCTTTTATGCATGACATCTTCCGTGAGTATCTGGATAAATTCCTGATTGTTTACTTGGATGACATTTTGATCTTCTCAGATGATTGGGAGTCTCATGTGAAGCAGGTCAGAATGGTTTTTCAGGTCCTGCGTGCTAACTCTTTGTTTGTGAAGGGATCAAAGTGTCTCTTCGGTGTGCAGAAAGTTTCATTTTTGGGGTTCATCTTTACCCCTTCAACTATCGAGATGGATCCAGTTAAGGTCCAAGCCATCCAGGATTGGATTCAGCCGACATCTCTGAAAAGTCTGCAAAAGTTCCTGGGCTTTGCTAATTTTTATCGTCGCTTCATCTGTAATTTTTCTAGCATTGCCAAACCATTGACCGATTTGACCAAGAAGGGTGCTGATTTGGTTAATTGGTCTTCTGCTGCTGTGGAAGCTTTTCAGGAGTTGAAGCGTCGTTTTTGTTCTGCCCCTGTGTTGTGTCAGCCAGATGTTTCTCTTCCGTTCCAGGTCGAGGTTGATGCTTCTGAGATTGGAGCAGGGGCGGTTTTGTCACAGAGAGGTTCTGATTGCTCAGTGATGAAACCATGTGCTTTCTTTTCCAGGAAGTTTTCGCCCGCTGAGCGTAATTATGATGTGGGCAATCGAGAGTTGCTGGCCATGAAGTGGGCATTCGAGGAGTGGCGTCATTGGCTTGAAGGAGCTAAGCATCGCGTGGTGGTATTGACTGATCATAAGAACTTGACTTATCTCGAGTCTGCCAAGCGCTTGAATCCTAGACAGGCCCGTTGGTCGTTATTTTTTGCCCGCTTCGACTTTGTGATTTCGTACCTTCCGGGCTCTAAAAATGTGAAGGCGGATGCTCTGTCTAGGAGTTTTGTGCCCGACTCTCCGGGTTTATCTGAGCCAGCGGGTATCCTCAAGGAAGGAGTCATTGTGTCTGCCATCTCCCCTGATTTGCGGCGGGTGCTGCAAAAATTTCAGGCGAATAAACCTGATCGTTGTCCAGCAGAGAAACTGTTCGTCCCTGATAGGTGGACTAATAAACTTATCTCTGAACTTCATTGTTCGGTGTTGGCTGGTCATCCTGGAATCTTTGGTACCAGAGAGTTAGTGGCTAGATCCTTCTGGTGGCCATCTCTGTCACGGAATGTACGTACTTTTGTGCAGTCCTGTGGGATTTGTGCTAGGGCTAAGCCCTGCTGTTCTCGTGCCAGTGGGTTGCTTTTGCCCTTGCCGGTCCCAAAGAGGCCTTGGACACATATTTCGATGGATTTCATTTCTGAACTTCCCGTTTCTCAAAAGATGTCAGTCATTTGGGTGGTCTGTGATCGCTTTTCTAAAATGGTCCATCTGGTGCCCTTGGCTAAATTGCCTTCCTCCTCTGATTTGGTACCTTTGTTCTTTCAGCATGTGGTTCGGTTGCATGGCATTCCTGAGAATATTGTTTCTGACAGAGGTTCCCAGTTTGTTTCAAGGTTTTGGCGAGCCTTTTGTGGTAGGATGGGCATTGACCTATCCTTTTCCTCGGCTTTCCATCCTCAGACTAATGGCCAGACCGAACGAACCAATCAGACCTTGGAAATATATCTGAGATGTTTTGTTTCTGCAGACCAGGATGATTGGGTGTCCTTTTTGCCGTTGGCTGAGTTCGCCCTTAATAATCGGGCCAGCTCGGCTACCTTGGTTTCTCCATTTTTTTGCAATTCTGGGTTCCATCCTCGTTTCTCTTCAGGACAGGTTGAGTCTTCGGACTATCCTGGTGTGGATTCTGTGGTGGATAGGTTGCAGCAGATCTGGACTCAGGTAGTGGACAATTTGATTTTGTCCCAGGAGAAAGCTCAACTTTTCGCTAATCGCAGACGCCGTGTGGGTCCCCGACTTCGTGTTGGGGATCTGGTTTGGTTATCTTCTCGTCATATTCCTATGAAGGTTTCCTCTCCTAAATTTAAACCTCGTTTTATTGGTCCGTATAGGATTTCTGAGGTTCTCAATCCTGTGTCTTTTCGTTTGACCCTCCCAGACTCCTTTTCCATACATAATGTATTCCATAGGTCGTTGTTGCGGAGATACGTGGCACCTATGGTTCCATCTGTTGAGCCTCCTGCCCCGGTTTTGGTGGAGGGGGAATTGGAGTATATTGTGGAGAAGATTTTGGATTCTCGTGTTTCTAGACGGAAACTCCAGTATCTGGTTAAATGGAAGGGTTATGCTCAGGAAGATAATTCCTGGGTTTTTGCCTCTGATGTTCATGCTTCCGATCTTGTTCGTGCCTTTCATGCGGCTCATCCTGGTCGGCCTGGGGGCTCTGGTGAGGGTTCGGTGACCCCTCCTCAAGGGGGGGGTACTGTTGTGAATTCTGTGGCTGAATTCACTCCTGTGGTCACAAGTGGTACTGCAGCTTCTGAGCTTCCTCCCTCAGGTGTTCTGGTGAGCTCGTTAACTGCTTCATTACTTAACTCCGCCTGATGCTGCTATCCTTGCTCCTTGTCAATGTTTCAGTGTTGGATCTGAGCTTCTCCTGATTGTTCCTGTGACCTGATGCTCTGTATAGCTAAGTGCTTTTTGCTTTTTTGTTGCTTTTTTTCTGTCCAGCTTGTCTTTTGTTTTGCTGGAAGCTCTGAGACGCAAAGGGTGTACCGCCGTGCCGTTAGTTCGGCACGGTGGGTTTTTTTTACCCCCTTTGCGTGGTTTTGCTTTAGGGTTTTTTGTAGACTGCAAAGTTCGCTTTACTGTCCTCGCTCTGTCCTAAAATATCGGGCCCCACTTTGCTGAATCTATTTCATCCCTACGTTTTGTCTTTTCATCTTACTCACAGTCATTATATGTGGGGGGCTGCCTTTTCCTTTGGGGAATTTCTCTGGGGCAAGTCAGGCCTATTTTTCTATCTTCAGGCTAGCTAGTTTCTTAGGCTGTGCCGAGTTGCCTAGGTAGTTGTTAGGCGCAATCCACAGCCGCTTTTAGTTGTGTTTAGGATAGGATCAGGTGTGCAGTCTACAGAGTTTCCACGTCTCAGAGCTCGTTCTTGTATTTTTGGGTATTTGTCAGATCACTGTGTGCGCTCTGATCGCTAAGCACACTGTGTTTCTGGATTGCCTTCATAACACCTGTCATTAGCAAACATAACAAATAGCACCCTCTTTTGAAAGTATAACAGCTTGTAAATGCTTTTTGTAGCCAGAATTGAGTTTTTCAATTCTTGTTCGATGGATTTTCATACATTCCTCCTTGAAAAAAAGCTTCCACTTCTGTGAGATTCCTGAGTTTTTGCTTGCACTGCTATTTTGAGATCTAACCACAGATTTTCAATGATGTTCATATCAGGTGACTGTGTGGACCATTATAAACCTTCAGCTTGCGCTTTTTAACCTTGGGATTTTCCGTTTTTCCGTGTTTGTTTTTCGCTCCCCTCCTTCCCAGAACCATAACTTTTTTATTTTTCCATCAATATGGCCATATGAGGGCTTATTTTTTGTGGGATGAGTTGTACTTTTGAACAACATCATTGGTTTTACCATGTCCTGTACTAGAAAACGGGAAAACAATTCCAAGTGTGGTGAAATTGCAAAAAAAGTGCAATCCCACACTTGTTTTTTGTTTGGCTTTTTTGCTAGGTTCACTAAATGCTAAACCTGACCTGATATTATGATTCTCCAGGTCATTACGAGTTCATAGACACCAAACATGTCTAGGTCCCCTTTTATCTAAGTGGTGAAAACAAATTCCAAACTTTGCTTAAAAAAAAAAATTGCGACATTTTCCGATACCCGTAGCGTCTCCATTTTTTGTGATCTGGGGTCAGGTGAGGGCTTATTTTTTGCATTGCGAGCTGGCACTTTTAATTATACCATTTTGGTGCAGATACGGTCTTTTGATCGCCCATTATTGCATTTTAATGCAATGTCGTGGTGACCAAAAAACGTAATTCTGGCATTTCAATTTTTTTTCTCGCTACGCTGTTTAGCGATCAGGTTAATGCTTTTTTTTATTGATAGATTGGGCGATTCTGAACGCGGCGATACCAAATATGTGTAGGTTTGATTTTTAAAAAATTGTTTTATTGTTTTATTTTGAATGGGGCGAAAGGTGGGTGATTGAAACTTTTATATTTTTTTCACATTGCAGCAAACGGCATCAGTAACCATAGAGGTCTCAAGGACCTCTATGGTTACTATGCAGAAGCATCACTGACCCCCGATCATGTGACGGGGGTCGAAAATGCGCTCATTTCCAGCCCAATGGCCGGGAGTGCCGGTTAAATGCCGGTCTGCATTTGACAGTGGTATTTAACTAGTTAATAGCGGCGGGTGAATCGCGATTTCACCCACCGCTATTGCGGGCACATGTCAGCTGTTCAAAACAGCTGACATGTCCCAGCTTTGATGCGGGCTCACCGCCGGAGCCCGCATAAAAGCGGGGGTTCTGACCTCGGACGTACTATCCCGTCCGAGGTCAGAAAGGGGTTAAAGGTAGTCCATTGTAGATTGTGATGTATGTTTCGGATCATTATCCATTTGTAGAAGCCACATCCTTATTGTTTCACAGGACTTGTTTCCAAAATGCATAAGGCTTGTTTAGATGTTCCTTTGCATACTTCAGGCATTGGTCGCACTAGGACCAGGGACTACGGGTTCCAGACTTGCCACACAAGGACCAAGAAATCACATTCAGGACACTGGGCATACCAGGACCTAGGGACAACTTACTAGTTGCACCATTAACACGCTAATGAACTTCGTTGTTTCGGCCACTCCTTTTTTGTGGAGGGTGCCTTTTATACAAGATGCTTCCCAGCTAAGGGCTGAGGGTATCTTAGCAGGTGCAGGCTGGCCCTTTAAGAACAGGACAGCACAAGGTGTGCCGCCAAGAAACCAGAGAACCAGGAAGCATGACGAAGGACACACTGCGTGGCAAAGGGGGATATGTCGGCGCCCCTGCATGGAGGGGGAAGGGGAACCATGCAGAGGAGCTGGTATTAACGTTACATCTTTATGGAGGCACATGGTTAATATGACAACCTATTGATATTCTGTTGCAGAATTATGGCTCGACTGATACCCCACAACCTGACCAGGGTTAAAGTGCTAAGACTGGAGCTAGCTCCCACCCTGACAGTTAGTATCGGGTGTCAGCTGTACGCACATATGACCAGCTCCCATTTGGTATAGAGTGGAATAAGTTCCTGAACACTCTCCATATGTGTGCATCTGATAGCCAACTCTCATCTTGTATAGAGTGGGCTCAGTTACTGAACTCTCTCCACATGTGCACATCCGATAGCCAGCTCCCATTTGATATAGAGTGGGCTCAGTTCCTTAACTCTCCAAACATGTGAGAATCCGATAGCAAGCTCCCATCTTGTATAGAGTGAGCTCAGCTCTTGAAATCTCTCCATATGTGCGCATTCGATAACCAGTTCCCATCTTCTATAGAGTGGGCTCAGCTCTTAAAATCTCTCCATATGTGCGCATTCGATAACCAGTTCCCACATTGTACGGACTGATCTTAGCTCCTGAGCTCATGCTAATATTTAGAGACAGGGCTGGACTGGCCATATGGCAAATTGCCAGAAGGGCCTGTCTAGTCATGGGCCGCCTTTTCTGCTACATTGCTATCAGAATCCGCATCCTCAAGACGCCCATACTGTTAACCGTTGTAACGGAGAACAAAGTTGCTTGCACTGCCATTTACCCTAGCAGGATGTGGACGTCCCTTCTTCCTGTGACTTGCCGGAGGCCAGCAGCACCAACAGGGAACTTTGGTGGTGCAATGATGTCACTGCATCGCACCACCAGCATCCACTGCGAGAATGGAAAGAAGAGGAGTCAGATGCCGCGGAAGATAAGGTGTCTGGATAAGGCAAGTATAGGAATTTTTTTTTAATTTTGGGGGGTTGTGGAAGACCTTCACACTGTATAGGGTGCTGTGAGTTGGACCATCATAGTATATAAGGGGCTGTGGGGTGGACCACCATACTATATAGTATACTGTTGGGAGGACCATCATACTACATAGGGGGCTGTTGGGAGGACCATTATACTATATGGGAGATTGTGAGGTGGACAGTCATACTATATAGGGGGCCATGAAGTGAAACATCATACTATATAGCGGATTGTTGGGAGTGCCATAATACTATATAGGGGCTGTGAGGTGTATCATCCTAATATATAAGGTGCTATGAGGTGCGCCATCATGTTATATGAGGGGGCCTTGGGGGAACCATCATATTATATAGGGGGCTGTTGGAAGGACCATCATACTATATGAGGGGCTGTGGGGTGGCCCATCATACTATGTAGGGTCTGTGGTTTGACCATCATACAGTATTGGGGGTTATGGGGGATCTTCATAGTGTATGGTGGTTCTATCATACTGTGTGGGGTGGCTGTGGGAGGACCATCTTACTGTGTAGGGTGGCTGTGGTGGACATCATACTGTATGGCGTGGTTGTGGTGGACAGTATACTGTCTGGAGGTCTATTGGTACATTATATTATGTTGGGGGCTGTGACGACCATCATACTGTATGGGATAGTTATGGGGGACATCACACTATATGGGGGCTGTGGGGTCCTCATAGTGTACAGTGGGTTATGGTGGACATCACAATTTATTTAGGGGCCTGAGGTGAACATCATACTGTGTGGGGGTCTGTAGAGCCTCTCATACTGTATAGTGGGGCTGTGGTGGATACCATACTGTATGGGAGGCTGTGGTGACAATCTTACTGGGTGGGGTGCTGTGGGGCATCATACTTTGTGTAAGGTTTGTGGGGCAATCACACTGTGTGGGGTCAACATACTTTCTGGGGACATACTGTAATAGTCTACAGGGGTCATGAAAGAGGTATCATAGTGAGTGAGACCACTAAAGAGCTTCAGTAGGAGCAAAATAACTGACTAAGTGATGCAATGTATTTCCTTCTCCATTTCTCAAAATGTTGGGAGATATGCTCTTTGACTGTGACGTGATAGGACTTTTTGTTGGGGTGCCTGTTATTTCTATGTATGCCCCTGCTCAGGAGCATTATTAAAATAAAGAGGCACTGAGGGTCATTATTATAAGGAGAAACAATGGAGGGATAGTTATGATAAAGGTGGAAGCAAAAAGGCATTATTATTATTATAAGAAAGCACAGGGGATATTTTTATCATTATAAGGAGGTACAGGGTCATTATTATAAGGGGTCCAGGGAGAGCATTATTAAAGGAGGCACGAGGGAATTATTATAAGGCATCACAAGCTGTGGTTTGCAAGGAGGTTCCTGGAAATTCAGTAAAGTGAAGATGTCTGTGTGTTACATTTTGCAGGGACAAGTTATGGTTGGAAGAAGTCATGGTGATCTGGACCGAATGCAAAGGGAAAAGGAAAATGAATGAGAACAATCAGCGAGAACGTCACTGATGAGAACCTTACAATATGCTCAAGTTTGATCTGTAAAACCCTAGTGTAAAACTGATATCACCATTATATGGTCACTGTATGGTGGTAATATCAGTCTCAGTACAGTGTTTTTGGCTAAAGTATTTGTCCAAGCTTGAAGTTAAAGTCTGCAGTGACTCTATGTGACTGCGGACTTCTGAATCCTCACAGAACATTGCGCGTTATGAGGATTCTCCAGTGCCGGCGTTGGAAGTTGGACCGGACTGCAGCGGGACTGCCCCTGGGTGACTATAATCTAAAGGTACCGTAACATTAAGCGACGCTGCAGCGATATAGACAACGATGCCGATCCCTGCAGCGTCGCTGTTTAGTCGTTGTGTGGTCGCTGGAGAAATGTCACACAGACAGCGAGGGCCGGCCGTAAAGCAGAGCACAGCGGTGACGTCACCGCTGTGCTTTACGGCCGGCGCTCACAGTCAGTGCGGGAAGCTGACGGCGAGGGACGCGACAGACACCGGAATGTAAGTATGTAGTGTTTGTTTTTTTTTACATTTACAATGGTAACCAGGGTAAATATCGGGTTACTAAGCGCGGCCCTGCGCTTAGTAACCCAATGTTTACCCTGGTTACCAGTGAAGACATCGCTGGATCGGCGTCACACACGCCGATTCAGCGATGACAGCGGGTGATCCAGCGACGAAATAAGGTTCTGGCCTTCTAGCTCCGACCAGCGATGTCACAGCAGGATCCAGATCGCTGCTGCGTGTCAAACACAACGATATCGCTATCCAGGACGCTGCAACGTCACGGATCGCTGTCGTTATCGTTGTTAAGTTGTTCAGTGTGAAGGTACCTTAACTTGTTTTTCTTATCTTTCAGGATACATTGGGGGCTTATCTACAGCATTACAGAATGCTGTAGATAAGCCCCTGATGGCGGTGGCCTTAGGTTATAGGCAAAAAATGGGGTGACAGATTCCCTTTAATAGCACTGTTTTGTTATACAGGCCTAAGAGACTTTTGGGGCGCCCTAGGCTCCGGGGCCCGGGTGCGATTGCAACACTTGCACCTACTGTTGTTAAGCCCCTGATCATGTTACCGCAAGTATGAGATTTGCATATATGCAGTCACATGCTAACTAGACGTGCGCGACATCGCTCAATAAAAGAGAAATTAGCAAAGCAGAGTACAATTAGTCGGAATGTGGCCGGAGGTGTGAAAATTGCATTCTTTGTGGTCACAAGACGGCTGCTTCCAATGCTGGCACAGGAGAATCCTCACAGAGAAGTCTAAAGTTACACAGACTTTATTAACCTCAGCCCTTTTAACGATCAGTATGGTGATATTATTAATATTTTAGATGCTGATAACATTTGGTTATGGTTTGTTGGTATTTGTCTATTTATCTGTCTGTTTATTATAATTATTTAATCTTATATAGCAATATTATTGGTATTATTAGAAATATTGGTTTTGGAGTGTATCTTGGTTTCCTCCAGGCGGGATAATATCAGTAATATATCCCCACCTTGTGCTCAGGGGCGGCGACAGAATGGGCCTGTGTGATTTCAAATGCCACGGCTGAATTTCAGGCCCAGTCCGTCCCTGTTTAGAGGTTATTAAGCAAGAGGTAAATTTATTAAAACACTGATGTCACAATTAATATATAATCATGCTAGATGTTTTTAAAAATACATATTTAGGACAAACATCTATTTTGATTACTTGACATTCCTTACTTCATCAAATGTAAACTCATCCAAATTCACTTCTTCAAAGTCGTCTTCCAACTCTTCTCTATCAATACCAGCAAAAGCAGCAGCTAATTTTTTTCGGAAAAAGAATCCTTTCCAAGCTGCCTGAAAAAAAAAAAATCAACAGATGTCATAAAAGGATCGTAGATCATCTGCAAATACAGATTCACAATGTCATCCCATTAGGCAGATAAAACATTTCGGAGCTTTGTTTAATAGCTCAATGATCTGTTTTCTGAACTTTATGTGACATCTAAAACTACAAGACAAATTAAATGCCTGCATGTGTCTGAGGCTAAGAATACCCAAGAGGGTCTCTTCAAGTAAGCCGAAAGGAATTCTTGAACTCCCCTCGCTACATGCAGCTTGGGTCAACTAATTAATAATTTGACAATTCCTTTAGGGTGTTTTAGAGCCTCGGGGAAAAGATGATACAAAGAGAAAGCAAAGTGTGTACTTGCAACCTTTAACATCCAAATTAGTGCGACTCAAACAACCTCTTGTCTAAAACTGGTAGGGTTAGAGTGTCTGGCTATTAATAGAACTGAGCTACGGGCAGATTTCGGCTATTCGGCATACATTGGAGGCATCCTTTTTATATTTTAAAAATAAACCGTGAAAAAAAGAAACGTGCCCCTTGTAAATAGGACCATTGTGGTGTTCATAAAAGAAATAAAAACACAGCATCTAACACAATTCCGGAAAAAATCCCAAGAATGGCAATGATCCAGCGGTCAATATGCGGCCAAGAAAAGGGCAACTGTGTTCTCGTCTATCTCTTAGTTCAAGACGGTCAATTAAGTCTGTAGGTAGGTTAAAAAGGTTCAGATATGAAAAAAGTGATACAAATAAAAAGGGAAAAGAACAGATTTTAAACTCTTTAGCTTACATAAATTATCAGGGGTTAAATAGATATACGAACAGGGTATTGTGACCATATAAATGTCTGATGGGTCTACCTACTGGTAGATCGGAGGTCCCTGTTGGGCATGACAAGTTGGCCACAAAAGAAAGAACAAGAAGGGGAGTACCTCATTTACAGTTTACAGGAGTTCTGAACATGGCTTGACAGAAAGAACTTGACATCATTCCTTCTGTTAGCACTAACCATAACGCCTTGTCAACCGAATGATCTAATTCTAGAGGTCAGCCCAGTAGCCTACATTTTTTATTTTACAACACAAGTAGCAGCTTGATTAAATACATAAATTGTAGTATTTCAGGGAAACCATTCAGATAAAGGTAACACATGGACAGGTCAAGTTCACTATAACTGGAACTGCTCTTACCAGGCGGCTTATGGCTCTAGTTCATAGATGGGAGGCCATTTATTTTAATTTTTTGCTTATGGTATCCTTGATAATGTTGAACACCAGCATCTTATACTGTAGTACTACATCTTCAGTGCCAGCACATAAACATGATGAGGTATGATCAACTGCCAGGGGGCTCAAACAACAAAATATCTGAAAAAGTCCTGCTAGCATTACATAAAACTATTAGTAATATAAACTTCCATATTAAAGGAATGTTGCAAGTTGAAAAAAAAATTTCTAACTTAAAATGAAAAAGGAAAGTTAACAGAGATGCAACCATCCCCCTTTTCATTTATGGTCACTGAAGCAGAAGCAAAAAACACTAAAAAGAAAGAACATTTTTGGTGCCGGACCACCCTTTAAATATTTTATATTACGGTATATTACCTATTATGTTTTATTGTAAAATATATTTATTATATTAAATTTACCTGTATTACTGTGGCAGCCTGTTGTTTGACCTCTGACGTCTTGGAATTTGCACATTTCTTATGCAATGATTTTTTTCTGTTGTAATAATGATGCCATGCAGTCTGTATAACAGAGGCAGCCTCGTGAAGCTTTGTATAATAATGGATATCTCTCCGGATTACATACCCTCGCCAGTGAGACTGGATACGAACTGCAGCACTTGTGTAAAAAGACAGGTCATGAATATGAATTCAGAAAACATTCAATACAGAATATATTTAATTAACATTTTTTTTTCTAATTTGGGAGTCAAAAGTGTAAGAAATGGTTTTACTGGATCCTTAGGATAGGCTATCAATATTAGATCAGTGGGTGTCTGACTCTTGTTACTGCAGGTGATCAGATGTATGATGTGGCTACAGGGCTAGTAGCAATTGTGCTGGATAATGCAATATTGTTCCATTCACTAAGTATAGGCTATTAATATTGTGATCCCAGAAAACCTCTTTAAATAGACACATCTTATTGCTATTTTCAGCTTATCAAACTACAGAAATAAGATCGTTATCATTGAAAAAATGCAGGGAGAAAAAAATAGTAGTATTAACATCTTAATGCAAAATTACATATAGGTACTGATGGGGTGCCCATGTGAAAGGGGCTTTGGAGCTCAGCTCTCTCTACATGCAGTAGATGTATTTAACAGCAGTGGCCAGAGCTAAGCTCCAACTGCTGCTATTAACCACTATAATGCTGCTGTCCATTTAACCCCGTTCCGACATCGGGCGCAATAGTATGCCGATGTTGAACTCTGGCGGTGAGCCGTTATCTTTATGGAGACATGTCAGCTGTTTTGAACAGCTGACATGTGCCCACAATAGCCGCAGGTGGAATTGCGTTCCACCCGCGGCTATTAGCCAGTTAGCACTTCCGGAAATCGCACCGGAAATCCGCACACCGGTGACCCTCGTCTCGTGATCGCGGGTTACCGATGTGTTGGCATGACAACCGGAGGTCTCCTGGAGACCTCTATGCTCGTCAGTGCCAGCTTGCTGTAAGCGCCAGCCAATGGTCGGCGCTCATAACAAGTGACTAAATCGGCTATATAGCAGACCCGATGGGGTTGGGGCAGCCTCTAGTCTCCTAAGGAGACTATTGAAGCATGCCAAAAGTAAAAAGAAAATGTTTTTAAAAATATAAAATTATATATATATATATATATATATATATATATATATATATATATATATATAAATATACATACACACACACATATATATAAAATGCGGCAGCACTCACCAGTCTTGAGTGGTATGAATCCTTTATTCAAGCATATAAAACATCATCTTCACGGCTCGGGGGTGTGCAGATGGAACAAGAGTGTGCAGGGGTCGACAACGGCCGTTTCGCGCTAACGGTAGCGCGAAATGGCTGTTGTCGACCCCTGCACACTCCTGTTCCATCTGCACACCCCCGAGCCGTGAAGATGATGTTTTATATGCTTGAATAAAGGATTGATACCACTCAAGGACTGGTGAGTGCTGCCGCATTTTTTTCTGTTTATTTTGGTTGAACACTTTTTTCCATGCGAGCACCCCTGATCCGCTGTCAGGCTCTCCTTTGCACCACATAGAGACTACGGTCGGCTCCAGGTCTTGCAGCTGTGCTGCTCTACATTTCTATTTTATTAACTTTACAAAAAATAAGCCCTCACCCAACCCGAGATCACGAAAAATGGAGACGCTACGGCTATCGGAAAATGGAACAATTTTTGTTTAACAAAGTTTGGAATTTTTTTCTTAATTACTTAGATAAAAAGAGAACCTAGACATGTTTGGTATCTATGAACCCACTATTAGGAAAACCCCTTCTTCATCAAAATGTTTGGCCCCCCTAAAATAATAAAACCTACACTCGCCTCCTGTACCGGCGCTGTCCTGGGGCCCTCGTGCAGTGCAGTGTTGTGAAACATGACATCGGCTCCCAATCAGCGATGGCGTCACTGTCCCAGCCTTCGGACAAATAGAACATGAAAAGGAAGTCAGGGCTGCAGTTGATCTCGGACTTCCTCTTCTTGCTCAATTCAACAGGAGGCGGGGACAGTGACGGGAGCGCTGATTGAGCTGCGGGAGACGGGAAATGGCGCTGGCACAGGAGGGGAGTATAAGCTTTATTATTTTTGGGGGCAAAACGAAGAGTATGAGAAGTTGTCCAAGTAGTGGACAACTTCTTTAATTGTAGTGTTTTGTATGAAATGTAGTATTACATGGGGCCATATAAAAGATCAATTGTTGAATAAAAGTCCTCTTGCTCATCAAGGGTCCTATGCAGAGAAATCCCACCTGTGACACCCACAATGCTGGAAGCATTGCCCAATTGGGCCAAAACCTCTATGTAACATTTTGTTAGATATATACTTTCTAATACTACCGGTAATCTAATTCACGATACAACTACTACTACATGGCAAACTGTCATCTATAGAACTCTTTAAACAAAACAAAAAAATGACAAGGAAACAATGTACAGATTTCAGGGCCTGTCTGTTACATAAAAAAGGAGGTCTTCAATTATCAATGACTGTTTACTGTAAAAATGAGTTGTTAGCTTTCATATTATGAACTATTTTCAAAAGGTGTTGATATTGAAAGAAATGGTTTAACAGTCCTTTCATTATTTTAAAGTATTTGACCACTACTTTTTTAATTTATGGCCTATCTTTGGGATAGATGAGATATAGACCCAGATATAAACAACTTATTGTGGGATGTAGGTTTAATGGGAAGAAAATAATTTATCACTAAGCAGCCCTATTGTCTGCTACTGCCTTGCCGCAGAGGTTGGCACCGTAGAAGCAATGCAAATTGTGGCACCCCCGCTCAATGTAGACTTTCCCTTGCTGTCCCCTACACTAAACTCACCCATCACCAGCCAAGATAGCATAAAGAATGATGAGGTGACAGCAAAAAAAAATGGGTCAAATAACCAAACCCAGTTGTGATAAAGCAGAAAGAGCCCTACTCACAGCATACAAATCATTGTCCATACGTGTATAAATGCATAATTAGATACCGGTCACAATGGACACGCTCAATAGACACATTTAGTTAAAATGAGAAAACATCACTAGTTCACATAGTTTGATAAAAAAAAGCATAAAGAGACCTCAACCAGCCCAAGATTCCGAAAAATTTAAATATTACGGGTCTTGGAAAACAATGACAAAGGCAAAAACATTTTTTCATATAAATTTAGAAATTTTTTTATCACCACTTGAATAATAAAAAAAAATAAATTCAAGTTTGGTATCTGCGTATTTCTGCTGATCTGGAGAATATAATGCCAGGTCAATTTTACCACATAGTGAACATTGTAAATAAAAATGCAAAAAACAAATTGTGGAATTGCACTTTAAAAAGAAAAAAAAAAATCACAGCACTTGCAAATTTTTTCCCATTTTCCTGTACAGTAGATGGTAAAATCAATGGTTTCATATGGCCATATTGATGCAAAAATAAAAAAGTTATGGTCCTTGGAAGAAGGGGAGGAAAAATGGAAAATGACCTGGGGTTGAAGAAGTTAGGCTAGCTTCACACAAGCGTTTTGCTGAGCTGCGGACTTCCTCAGTGAAGCCCCGCCCACGGCCACATCTCTGCCTACATCCGCATGCGGCCTGCATACCTATCTTTAACATTAGGTATGCGGATGTATACAGATGCCTCTGCATGCGTCGTTTTGACGATGCAGAGAAAAAAAGAAATTCCAACCAGCTGCGTTCGACGCGGGTCGCCGCATCGTCAAAATGACGCATGCGGAGGCATCCGCATACATCCGCATGACCTGCGTACTTAATGTTAAAGATAGGTACGCAGGCCTAAAGCAGACGTGGGCGGAGCTGAGTGGCAGAGGTGTGGCCATGGGCAGGACTTCACGGAGGAAGTTCGCAGCCCTCCGCAGCTCAGCAAAACGCTAGTGTGAAACTAGCCTTAAAGAGAGCAGCTCAGTAGAAAGTTTTTGTCAATGCTCCCTGGGTATAAAGTATGCGAGTAGCTTTCTAGTAGACACAAAACAAAAAGATAGGAAAAAAACTCCACTATCTCACAAGTACCACCTAAGAGAGGTAGGGAACCTATAAGTCAATGTCAGACCCTTTAATGATCACTGCAGAGTAAGGGTAAATTCCAACACAAAAGCTAATTTACCGACAGCTTACTTTGTTCCTTATGTTCTGCAAGAGAGCTAATTTGCATACTTTTCTCCCATGAAGCATTGTCTCTATGAAGGTATACTCAGATGGTCTTGTAAAGGAGAATCATTCTTCCCCACAATGCCTCACAGGCGTCTCGCTCAACCACCAAGACTGTGCTCTATAGAAGAGGAGTAAACACCCTCAAAATATGCTGTCTGTAGAGGGATTTCTGGATTAGCATTTATCCCTGGTCGTTTTGCCAGGCTCGGAAAAGACAGCAATTTATAAGGTAGCTAAATCCCCTAGGTCGTATTTTCAAAATAGTTTATATTCCACGAGTAGATCCTGCATTAAATTAGTTTGCCATGTGAGAGAGCTCATAGTTGAAGGAATGATGGTGACCTTTCACGCAGTATGTGGACTGCCATCATACAGGTTCGGACCCCTCTACACCATTTTCTTGATATGCTGTTAAACTGAGAGTCTATTTTGGTCAAATCAAACAACAATATTTTAAAATGAGTCAAACAATGCTTATAATTTGGAAATGTTACATAATGGTGGAATTTATGAAAGATAATTAATCTTTCTCCAGTATTCATTTATGAAGATATAGTGAAGAGTATTAAACACTGCAGCGGTGGAGAAGGAGGACGTTGTAAGATGAAAGATGTGCTACTTACGCTTCTCTAGAATGTACTTTTTTAGTTGACATGTCTGATTGCCGAGGTGGATTTCTCATGCCTACTCTACTGTTGGCTTTCGTGGAGGAGCGCTCATGCACACACTGAGCTTGTTGGAAGATGATCTGCCTTGTGTCTTTATTTTTATCTTCGGGAAGACCATTAATAATAGGACTACTAAGCTGCCTTCTCTCAAGTTCTAGTTGACGTGCATGGTCTCTAAGTATCTCTGCATCTTCTCTTTCAGCAATGTCTGTATCGCCATACTCGTGTGCATATCTATATACATTACTGAATTGTAATATTTCTTTTAGTGAGCTACAGTATATTTCCAGTTTGTCTAAAGAGTATGATGGCCTGCAAAAAAAGAAGACCAAAATGTTTAAAGACGATGGATACGCATGAAAGAGCACTAATATTTTTCCTTAAGCTCTTACTACATACCTCTCCTCACCATTTACTGCTTGCCAGAGTTTACCAATATTGGAAATTTGGTGTTGACATAGTGCC
Source organism: Ranitomeya imitator (assembly GCF_032444005.1). Taxonomy (NCBI): domain Eukaryota; kingdom Metazoa; phylum Chordata; class Amphibia; order Anura; family Dendrobatidae; genus Ranitomeya; species Ranitomeya imitator. The sequence goes on from NC_091285.1 coordinate 227,999,659, forward strand.
AAGAAGCTTCCTGAAGGTGCCTTGGGGCTTCTGTTATCTCCAGACTTTATTTCATCGTCATTCAGGAGTCTCAACGCAGGTAACGTTTTTTGTAAAGTGAAACTAACATAAATAAGACAAAACACAATGACGCTCTTCAAGTTTCAGATTTCAAAATACATATTCATTAATAACGTACTTTTAATTCTAGTTTACTGTGACAATAAAAAAAAAAACACAGGAAAACCAGTCCAAAGTCAAGCAGTACACTGAAAGTGCCATCTGCTGCATATTCCCATATAGAAAGATATGTCACAATCTTCCGCTAGAGCAGCTTTTCCCAAACCCCGTCCTCAAGGCCACTAACACAGCATGTTTTCAGGATTTCCTTAGTGTTGTACAGGTGAGAACCTGCGAGTTTCTGATGCCTTGATAATAATTCCATCACCTGTACAATACTATGGACATCCTGAAAACATGATCTGTTGGGGGCCGTGAGGACTGGAGTTTGGAAAACACGGAGCTAGAGTCATGTATCTGAAAATGCTCCCACAATATTGGAAACTGATGAATTTTGGTTTATTGCACCAAATATAATTACTTAATTTATTTTCTGAGCTAACAGACACTTGATTTCTTTGGTCCTGAGAACTGCTCCTTAGTCTGCACTGGTTTTCCTACATGATGAAAGGCTTCCACATATGCTCGAAATGTCTTCATTCTTAGTTGAGGAACCTAGAAAGGTGACTACCATGTGGTTCAATGTTATAATAATAATAATTTTTATTTATATAGCGCCAACGTGTTCCGCAGCACTTTACAATTAAGCGGGGACATGTACAGACAATAAATTCAGTACAAGTTAAGACAATTTAAACAGTGACATTAGGGGTGAGGTCCCTGCTCGCAAGCTTACAATCTAAACTTTTTCCTCTTACCACCGCAGCCGATTTTGGCCTTTACGACATGGCACACTATTCAGTTTTTTCATTGTCCCCTTAGGAGAACCATAACTTTTTTTTTTTTTTTAAATCAACATTGCTGTACGAGCTTTTATTACAAAATAGGTTGTAATTTTCAACAATTTATAACTAAACCATTTCAAGGGGAAATAGTTAAAAGCTTTAACTATTTCAGCTTTGCAATGTGGAGTATGAACTCTGCATAGCAGTTTTCTTTTTCATCCACAAAGCACTGGGAGCACTTTCTTATTAAGAGATGGGTTTGAGGTTTTGGTACAATTCAGGGGTTCATAAGACTTTTTTGTATTTTTTAAATCTCTTTTTTTGGAGAAAGATCAGCAAAGAAATCAATTACAGGTTTACTGTATTGGTTAAATAATGTGATAAGTTTATGATTCAGGTTGATACAAGAGCATGTGCAGTAGCTTTTATTTTACTTAATAAAGCAGTAAACATTTTTGGTTGTTTTCCGAAAGGAAATCAATCACCAGGTTTTTGCTATGTAATCTGAGGGCAGCATGAGATAGGGGGCTAAGGCACTGATTTCAGCGATATCTTACTTATTAGGTTGTGTTCTGTTGTTTCCATGCAATGAAAGTTTTATTACCAGCAGACTATGACTGGTCAGACTAGCTCCCTCATGCCAAGAGTCCTGACCACGCCCCCTCCTCTGATAAGCAGCTTACAGTCAATAGACTAGGTACACAAAAAGCTGTGAAATAGGTAGGGTTTGCTTTGTGAGTTTTGCTACAAGCTACATCTGAAAACTCTGCGTCACAACTGCTGCATGCAGTAAACACATAATTGAAATCAGAGTCTCTGCATTTACTTTATGCTTTCAGATGAGAATGCAAAAACGTGGTGACAGATTCCCTTTAAACATTTTTAGCCTTGTATCTAATATATCTTTACTTATTTTTTTCTTGGGTCCACTAGGGACTTCACAAGGCAACAACTTAATTACAGCTCACAAAGCTAAGCAAATTCCCTCTATAAACCACTTAGATGCTGCAATCAGCATGGACAGTGGCACCTAAAAGGTATAAGTAAAGGTGGAGAAGAGAGTTATCTGCAATCCTGGCCAATACAGAAGCCCAGATTTCATTCACAATTAGCTTCCTATGTTAATTATTTTTTAATCGTCATTTTTCGATCGTCATGACGCATGTGTACAGAAAGTTGTGGGATGTACTTCCCGATCATGACACTTGTCTAATATTTTATGAAGGAATTAAAGAGCTTTGAAACACAACTTGGTTATCAGACAAACTATCAATAAACAGATATACGGTACTTCAGTATGAAAAATACAAGGATTTTCTTTTATATCTTTTTCCATAACTTTTTCAAATGCAAGTATAACTTTTAAAGGGAACCTGTCACCCCCAAGATCGAAGGTGAGCTAAGCCCACTGACACAGGGGCTTATCTACAGCAGGGCAGACAAAGTACGCCTACGTCGGAGCCGGGAATGGTCAGAGAGTCCAGGCACCTGCGCACTGCAGTACTTTGCTCTGCCCTCAACAGGGCAGCCAAAGTATGCCTGCGCCGGAGCCACAGCGTGAAGACAAGAGGACGTTATTGTATGAAGAAGGGAGGCCCCAGACCGGACCATGACGCCCATCGGATCGGACCGCCCCCCAGGTGTTTATAATCTAACCTCTTTTTCTCATCTTTCAGGATACATCAGGGGCTTATCTACAGCATTACAGAATGCTGTAGATAAGCCCCTGATGCCAGTGGGCTTAGCTCACCTTCCATTTTGGGGGTGACAGGTTCCCTTTAATCTATCTGAAATGTGTCAAAAAACAACAGTCCCTCATCAGTTTTTCCTATTTTTGTATCAAGGGAATATTATCATAACTAGTTTTATCAGCAGAGCAGGATTTTATACTTGTAAAATGATCAAACAGATTTATATAATCAGGCTCATTAAGCATATAAGAATGAAAGAAGAATTAAATTAAATCAAATTTTACTTAAAGAAGATGTTGATGAGTGAGGCCAATCTATCCACAGAGAAAAAGACTGTACAAACCAGTGTTGAGTAGTTCTAAATAAAATAGGTGCCAAATCAAGTTGATAAATGTGTTTAGAAATATATCTGGGAGTTAGGGGACCACAACAGTAGTTTTTTCCAGCTGTTTCTCACATGTTGAATGCCTGAGTCAATATTTCATTTAGTGAAAACTTCCTAGTGAATATTTAGGCACTTAAGAGTATGCATTAATCATGGCTGAGTGAAAAAGTCGTTCCCCTAGGAGCAAAAGCACTGATCCTTGGGTTTCATTTGTAAAACACAAACTCTTAGTTCTTGGGTTTGATGGTGTTATCGCTGGCTGCAGATGAAAGTAGATAGTCGATCGGAAAATTTTACAGTTAATGCCTTAGCAGGTATCAAGGGGTTATTTCAAGGTCATTAGTAAGCACTGCATGAATAAAGTCTAAGATGAATTCAACAACTTCATAATTTTTAATATCCCATTAGTCAAAAGTGTCTGAGGGAAATAATCCCGTGTCCAAGTAATAAAATATGAGGTTGTGAAATTGATCCATCCATGTCTACAACTGACAAAACATTAATATATAATTGAATAATTATACACACGCACACACACATAGTGTGTATTGATCATTCCTCATCTGGAGTACTGTGTCCAGTTCTGGGCAACACATTGTATAAAATACAGGGTGGGCCATTTATATGGATACACCTAAATAAAATGGGAATGGTGACATCAACTTCTTGTTTGTGGCACATTAGTATATGGCACGGGGAAAACTTTTCAAGATGGGTGGTGACAATGGCGGCCATTTTGAAGTCGGTCATTTTGGATCCAACTTTATTTTTTTCAATGGGAAGAGGGTCATGTGACACATCAATCTTATTGAGAATTTCACAAGAAAAACAATGGTATGCTTAGTTTTAACGCAAGTTTATTCTTTCATGAGTTATTTACAAGTTTCTTTTTGTTTACAGCCATTGACATGTGGCAGAGGTTAACACGTGAGGAGCGAATAGAAATTGTGTGGATGTCTGGTGAACGCAGTATCCGGGTGATTGTAGCAGATTTCAATGCAAGACACCCTACAAGACCTCCCATGCTACAGTTAGCAAACCGCTTGCCAAATTTCATGAACCAGGTTCAGTGTTGAAGTTGCTAAAATGTGGACGCAAGAAAACTGTCACTAATGTAGAAACATCAGTGGCTGTCCTAGCTTCATCAGCAAGAGCCCACAGCGTAGCACTCACATGTCACTGGAGAGTGGCATCAATCGAACATCCCTTCAGTGGATATTAGCTACGCACAAATGTTACCCTTACAAAATCCAGCTGCTGCAGGATCTCAACGAGGATCGGCGCGCTGAATTTGAAGAAGGGCAAAACAAAATTGGAACAGGACCCTCAGTTTACACAGAACATTATTTTCAGTGATGAGGCAAACTTTTTTGTGAATGCTGAAGTTAACAAACAAAACCACCGCTATTGGTCTGACACTAAACCACAGTGGATAGATCCCTCCAAGAATGTTGGAACACAAAAATTGATGGTATGGTGTGGTATATGGGGTACAAAGATAGTGGGGCCATTCTTCATCAATGGAAACCTCAATGCCACTGGATATCTGAAATTGCTACATGATGATGTGTTGCCCTCTTAATGTAAAGAAGATGGAACATTCCCTGAGTTTTTCCAGCAAGATGGTGCACCACCACATTATGGGTGTCAGGTCCGAGTATTCCTAAATGAACAGTTTCCTGGAAAGTGGATTGGTCTTCATGGGCCAGATGAAAGGCCACCGAGGTCTCCCGATCTGATCCCCTTAGACTTTTATCTTTGGGGTCATCTGAAGGCAATGGTCTATGTTGGGAAGATACGAGATGTGCAGTATCTGAAACAACGGATACTGGAATCCTGTGCCAGCATTTCTGCGGTGTTGCTATCAGTGTGTCAAGAGTGGGAGAAGAGGATTGCATTGACAATCCAACACAATGGGCAGCACTTTGAAAACATTTTATAAGTGGTCATAAACTTGTAAATAACTAATGAAAGAATAAAGTTACATTAAAACCAAGCACACCATTGTTTTTCTTGTGAAATTCTCAATATGTTTGATGTGTCACATGACCCTCTTACCATTGGAAAAAAATCAGGTTGGATCCAAAATGGCCAACTTCAAAATGGCCGCCATGGTCACCACCCATATACTAATGTGCCACAAACAGGAAGTTGATATCACCAACCATTCCTATTTTATTTAGGTGTATCCATATAAATGGCCCACCCTATACATTGAAAAATTGGAGCAAGTTCAGAGAATAGCTACCAGGATGGTGAGCGGACGGTAAAGTGTGTCCTACAAGGAAAGGTTAACCCCTTTCTGACCTTTGACGTACTATCCCGTCGAGGTGACCTGGGCCTATCTGACCCTCGACGGGATAGTACGTCATAGCGATCGGCCGCGCTCACGGGGGGAGCACAGCCGATCACGGCCGGGTGTCAGCTGCCTATCGCAGCTGACATCCGACACTATGTGCAAGGAGCGGTCACGGACCGCCCCCGGCACACCGCGATCAAACATGATCGCGGTGTGTTAGCGGTATAGGGAAGCATCGCACAGGGAGGGGCTCCCTTCGGGCTTCACTGAGACCTGAGACCTATCATACCGCCGAACAAAAAGTGGAATAACACGCGATCAAAAAGACGGATATAAATAACCATGGTACCGCTGAAAATGTCATCTTGTCCCGCAAAAAATGAGCCGCCATACAGCATCAGCAAAAAAATAAAAAAGTTATAGTCCTCAGAATAAAGCGATACAAAAATAATTATTTTATATATAAATCGTTTTTATCATATAAAAGCGCCAAAACATAAAAAAAGATATAAATGAGGTATCGCTGTAAACGTACTGACCCGAAGAATAAAACTGCTTTATCAATTTTACCAAACGCGGAACGGTATAAACGCCTCCCCCAAAATAAAATTTATGAATAGCTGGTTTTTGGTCATTCTGCCTCACAAAAATCGGAATAAAAAGCGATCAAAAAATGTCACGTGCCCGAAAATGTTACCTATAAAAACGTCAACTCGTCCCGCAAAAAACAAGACCTCACATGACTCTGTGGACCAAAATATGGAAAAATTATAGCTCTCAAAATGTGGTAACGCAAAAAATTTTTTTTGCAATAAAAAGCGTCTTTCAGTGTGTGACGGCTGCCAATCATAAAAATCCGCTAAAAAACCTGCTATAAAAGTAAATCAAACCCCCCTTCATCACCCCCTTAGTTAGGGAAAAATTTAAAAAATAAAAAAATGTATTTATTTCCATTTTCCCATTAGGGTTAGGGCTAGGGTTAGGGTTAGGGCTAGGGTTAGGGCTAGGGTTAGGGCTAGGGTTAGGGCTAGGGTTGGGGCTAGGGTTGGGGCTAGGGTTAGGGCTAAGGTTAGGGTTGGGGCTAGGGTTAGGGCTACAGTTAGGGTTGGGGCAAAAGTTAGGGTTAGGGTTGGGGCTAAAGTTAGGGTTAGGATTACATTTACGGTTGGGAATAGGGTTGGGATTAGGGTTAGGGGTGTGTCAGGGTTAGAGGTGTGGTTAGGGTTACCGTTGGGATTAGGGTTAGGGGTGTGTTTGGATTAGGGTTTCAGTTATAATTGGGGGGTTTCCACTGTTTAGGCACATCAGGGGCTCTCCAAACGCGACATGTCGTCCGATCTCAATTCCAGCCAATTCTGCGTTGAAAAAGTAAAACAGTGCTCCTTCCCTTCCGAGCTCTCCCGTGTGCCCAAACAGGGGTTTACCCCAACATATCAGCGTACTCAGGACAAATTGGAAAACAACTTTTGGGGTCCAATATCTCCTGTTACCCTTGGGAAAATACAAAACTGGGGGCTAAAAAATAATTTTTGTGGAAAAAAAATATTTTTTATTTGCACGACTCTGCGTTATAAACTGTAGTGAAACACTTGGGGGTTCAAAGCTCTCACAACACATCTACATGAGTTCCTTAGGGGGTCTACTTTCCAAAATGGTGTCACTTGTGGGGGGTTTCTACTGTTTAGGTACATTAGGGGCTCTGCAAACGCAATGTGACGCCTGCAGACCATTCCATCTAAGTCTGCATTCCAAATGGCGCTCCTTTCCTTCCGAGCCCTCCCATGTGCCCAAACGGTGGTTCCCCCCCACATATGGGGTATCAGCGTACTCAGGACAAATTGGACAACAACTTTTGGGGTCCAATTTCGTCTCTTCCCTTGGGAAAATAAAAAATTGAGGGCGAAAAGATAATTTTTGTGAAAAAATATGATTTTTTATTTTTACGGTTCTGCATTATAAACTTCTGTGATGCACTTGGTGGGTCAAAGTGCTCACCACACCGCTAGGTAAGTTCCTTAGGGGGTATACTTTCCAAAATGGTGTACTTGTGGGGGGTTTCAATGTTTAGGCACATCAGTGGCTCTCCAAACGCAACATGGCGTCCCATCTCAATTCCAGTCAATTTTGCATTGAAAAGTCAAATTGCTCTCCTTCGCTTCCGAGCTCTGTCATGCGCCCAAACAGTGGTTTATCCCCACATATGGGGTATTGGCGTACTCAGGACAAATTGTACAACAACTTTTGGGGTCCATTTTCTCCTGTTACCCATGGTAAAATAAAACAAATTGGAGCTGAAGTAAATTTTTTGTGAAAAAAAATTAAATGTTAATTTTTATTTAAAAATTCCAAAAATTCCTGTGAAACACCTGAAGGGTTAATAAACTTCTTGAATGTGGTTTTGAGCACTTTGAGGGGTGCAGTTTTTAGAATGGTGTCACACTTGGGTATTTTCTATCATATAGACCCCTCAAAATGACTTCAAATGAGATGTGGTCCCTAAAAAAAAATGGTGTTGTAAAAATGAGAAATTGCTGGTCAACTTTTAACTCTTAGGCTTGGTTCATATTGCGTTAATGTGACCGCGCTAACGGACAGCGTTGCATGGCGAAATTAACGCCGTGCAACGCGTCTGTTAGCGCGCCTATTAACAGCAATGGGGACGTGCATCACTAGCGCGTGCCATTTTCGGCACGCGCAGGCGATGTGCCGGTGTTTTGTGGCGTGCCGCGGACGCTGCTTGCAGCGTCCGCGGTGCGCCCGAGGTCCGTTCTATGGGGACATTTAACGCGACCCCATAAAACAACATTGCGTTACCGCAATCTGCTAGCGCTAGGTGCTAAACGGATTGCACTAACGCAATATGAACCTAGCCTTATAACTCCCTAACAAAAAAAATTGGGTTCCAAAATTGTGCTGATGTAAAGTAGACATGTGGCAATTGTTACTTATTAAGTATTTTGTGTGACATATCTCTGTGATTTAATTGCATAAAAATTCAAAGTTGGAAAATTGCGAAATTTTCAAAATTTTCGCCAAATTTCCGTTTTTTTCACAAATAAACACAGGTAATATCAAAGAAATTTTACCACTATCATGAAGTACAATATGTCACGAGAAAACAGTGTCAGAATCACTGGGATCCGTTGAAGCCTTCCAGAGTTATAACCTCATAAAGGGACAGTGGTCAGAATTGTAAAAATTGGCCTGGTCATTGACGTGCAAACCCCCCTTGGGGGTAAAGGGGTTAAACAATCTGGAAATGTTTAGCTTGCAAAAAAGAAGGCTAAGAGGAGACTTAAGAGCTGTGTACAAATAGATCCTCTCAAGACCTCCTACACTCTTCCACACTTATTCGTTCCTCACACAACCGCCTCCAAGATTTCTCCCGAATATGCCCCATCCTCTGGAACTCCACGCCTCAACACGTCTGATTATTCACCACCCTCGGATCCTTCAGACGGAACCTGAAAATCCATCTCTTCAGGAAAGCATACAGCCTGCAATAACCATTCTGCCACCTCACTACCACCCGAGCTGCCACGTCACCAACCGCCGGAGCTGCCGCCTCACCACCGCTAGAGCTGCCGCTCCCCCGATCTTCTGTCTCCTCCCTGTTATCCCGTAGAATGTAAGTCCGTAAGGACAGGGTCCTCTCCCCTTTGCACCAGTCTGTCATTGTAAATTTGTTTACTGTAAACGTTATCTATAACCCTGTACGTAACCCCTTTTCTCATGTACAGCACCATGGAATTAATGGCGTTATACATAATAATTAAAAATAGTATCTGAAGATATATTACAGTATAGAGGGATCATCATTATTCTCATTTGCACATGGAAACACGTGAAGCAATAGAATATTAGAAAAAAACTTGACAGCGAGGGTGATCAATGAGAGGAACAGGCTGCCACGAGAGGTGGTGAGTTCTCCTTCAATGGAAGTCTTCAAACAGAGGCTGGACAGACATCTGTCTGAGATGATTTAGTGAATCCCGCATTGAGAAGGAGGTTGGACACGATGACCCTGGAGGTCTCTTCCAACTCTAACATTCTATGAAATCTATGATGTAGTGGACTTTCAGGATACAAAATGCAAATAACACTGAACCAGTAATAAACGGTAGTTAACTCTCCATAATGCTAAACCTGTCGATTGCCCACCACCTAACCACTACTGATTTCACGTATTGTTATATATGACACTGTATGGGGTGTATATATACTCTGCAGCAACCTTTTCTGGTCTGAGGGCCACACTGTCATGTTGCATAACTTCCAAGGTCGGTAAGAAAGCCAGTCAGCTGCACCTAAAGCCAGCAGAAAAATGTACTGCATGAGAAAAGCCCTCTGATGAGCTCATAGGGTGGGAGCAAAATGTTAGTATTTGAAAAAAAAAAAAAAAAAGATCAGTGATGACGTCTTTCTGTCCGGTTAGACTCATATGCGGCAGGAATTGGGAAATCTTGGAAACGGAATGGCATCTTTGATATTGTTCACTCCCAAAATGCACTGCAGGTATCGCTCAAATCCCATATTACCATCTGAGATTTTTTCAGAATATCAAAATTATATGTCTTAAATACCTGATAGGTAGAAGAACAGAAAATGAGACCTGTACCTATGGGAAGAACAGAGGTACTCTTATCTCCAGTTAGCACTCAGAAGAGGGGAAACATCATGCGTGAATATGGCTCTCCCCATTGTAAACCTAAATGCCATAAACTACTATTGAGAGCTGCAAACATAGATGGTCACCTGAAAAAACTCATTCACATCTTTGTGGAGTAACAAAGAGGGGTAAAGGGACCACATTCTCAACATTTTGGGGGGACACAAAGATGACTGTGTGCCATCCCTCTTTTCTTTAAAAGGAATCTTTCAGCAGGATCAACCCTACTAAGCTGTCTATATGGTTATATAAGAGAAAACAGCCGCACTCTCTCAGGATATGTCTTGCAAAAGGTGATGTATTTATTCATATGTGTTGAAACAAATATTATATATATATTGTGGGAATATAGCTCATCAGGGATCTCTGCTTTGGCCCAAGCAGGTGGCTATGGAGTCACAACGAACAATAGCAGGCTAGCGAGTTCCACACTGTGTCAGGTGTATTTATTGTACACATTTGCCGTACAATGTTACACGTGCCAAACATGAAATAAAATGTCTAAGGCCGTCTGGCCACTAACTAACAACAAGATACTAACTGCAAAATAAACCTATACAACAAGAAAGAAGTTTGTGCAACCTTACTGTGTCAGCTCCCAGACCAGCAGATGAGAGACTGAGATCCCAGCAGTTCCTTGATTATATCAGCTGAAGCAAAAGCTGGATCGTATGTGTGGAAGGGAAGCACCAGAGCTTTCAGGCTGATCACTAAAGAAACCAGGACCGGATTACAGAGAAATAAACAGCTTCACAATCAATACCGTGATACATATGAAATGAAGCGGGGAGAAACATATCTGTTTTCTAGTACTTCTCCCCTTGGCACCTCACATACCCCCTTCCTTTGTTCGAGCCTGTAGGGTCGGACACGATGAGTCACTAAGCAGTGTGTTCTGGATAACGCATCTGCATTCCCATGCGCTGCGCCTGCCCTGTGCTCAACGGAAAAGTTAAAAGGTTGTAATGCCAAGAACCAGCGTGTCACCCTCGCATTGCCCTCTTTTGCGCGGGACATCCATGTTAGGGGTGAATGGTCCGTTACTAGCCTAAATTGGCGACCTAGTAAATAATAGTGTAAGGTGAATTGGGCCCATTTCACAGCCAGGGCTTCGCGCTCAACCACGCTATAATTCTTTTCTGCCCTGGTAAGCTTCCTACTCAGATAGCTTACTGGGTGTTCCTCGCCATTCACTTCCTGTGACAACACTGCACCGAGGCCGACACCAGAGGCGTTTGGACAATAAACTCCCGTTTAAAGTCAGGGGCAACCAACACTGGTTGGTCACAGAGGACTGTTTTCAAATACTGAAAGGCCTTCTCTGCTTCTGCGTTCCACTTTATTGTGATAGCTTTTGAGCCCTTGGTAAGCTCTGTGAGAGGGGCCGCGATGGTGGCAAAATTTTTAATGAAGCGCCTATAATAGCCAACGATCCCTAAAAAGGCTCCGACCTGTTTTTTGTTGACCGGTCGTGGCCAATTCTGAATAGCGTCCACTTTATTGGTCTGTGGCATTACGACTCCTCGCCCTATGCTATATCCCAGATAGCGAGCCTCTTCCAATCCCAAGGTACATTTCTTAGGATTGGCAGTTAACCCAGCAGTTTTTATCGAGTCTAAGACGGCTTGTACTTTTGACAAATGTGTGTCCCAGTCATCACTAAAGACAATGATATCGTCCAAGTATGCGGACGCATACCGGACATGGGGTTTAAGGACAATATCTATTAGACGTTGGAAGGTGGCTGCAGCACCATGCAACCCAAATGGCATATCACGGTACTGGAACAGTCCCTGGGGCGTTACAAAGGCCGTTTTCTCTTTGGCTGAATCCGTGAGGGGAATCTGCCAATAACCTTTTGTTAAGTCGATAGTAGATATGTACCTGGCCGAACCCAGTCTCTCTATAAGTTCATCAACTCTCGGCATCGGGTAGGCATCGAATTTTGATACCTCATTTAATTTCCGAAAATCATTACAAAACCTAATAGTCCCATCGGGTTTGGGCACTAGCACGATTGGGCTAGCCCAATCACTCCGGGACTCTTCAATGACTCCAAGTTCTAACATTTTCTCGACTTCCTGGGCAATGGCTGGTCTCCGAGCCTCCGGAATTCGATATGGTTTTAGTCGTACACGGACCTGTGGATCAGTAACAATGTCGTGTTTAATTAAGTGAGTACGACCAGGAAGCTCTGAAAAAACCTCTGCGTTTTTCTGTATAAATTCCTTAGTCTCTCGTTTCTGACTTTCGGATAGTGTCTCTGCAATACCCACCTCTGGCAATGCTACCTGGGGGTCATTTACCACAGATGGGGGTGCCCTACGAGGTCCATCATTAAGGGTGGCTTTTGTCATTAGACTCTCCCTATCCCGCCAGGCCTTAAGCAAGTTTATGTGGTAGATTTGTTCGGTTTTCCTCTTGTCTGGTTGATATATCTTATAATTCACTTCACCTATTCTCTCCAACACCTCGTATGGGCCCTGCCACTTCGCAAGAAATTTATTTTCTACAGTGGGTACTAATACTAACACCCTGTCTCCGGGTTGAAAGACTCGTGTTTTAGCCGCTCGGTTATATACCGTGCTTTGGGCCTGTTGCGCACGTTCTAAACATTCTTTAACTATTGGCATGACCGCCTCAATTCTATCTTGCATAAGCATTACGTGTTCAATTACACTGCGATAAGGAGTCACCTCTTGTTACCAAGTCTCATTAGCAATATCTAACAGGCCTCTAGGACATCGCCCGTAAACTAACTCAAAAGGCGAAAAGCCTGTGGAGGATTGGGGTACTTCCCGTATAGCGAACAGGAGATATGGTAGGAGAGCATCCCAATCCCTCCCGTCCTTATCTACCACCCTTTTCAACATTCCCTTCAGGGTTTTATTAAATCGCTCCACCAACCCGTCAGTCTGAGGGTGATATACTGAAGTACGCAAGTGGGAGATTTTTAGTAGCTTACACAAGTCCTTAAGTATTCGAGACATAAAGGGGGTTCCCTGATCTGTTAGTATTTCTTTCGGAATGCCGGTGCGAGAAAACATATTAACAAGCTCCTTTGAAATTGCTTTCGCATTGGCATTCCGCAGAGGCACTGCTTCAGGGTAACGAGTGGCATAATCTAGTACTACCAAAATGTACTGATGTCCCCTGGCAGATTTAACTAATGGACCCACTATATCCATTGCTATCCTCTCGAAGGGCACCTCTATTATTGGTAAGGGCACAAGGGGGCTTCTAAAATGTGACATAGGTGTGGTCAATTGACACGTAGGACAGGACTGACAATACCGGGTCACGTCCCCCCCTAGACCCGGCCAAAAGAAATGCTGCAGAATACGGTGTTGTGTTTTTTCTCCGGCCAGGTGTCCCCCCAAGGGATGTTTATGTGCCAGTTCCAAAACTACCTGGCGAAAGGACTTGGGCACCACTAGTTGCTCTACCGCCACCCCCCGCACTTTGTCTATATGATACAGCATACCCTGTTGCACAGCTAGGTGTGGGAACTCATTTTGAGCCCCTGGGTACAATGGTCTTCCCTCAGAGACCTTTACATTTTCCCATGCCCTTGCCAGAGTAGGGTCCTGGTGTTGAGCGGTCCCGAACTTACCACGGGCCACCTCAAGACCTGGCATTTCTATAGCCTCCTCTAGTTCACTTGCGTCGCCTGCATATACAGCCAGAGGTGAGTCTACAGATTCTGGAGTTACCTCTGAGATGGACTCCCCCCCCTCTTGCTGCAATAGCTCAGGGGTTAGCCCCACGGCACCCTCCTCAACTAGAGTGCTCATGCCATTTTTAAGGTTCCACAAGTCCCAAAATAAGGGAAAGTCTCTCCTCAATATTACATCATGTCCCATAGACTTTAGGACTGCCGCTTGATGTCTTTTGGTTCCTACTGGCGTGGCAAGGGTGACCCAGGCAGTGGGGTAGTTTTTTATATCGCCATGGATGCAACTAATGCCCAGGGTTGAGTTCGTTAGGGCTCTAGGGTCCACCAAACTGGCATGTACCAGAGTTACTTGACTGCCGGAATCCAAGACGGCATTCACACTATGGCCGTCGACCTCGAGGCAACACACGTGGCGTTCATTTCCTGTGAGGACCTCTGCAACACAGACTGACTGTACATATAACGAAAGGCGTCTCATAGCGTTACAGTCCATTGGCTCTGTAGTCATTGGGCAGTTAGCTGCTACATGGCCAAGCCCGCGACATCGCCAACATTGTATAGGTCCTTGCTTCCTCGCCGGAGACGCCTGATAGGGTCTGCTGAATTGCTGTGAGACTGTACCGCCTCCATAGTTCTTTGTGGGTCTGCTACCCTTTATTGCAACGTTCTCTTCTTTTGAAGATGAAGTAGGTCTCGCAGTATTTTCTGGCGATTTCTTGGGAGCCCAGCGAGGTGATAACGTCCCTTGGAGTAGGCTTTCGGAAGCATTGTAGCGTTCGACCATATTCACCAACTGGTCGGCTGTATATGGGTCACCTTGTCCAACCCACCTCTGTAACTTAGGGGGCAAGGACCGCAGGTACTTGTCTAGAACAACACGTTCCACCATCTCTGCAGATGTCAAAATCTCTGGTTGCAGCCATTTTTTTACTAGATGGATAAGATCATGCATTTGTGAGCGGGCTGGCTGATCTTCCACAAAAGTCCATAAATGTACCCTCTGTGCTCGTACATATGTGTTTACTCCCAGCCTTGCCAGGATTTCGCTATTTAATTTGGTATAGTCCATAGCATCCACTCCACTTAAATCGTAATAGGCCTTTTGTGGATTTCCACTCAGAAATGGCGCAACCACTTCAGCCCACGTGTCCACCGGTAAATGCTCACATTCTGCAATACGTTCAAATACGGTGAGATACGCTTCTACATCATCGTCAGCAGTCATTTTAAGCAGGGTTTTTTGTACGGCTTTCCGTGCACCAGCAACACTTTGTGCATGATCCCTCTCATCTCGGGGCTGCCGAATCAAAGCCTGCTTTATTGCATTCAACTGCTCTTGCTGAATCTGGTTTTGCTGGTCCAGGGCTTGCTGGAAATAAGTATTGGTCTGCTGTTGTTGCACATTTGCCTGCAATAACTGTTTCACTAGTTCCTCCATATTACTGGACTCTTGGCTCTTCAAAAGCACATGAGCTTTCAGCCAGGACATACACAGAGCACTTTATCTGCAGTCACAGTCCAACAGCCACTATGCCCGCATTCTCCACCATTTGTGGGAATATAGCTCATCAGGGATCTCTGCTTTGGCCCAAGCAGGTGGCTATGGAGTCACAACGAACAATAGCAGGCTAGCGAGTTCCACACAGGTATGTGTCAGGTGTATTTATTGTACACATTTGCCGTACAATGTTACACGTGCCAAACATGAAATAAAATGTCTAAGGCCGTCTGGCCACTAACTAACAACAAGATACTAACTGCAAAATAAACCTATACAACAAGAAAGAAGTTTGTGCAACCTTACTGTGTCAGCTCCCAGACCAGCAGATGAGAGACTGAGATCCCAGCAGTTCCTTGATTATATCAGCTGAAGCAAAAGCTGGATCGTATGTGTGGAAGGGAAGCACCAGAGCTTTCAGGCTGATCACTAAAGAAACCAGGACCGGATTACAGAGAAATAAACAGCTTCACAATCAATACCGTGATACATATGAAATGAAACGGGGAGAAACATATCTGTTTTCTAGTACTTCTCCCCTTGGCACCTCACAATATATATATATATATATATATATATATATATATATATATATATATATATACCGTATATACTCGAGTATAAGCCGAGATTTTCAGCCCAAATTTTAGGGCTGAAAGTGCCCCCCTCGGCTTATACTCGAGTCACGGTAGCGGTGGGGTCGGCAGGTGAGGGGCTGAGGGCGCTGGGGTATACTTACCTAGTCCCAGCGATCCTCGCGCTGTCCCTGCCGTCCCACGGGCTTCGGCGCTGCAGCTTCTTCCTCTCTTCAGCGGTCACGTGGGACCGCTCATTACAGAAATGAATAAGCGGCTCCACCTCCCATAGGGGCGGAGCCGCTTATTCATTTCTCTAATCAGCGGTGCCGGTGACCGCTGATAGAGAAAGAAGCTGCAGCGCCGAAGACAGGAGGGGACAGCGCGAGGATCGCCAGGACTAGGTGAGTATGTTATATTCACCTGTCCTCGTTCCAGCCGCCGGGCGCCGATCCATCTTCCCGGCCGGCGCCTCCATCTTCCCGGCGTCTGCGCTCTCTGACTGATCAGGCAGAGGGCGCGATGACGCATATAGTGTGCGCAGCGCCCTCTGCCTGATCAGTCAGAGCAGAGACGCCGGGAAGATGGAGGCGCCGGAACGAGACGCTGGGAGCTGCAATCAAGGGAGGTGAGTATGTGTTTTTTTTTTTTTATTGCAGCAGTAGCAGCGGCAGCACAGATTAATGTGGAGCATCTATGGGGCACAGTGAACGGTGCAGAGCACTTTATAAGGCACAGCTAGGGGGCACAATGAACGGTGCAGAGCACCGTATAAGGCACAGCTAGGGGGCACAATGAACGGTGCAGAGCACCGTATAAGGCACAGCTAGGGGGCACAATGAACAGTGCAGAGCACCGTATAAGGCACAGCTAGGGGGCACAGTGAACGGTGCAGAGCACCGTATATGGCACAGCTAGGGGGCACAATGAACGGTGCAGAGCACCGTATATGGCACAGCTATGGGGCACAGTGAACGGTGCAGAGCACTGTATATGGCACAGCTAGGGGGCACAGTGAACGGTGCAGAGCACTATATGGGGCACAGCTATGGGGAAATATGAATGGTGTAGAGCACTATATGGCACAGCTATGGGGAAATAATGATCTATTTTTATTTTTGAAATTCACCGGTAAATGCTGCATTTCCACCCTAGGCTTATACTCGAGTCAATAAGTTTTCCCAGTTTTTTGTGGCAAAATTAGGGGGGTCGGCTTATACTCGGGTCGGCTTATACTCGAGTATATACGGTATATATATATATATATATATATATATATATATATATATATATACACACACAGCAGGATAAGATACACAGAGTAACGTTTCGACCCTGCTTCGGGTTTTTCTCAAACTGCAAGCAAACATAAATTACAATTAGTGTTATATACATATGAGGTGCATGACATAGATCAATAATCAATAGATAATTTAAAGATCCCGTTACAAGGAAAACTATTAATGAGGTACGGTTAATGTACTGAGATCCATGAGCTGGATCGATGAACATCATCCGGAGATCCGGAAATGACGCCAGTAACCCAGCCTGCATTGCGTGCGCTCCAGCACCCGGATGTATTGTAAGCGGTCCAATGCGACGGCGCATGCACCCGGAATACCGGAATTGACTTTTTCGGCGTGCGGAAGCTGGCGGCAAAGAACACGAGCGACGGCTCTATTTAAAGTAGTGAAATGTAAGTATACCATAGCTATGCTCACAGGTTATAAGATGTTTTGATCCCCTGATGATTCTTTGAGATGAAACGCGTCGGGAGGCATCACACATGGACCAGATGATAAGGGGACAGGATAGTTCCATGGTGATGTATGGCAAAATCGATACTCTGGTGGTCGAACCGAGGGAGTAAGCCGGTGACCCAGATGAGTATAAATAGATTTATGATACATATGATCTGGTATGAGCACCGTATGAACGTATGCCGATAAGCACAGTTCTAATGAGCGGCATAGATGCATTCAAGGAAACATACTGTAAGATTATATATATTAAGGGACCTAATTATTGGGCTCCTTTTTGAGAAGCCTGTTGTTGTATTTACATATATATATGTTTGGAGGTCATGAATTTGATCTGCTTTACATACAGGACAATGCTATAAGGACGAATTAGTACCCTCGTGCAGGACAAATGAGGATATTTGTAGACAATAAGGTAGTAAGGGATATTATATTTGCTTATTAATGATGCAGCAAACATCTTCTCTATACCTATTGTGATAACTCAGATACCTGTTAGTGTGAGGCACCATTGATTTATTATGCATTGCTGCATCTGAAGATAGCCCATTGGAAATATGGGAGCCATGGAGCAGGTTTGAGTAAAACCCGAACATTGTATATACTGGGGTAAAAGGATCATTTCTGATTGAGAGAATATTGTATGACTTGACCCCGATACTTCTTGGTGTACATATTTCTTCTTTTTTATTGGTTTGTTGGCACAAGCACGTTTTATGCACATATGTTTTTTGCACCTGTATATATACGTATTTTAAGAGGTCTGTAGTAAAAGTTAAGTTTTAATTTAAGATTTCAAAGCTGCTGTCATAGTGTTTAATTAGGCTTTGTATTTAGACCCTTGGTTAAATAATACTCATACGTCTTCCTCGGCTGGGTGTTCCCCTTTTTTTTGCTGTACAGGGAGGCATCCATCTTTCAGTCCATTTTCTAAGATTGGGGCAGCAGTGCCTGAGGAGGAGAGTTTTTCTGGAAATTTGGACAGGGTTTGGATCAATGTACGCCATAATCTGAAAGAGGCAAATAGGAGGTCAAAGAAATATTTTGACAAGAAAAGAAAGGAGGCGTCATTTGCAGTTGGAGACATGGTCTGGTTGTCCTCCAGGAATCTGCGTTTGAAGATCCCTTCTCAACAACTGGGGCCTAAGTTTGTGGGACCCTTCAAAGTGGTTCAGGTGGTCAACTCGGCAGCGGTGAGATTAGACATCCCCTCGTCCTGGGAATTAATTCAGCTTTTCATGCATCTTTACTGAAGAAAGTTGACACACCAGATAAGGAGCCTATGCCGACTGTTCCTCCAGTTGATGAGGACGGCGAGTTTGAGATGTCACTCATTTTAGATTCCAGGTGGCACAGAGGAAGGTTGCAGTATCTGGTGTCCTGGAAGGGTTTCGGTTCCGAGGATAATTCCTGGGTGAAAGCTGAGGACGTCTCGGCCTCAAGGCTGATTAAGGCTTTTCACAGGAGATTTCCAAATAAGGCTCGGCCAAGAGGATTTAGAGGATCCTCGTAAAAGGGGAGGTACTGTCAGAATCTATTTTGTTTTGACCATTCGCCATCTTGTTTTAGTTTTCTGGCTGCTGGTCTTTTTCCCCTGGTGCTGGGTTGTCTTGGTAAGGTGATTGTATCACCCTTTATTACCCAGCACCTGCCTCCCAGTCCTTGCTGGACCACAGTTTTAATCCGCTAGAGTTCTGGCTAGGTGCTTTGACAGCTTTCTGTGTTTGACATTGTGCAGTTCTGGGATCTCTGGTTCTGCTATCTTTTGTTTCTGGTTTCAGTTGGTTTCTGCAGACTTCTCTGTGTTTTCTATTAGGAGGTGACCTGTTTTTTTGTACCCAGTCCTTAGATCTTTTAGGGACCTCCTTCCCCTTATCTATAGGTCTTCGCTAAGTTTAGACTAGGATCGTCGGTGAGTCTATTCGCAAGGAATGGGTCGCCCACTCCATCGTAGGGTTTCAGCCTAGTCTTAGTGCAGGGTCAGCTTTCCCCCATCTCTCCTAGTTTTGTGCTCCAGTTTCGTAACAATACCTTTATATCTGCAATTCAATGGCTAATTCCATAGAAATCTGGAATTTCTTAATATGAAAATAAGCTGTTAAGATCTATGGGTCAGACTCAGATCTGCCAGAGAATCTGCCTCCAGAGATTATTTTAAGTAAAAGGAGATTTACGAGTGTGAGACATGTAGTGAAAGATGGTCTGCTCTCCTGGTATACAAGCTTCACATTGGTAATGAACTCTTTCATTTAACATAAGCTCTGGAGGCAGATTCTCATGCAGACCAGTGTCCGGCCCATAGATCTTAACAGCTCATTTACATATAAGAAAAACATGGATATCTCTATAATAAGACATCAAATCACATAACAATGTATCACTTTATTCAGCTTTATATGACCTGCATACCCATATAGACCACTTAGGAAGGTTGATACTTCTGACAAATTGCCTATTCAACTACATGCAAACAAAACACAGACAAGTATTTCTATTTCTGTGATCAGATGGTTGGGGGCCACATAGTACTGTATAGCAGTCCAAATATGGGCACAGAGGCACAGTTTACGCACCCTATGTGTATCTATTCAAAGGGAATCTGTCAGCGGTTTTTGCTATGTAATCTGAAGACTGCATGCTGTAGGGGTTAAAACACACATTTCAGTGATGCCTGTCTTATCAAATGCTTTGGTTTTGTTTACTTGCAATGATAGTTTTAGCACCAGGAGATTATCATTGCTGGTACACAGCAGTTCAGACATGCAAGTTAGACACACCCCCTCCCGTGATGGGCACTTTACGGTCTATAGACATTGCATATAGTGATGAGCGAATATACTAGTTACTCGAGATTTCCCGAGCATGCTCGGGGGTCCTCCGAGTATTTTTTAGTGCTTGGAGATTTAGTTTTTCTTGCCGCAGCTGAATGATTTACATCTGTTAGCCAGCATAAGTACATGTGGGGGTTGCCTGATTGCTAGGGAATCTCCACATGTACATATGCTGGCTAACAGATGTAAATCATTCAGCTGCGGCAAGAAAAACTAAATCTCCAAGCACTAAAAAATACTCGGAGGACCCCCGAGCGTGCTCGAGAAATCTCGAGTAACTAGTATATTCGCTCATCACTAATCTTTGGCATTGCCGTAATTTTACTGACCTGGAGAATCAAACTGCAAGGTCATTTTTACTGCAAAATTAACAACAGAAAAACAAAACCTAAAAATAATGGTAGAATTCAGTATTATTTTTTCTCAGTAGAATATATGGTAAAATTTATAATGCCGTCCGGGAAAAAAAAAAAAAAAAAGTTACGGCTCTTTAAAAAAAAAAAAAAAAAAAAAAAAGGCAAGAAATAGAAAAAGCACAAAATCAAAATTGGCATCCTTAAAGGGAATCTGTCACCAGCTTTTTTCCAATAATAATAATCTAGCCTGAGAGCAGCATGATGCAGGTCCAGAAACACTTATTCCAACGATTTGACACTTACTATGCTGCGTTTTGCTTTTTCTATAAAATCAGTTATGGTTGTGTTGGGGTTAGGGTTGTGGTTAGGGTTGGAATTAGGGTTATGGTTGGGATTAGGGACAGGAGTAGGGCTGTGTTAGGGTTGGAGTTAGAATTGGGGGGTTTCCACTGTTTAAGTGCATCAGGGGGTCTCCAGATGCAACATGCTCCTGCCACGGATTAAAGCCAATTTTGGGTTCAAAAAGTCACACGGTGCTCCCAGTGGCTTTCCTCCCAAATACGGGGTATGGGTGTACTCAGTAGAACTTGCACAACAAATTTTGTGTTCCATTTTCTCTTGCTACCCTTAAATTAAAAAGTTTGGGTCTAAAGTAAATTTTTAGTGAAAAAAGTAAAATGTTCATTTTTTCCATCCACATTGCTTTAGTTCTCGTGAAGCACCTGAAGGGTTAATAAACTTCTTGTTTTTGAGCACCTTGAGGGGTGCAGTTTTTAGAATGGTGTCACTTTGGGGTATTTTGTGTGTCATATTGACCCCCAAAAACTCACTTCAAATGTGATGTGGTCCCTAAAAAAAGGTTTGGTAAATTTTGTTGGAAAAATGAGAAATCGATGGTCATTTTTTGACCTTATAACGTCCTAACAACAAAAAATTATGTTTCTAAGATTGTGCTGATGTAAAGTTGACATGTGGGAAATGTTATTTATTTAGTATTTTGTGTGACACGACTCTGTGATTTAAGGGCACAAAAATTAAAAGTTTGAAAATTGCAAAATTTTAGCCAAATTTCTGTTTTTTTTCATAAATAAGCGCAAGTCATATTGAAGAAATTTTACCACTAAGATAAAGTACAATATGCCATGAAAAAACAGTCTCAGAATCATCGGGATCCATTGAAGCGTTCTAGAGCTATAACTTCATAAAGGGATAGTGGAAAAAATTGTAAAAATTGGCTTGGACATTAAGGATAAAATTGGCTGTCACTAAGGGGTTAGCGAACTGGAAACCATTGCTCATCTGGATACTTTCCACAAATACCATTACCTCATTCTTATAAGCCCTGCACGACCAATGACATAGGTATGTCATAGGTCGAGTCCAAGCATTTAATGTTGCCTCCCGTATGAGCCCACATCTTTTCCAGGACATGAAAGCTGATTTGGTCAGCTGTCACGTGCCCCTAAAGGCAACGGGTGGAATTGCGATCTACCCGCGTCTGTTAACATGTTAAATGCCGCTATCTCTGACAGAAGCATTCAACTCAAGCTTACAGGAAGCGTGTCACAAACCTTGCCGATCGGCACCCCTGTCACATGATCATGGGGTGCCAGTGGGTTGGCATGACAACTGGGGGTCTGAATACAATGTACGCGCGTGTGCTGAGTTCGTCAGCGGGGAGCTGGTTGTCAATCAACATGATGTTGTCAATGACATCCTGTAAACAAAACAGAGTGGTAGGGAAGGAAATGCTCTGTCAGAATGAAATCACAGGAAGAGGGAGAATGACCGCTCTGAGCAGGAAGCGCTCAGTAAATGTCAAAGCAAGCAGGTAGTTCGCAACTACCGACAGATAAGTGCTTGACCCCATAGGAAAAAAAGCCCTGGCTAAAACCTTTTAAAGTTTCTTGTTTAATTGGATTATTACAACCAGCAGAAAGTTTGTAAATGTTACAAATAAAACTAATTTGCAATTGGGGTTAAAAGTATTTGATTGCAAATTTATCTATAACATCATGTAGTCATTTCAGGAGATTGTCAAAAAGCATGTAAGAAACCAAGATAACATGATATATTTTTTTTTAATTTCTTACACAGGGCAAAGTGTGAAATCAGTGAAACTTTAGCAAGCACTGTAAAAAAAAATCAAATGATGGGAAGATCCCAGTAAAGAATCCACCAAACCAAGGAGTTCACTTCCCAATTACCGTATATACTTGAGTATAAGCCGAGGCACCTAATTTTGCCACGGAAAACTGGGTAAGCTTATGGACTCGAGTATAAGCCGGGTATGCATTGTCCCCTCATCGATGACCTGCTATGTGTGGCCCGTCCTCCCCTTGTATGCATGGCTTGGCGTCCTCCCCCTTGTATGCGTGGTTCGGCGTTCTCCCCCTCGTATGCATGGCTCAGCATCCTCCCCGGTCCTTCCCCTTGCACCCATGGCTTGGCGTCTTCCCCCTTGTATGCATGGCTCGGCATTCTCCCCCTTGTATGCATGATTCGGCATCCTCCCCCTTGTATGCATGGTTCGGCGTCCTCCCCTGTCCTCTCCCTTGTATGCATGGTTTGGCATCCTCCCCCTTGTATGCATGGCTCGGCATCCTCCCCCATCCTTCCCCTTGCATGCATGGCTTGGCGTCCTCCCCCTTGTATGCATGGCTTGGCGTCCTCCCCCATCCTTCCTTTTGCATGCATGGCTAGGCGTCCTCCACCTTGTATGCATGGCTCGGCGTCCTCCCCCTTGTATGCATGGTTCGGCGTCCTCCCCTGTCCTCCCCCTTGTATGCATGGCTCGGCGTCCTCCCCCTTGTATGCATGGTTCGGCGTCCTCCCCTGTCTTCCCCCTTGTATGCATGGCTCGGCGTCCTCCCCCTTGTATGCATGGCTCGGCATCCTCCCCCGTCCTCCCCCTTGCATGCATAGCTTGGCGTCCTCCCCCTTGTATGCATGGCTCGGCGTCCTCACCCGTCCTTCCCCTTGTATGCATGGCTAAGCGTTCTTCCCCGTCCTTCCCCTTGTATGCATGGCTAGGTGTCCTCCCCGTCCTTCCCCTTGTATGTATGGCTAGGTGTCATCACCCTTTTATGCATGGTTCGGCAGCATCCTCCCCCTTGTATTCATGGCTCGGCATCCTCCCCCGTCATACTCACCCTTCTCGCGCGGTCGCTGCACGTCCCTGCATCTCCGCTGTCTCGGCGCAGCAGCTCTTCCTGTGCTCAGCGGTCACGTGGTACCGCTCATTAAGGTAATGAATATGCGCTCCACGCCTATGGAAGTGGAGACACGTGCATATTCATTACCTTAATGAGCGGTACTGTGTGACCGCTGAGCACAGGAAGAGGTGCCGCATCGGGACAACAGTGATGCAGGGACGTGCAGCGACCGCGCGAGAAGGGTGAGTATGATATCACAGCCGCCGACTCCTTCCGCTGCTCTGCCGCTCCCCCTCTGGCTTTCTGGACAATGACGCGTGTATATTTCGAGGGGGGGGGGGGGCGTTTTCAGCACAAAAAAGTGCTGAAAATCTCAGCTTATACATGAGTATACATGGTATTTTCAATGGAAAGCACTGTGGTTTAAGGCACATAATGGACTGTGATGTCAGCCGCTAAGAGTCACATTTTATAATTACAAGCCCTGTACATTAACCGCACAGGAGCATTTTCCTTCAGTCTTTTGGAAATTGGCTGTTGAGTCAAATTATTGCTCCCTAGAGAACGAAGTGAGATGAAGGAAGGAAATTAACAGCATTTTACATATGGGTCCTAATAAGCACATTTATATACCCAACCTATTAAAGCAGCTTAAAAAAATGCTGTAATATTTCACTTTTATTACCAGACATCAGAATTAATCTGTATAAATATTTTTTATGATTGTAAAATCACAGCATTAATGCTACATACTGTAAAGTCTAAAGCTAACTCTTTACACAAAGACTAGGTTTAGACTAGGCCATTCAGGCCACACTTATTCTGAAGGGTTAATGCGAATTTACTGAACACAGTGAAGCTTTATAACTAAAGTTATATGTGGTGTCACTGAGGTATAAGGTAGGAGCTCGACCTGGGCAATCACTGCAAATAAATAGTATCAGCCAGGATAAATGCGGACCTGGTAACACATGGCGAGCCTGACATCTGTAAGTACTTAAAGTGAACGTTAGGAGCACATTGTTGTCAGCCATTATACTGTTTTTCAGTAATGCAGTCCTTTTTAGATTGCAAATAAAGTATTCATGACCAATACATGTCTAACCATTACATTACTATGTGTAGTGGGTAAGCACGGTGTACAGTAAAGAAGGAGTATGTTCTCATGCCTGCAAATGGGGCACAAATCAATGGTTTGGTTTGTCCTTGAGGTTATCCTGAGGAGTATAAAAAAAAAAAAACAATTTTAAAATGGCGCCCGCCGCGCATGCGCAGTAGCCGCTATCGATGTATATAGAGGTGATCCGATAGAGGCTACTGCCCAGGCGGCGCCTTCTTGCTTGAAAAGAAAAAAAAATGTCCTCCTCCAAGATGGCGCCGGCGGCACATGCGCTGTTATAACCTGGTGGTCAGGACAATAATGGACCTGGTGGTTAAGAGCACACGGAATGACCTGATAGTTACTGATAATAAGGACGAGCTCTGGGACGTGGGAACTCTGCTGACCGCAATCCCTAATCCTATCACACACACTAGAAATAGCCGTGGATTGCTCCTAACGCTCCCTATGCAACTCGTCACAGCCTCAGAAACTAGCTAGCCCTGAAGATAGAAAAATAAAGCCTACCTAGCCTCAGAGAAATTCCCCAAAGGAAAAGGCAGCCCCCCACATATAATGACTGTGAGTAAAGATGAAAATACAAACACAGAGATGAAATAGATTTAGCAAAGTGAGGCCCGACTTACTGAACAGACTGAGGATAGGAAAGGTTGCTTTGTGGTCAGCACAAAAACCTACAAAAAGACCACGCAGAGGGCGCAAAAAGACCCTCCGCACTGACTCACGGTGCGGAGGCGCTCCCTCTGCGTCCCAGAGCTTCCAGCAAGCAAAACAACAATAAAAATAGCAAGCTGGACAGAACAATAGCAAACCCAAGAAAAACAAGCAGGAACTAGCTTCTGCTGGGAAGACAGGTCACAAGAACGATCCAGGAGTGAACTAGACCAATACTGGAACATTGACAGGTGGCATGGAGCAAAGATCTAAGTGGAGTTAAATAGAGCAGCCAGCTAACGAATTAACCTCGTCACCTGTGGAAGGAAACTCAGAAACACCCACAGCCACCAGAGGAATTCCATGGATAGAACCAGCCGAAATACCATTCATGACCACAGGAGGGAGCCGGACAACAGAATTCACAACAGTACCCCCCCCTTGAGGAGGGGTCACTGAACCCTCACCAGAGCCCCCAGGCCGACCAGGATGAGCCAAATGAAAGGCACGAACCAGATCGGCAGCATGAACATCAGAGGCAAAAACCCAGGAATTATCTTCCTGACCATAACCCTTCCACTTGACCAGGTACTGGAGTTTCCGTCTCAAAATACGAGAATCCAAAATCTTCTCCACCACATACTCCAACTCCCCCTCAACCAACATCGGGGCAGGAGGATCAACGGATGGAACCACAGGCGCCACGTATCTCCGCAATAACGACCTATGGAACACATTATGGATGGCAAAAGAAGCAGGAAGGGCCAAACGAAATGACACAGGATTGATAACCTCCGAAATCTTATACGGACCAATGAAACGAGGCTTAAACTTAGGAGAGTAAACCATCATAGGAACATAACGAGACGACAACCAAACCAAATCCCCAACACGAAGTCGGGGACCCACACAGCGCCAGCGGTTAGCGAAATGTTGAGCCTTCTCCTAAGACAATGTCAAATTGTCCACCACATGAGTCCAAATCTGCTGCAACCTATCCACCACAGTATCTACACCAGGACAGTCCGAAGACTCTACCTGCCCTGAAGAGAAACGAGGATGGAAACCAGAATTGCAGAAAAACGGCGAAACCAAAGTAGCCGAGCTGGCCCGATTATTAAGGGCGAGCTCAGCCAATGGCAAAAAGGACACCCAATCATCCTGATCAGCAGAAACAAAGCATCTCAGATATGTTTCCAAAGTCTGATTAGTTCGTTCGGTTTGGCCATTTGTCTGAGGATGGAAAGCCGAGGAAAAAGACAAATCAATGCCCATCCTACCACAAAAGGATTGCCAAAACCTCGAAACAAACTGGGAACCTCTGTCAGAAACGATGTTCTCCGGGATACCATGTAAACGAACCACATGCTGGAAAAATAATGGCACCAAATCAGAGGAGGAAGGCAATTTAGACAAAGGTACCAAATGGACCATCTTAGAAAAGCGATCACAAACCACCCAAATGACCGACATCTTTTGAGAGACGGGGA
This sequence comes from Ranitomeya imitator, assembly GCF_032444005.1. NCBI lineage: Eukaryota > Metazoa > Chordata > Amphibia > Anura > Dendrobatidae > Ranitomeya > Ranitomeya imitator. The sequence continues at coordinate 228,026,762 of NC_091285.1, forward strand.
GATCCGAAATAAAATCCATAGAAATATGCGTCCAGGGCCTCTTCGGGACCGGCAAGGGCAAAAGCAACCCACTGGCACGATAACAGCAGGGCTTAGCCCGAGCACAAGTCCCACAGGACTGCACAAAAGAACGCACATCCCGTGACAAAGACGGCCACCAAAAGGATCTAGCCACCAAATCTCTGGTACCAAAGATTCCAGGATGCCCAGCCAACACTGAACAATGAATCTCAGAGATAACTCTACTAGTCCATCTATCAGGGACAAACAGTTTCTCCGCTGGGCAACGGTCAGGTCTATCAGCCTGAAATTCTTGCAGCACCCGCCGCAAATCAGGGGAGATGGCAGACAAAATTACCCCCTCTTTGAGAATACCCGCCGGCTCAGGAACACCCGGAGAGTCAGGCACAAAACTCCTTGACAGGGCGTCAGCCTTCACATTCTTAGAGCCCGGAAGGTACGAAACCACAAAATCAAAACGGGAGAAAAATAACGGCCATCGAGCCTGTCTCGGATTCAACCATTTGGCAGACTCAAGATAAGTCAAATTCTTGTGATCTGTCAAGACCACCACGCGATGCTTGGCTCCTTCAAGCCAATGACGCCACTCCTCGAATGCCCACTTCATGGCCAACAACTCTCGATTACCAACATCATAATTGCGCTCAGCAGGCGAAAACTTTCTAGAAAAGAAAGCACATGGCTTCATCACCGAGCCATCAGAACTTCTTTGCGACAAAACAGCCCGTGCTCCAATCTCAGAAGCATCAACCTCAACCTGAAACGGGAGCGAAACATCTGGCTGGCACAACACAGGGGCAGAAGAAAAACGACGCTTCAACTCCTGAAAAGCCTCTATAGCTGCAGAAGACCAATTGACCACATCAGCACCCTTCTTGGTCAAATCAGTCAACGGTTTAGCAATACTAGAAAAATTAGCGATGAAGCGCCGATAAAAATTAGCAAAGCCCAGGAACTTTTGCAGGCTCTTCACAGATGTCGGCTGAGTCCAATCGTAAATGGCCTGGACTTTAACAGGGTCCATCTCGATAGTAGAAGGGGAAAAAATTAACCCCAAAAATGAAACCTTCTTAACTCCAAAGAGACACTTTGACCCCTTCACAAACAAGGAATTCGCACGAAGGACCTGGAACACCATTCTGACCTGCTTCACATGAGACTCCCAATCATCCGAAAAGACCAAAATATCATCCAAATACACAATCAGGAATTTATCCAGGTACTCTCGGAAGATGTCATGCATAAAAGGACTGAAATACTGATGGAGCATTGGAAAGCCCGAATGGCATAACCAGGTACTCAAAATGGCCCTCGGGCGTATTAAATGCTGTTTTCCATTCATCGCCTTGTTTAATACGCACAAGATTATACGCCCCTCGAAGATCTATCTTGGTGAACCAACTAGCCCCTTTAATACGAGCAAACAAATCAGACAGCAACGGCAAAGGATACTGAAATTTGACTGTAATTTTATTAAGAAGGCGGTAATCAATACAAGGTCTCAAAGAACCATCCTTCTTGGCCACAAAAAAGAACCCTGCTCCTAACGGTGATGACGACGGGCGAATATGGCCTTTCTCCAAGGATTCCTTTATATAACTCCGCATAGCGGCGTGTTCTGGCACAGATAAATTGAACAATCGGCCCTTAGGAAACTTACTACCAGGAATCAAATTAATTGCACAATCGCAATCCCTATGAGGAGGTAGGGCACTGGCTTTGGGCTCATCAAATACATCCCGATAATCCGACAAAAACTCTGGAACTTCAGAAGGAGTGGAAGACGAAATAGACAAAAATGGAACATCACCATGTACCCCCTGGCAACAGACATAGATTTCCAGTCCAATACTGGATTATGAACCTGTAGCCATGGCAACCCCAAAACGACCACATCATGCAGATTATGCAACACCAGAAAGCGGATATCCTCCTGATGTGCAGGAGCCATGCACATGGTCAATTGGGTCCAGTACTGAGGCTTATTCTTGGCCAAAGGCGTAGCATCAATTCCTCTAAATGGAATAGGATACTGCAAGGGCTCCAAGAAAAAACCACAGCGCCTAGCATACTCCAAGTCCATCAAATTCAGGGCAGCGCCTGAATCCACAAATGCCATAACAGAATAGGATGACAAAGAGCAAATCAGAGTAACGGACAATAGAAATTTAGACTGTACCGTACCAATGGTGGCAGACCTAGCGAACTGCTTAGTGCGCTTAGGACAATCGGAAATAGCATGAGTGGAATCACCACAGTAAAAACACAGCCCATTCCGACGTCTGTGTTCTTGCCGTTCAGCTCTGGTCAAAGTCCTATCACATTGCATAGGCTCAGGCCCATGCTCAGATAGTACCGCCAAATGGTGCACAGCTTGACGCTCACGCAAGCGTCGATCGATCTGAATGGCCAAAGACATAGACTCATTCAGACCAGCAGGCATGGGAAATCCCACCATGACATCCTTAAGGGCTTCAGAGAGACCCTTTCTGAAGATTGCTGCCAGGGCACATTCATTCCACTGAGTGAGCACAGACCACTTTCTTAACTTCTGACAATATATCTCCGCTTCATCCTGACCCTGACACAGAGCCAGCAAGATTTTTTCTGCCTGATCCACTGAATTAGGTTCATCATAAAGCAATCCAAGCGCCAGGAAAAACGCATCAACATCACGCAATGCCGGATCTCCTGGCGCAAGGGAAAATGCCCAGTCTTGAGGGTCATCACGTAACAAAGAAATAATGATCTTTACTTGTTGAACAGGGTCACCTGAGGAGCGAGGTTTCAAGGCAAGAAACAATTTACAATTATTTTTGAAATTCAAGAACCTAGATCTATCACCAAAAAACAAATCAGGAATTGGAATCCTAGGCTCTGACATCGGATTCTGAACCACAAAATCTTGAATGTTTTGTACCCTTGTAGTGAGATTATCCATCCAAGAGGACAGACCTTGAATGTCCATGTTTACACCTGTGTCCTGAACCACCCAGAGGTAAAGGGGAAAAGAGAGACAAAACACACTGCAAAGAAAAAAAAATGGTCTCAGAACTTCTCTTATCCCTCTATTAAGATGCATTAGTACTTTGGGCCACCTGTACTGTTATGACCTGGTGGTCAGGACAATAATGGACCTGGTGGTTAAGAGCACACGGAATGACCTGATAGTTACTGATAATAAGGACGAGCTCTGGGACGTGGGAACTCTGCTGACCGCAATCCCTAATCCTATCACACACACTAGAAATAGCCGTGGATTGCTCCTAACGCTCCCTATGCAACTCGTCACAGCCTCAGAAACTAGCTAGCCCTGAAGATAGAAAAATAAAGCCTACCTAGCCTCAGAGAAATTCCCCAAAGGAAAAGGCAGCCCCCCACATATAATGACTGTGAGTAAAGATGAAAATACAAACACAGAGATGAAATAGATTTAGCAAAGTGAGGCCCGACTTACTGAACAGACCGAGGATAGGAAAGGTTGCTGCGTGGCGCAAAAAGACCCTCCGCACCGACTCACGGTGCGGAGGCGCTCCCTCTGCGTCCCAGAGCTTCCAGCAAGCAAAACAACAATAAAAATAGCAAGCTGGACAGAACAATAGCAAACCCAAGAAAAACAAGCAGGAACTAGCTTCTGCTGGGAAGACAGGTCACAAGAACGATCCAGGAGTGAACTAGACCAATACTGGAACATTGACAGGTGGCATGGAGCAAAGATCTAAGTGGAGTTAAATAGAGCAGCCAGCTAACGAATTAACCTCGTCACCTGTGGAAGGAAACTCAGAAACACCCACAGCCACCAGAGGAATTCCATGGATAGAACCAGCCGAAGTACCATTCATGACCACAGGAGGGAGCCCGACAACAGAATTCACAACAATGCGCTCAATTAACAGCTATCGGATCACCTCTATATACACCGACAGCTGATACTGTTTTAAAATGGATTTTTTTATACAGTCAGGATAACCTCAAGCACATTTATTAATAACACACTAAACATGCGATTATGCTGAAGCGCAGGCGTCACGGCCGACACCCGACTGCAGAAGGGGGTTATTTTTGGCAATATGTACAAATATTCATTATGTAAACTAGGGGACAGGTCATGAATACCTAATCAGAGCACCACATGAAGACCCCTCACAGGCCGCCCCGGAGCACGAGCATATCATTAACTCAATACTGAAAGTAAAGATTCAACAACAACCACAAGACGGATTTCATCACCCAAGGGGTCACTGTAATTAGTATAATGGCGCCGACCTGACACGGTGTGTAGGTTACTATGCACAATCCTGCTGGCAGGTTCTCTTTAAAAAGCAGGACCTGCTGAGTCAAGAACTGTTTTTTTTATACAAACTGTATCCAGGGTACAGGGGTTTTCTGAACAAATCACCACTGGAAAACTAAAAATAATTCCTTATAAGCCTCAAGGATGTAGACCGGTGTGCTGAACAATAGATAATGAATTAACGAATATAATGAGACACGTGAAACTGTATCAGTCGAAGTGTAAAATATATGTCCATGCACATGATAGCCATCAATGATGGTAAAAAGACCAAAATGATTAAGGTAATAAGCTCCAATCATGTGTAGTGTTACTGTCGGACATTATTGTCACATTTTAGAACTATAACCAGGGTGTAATGTCTAAAGCTAAGCCCATACATTTCTATTCGCTGGGCTTTTATTCTTACATGCACCTAGTCTTACAGCATAGCATTGCTGCCCCCTAACATTTCAATGGAATCTGTCAGTAGGTTTTTCCTATGTAATCTGAAGACAGCAGGAGATAGAGGCTGAAACACAGAATTCAGGGATGTTTCACTTGTCTCAGTACGTGCGGTTTGCGAACTGTGAAGGATTTATCACTGAGAGATTAACATTGCCAGGCTAGTCAGACTCCGCCCCCTCCTGTGATAAGCAGCTCACTGTCTATGGACTTTGTACATGTAGAGCATGGTGTGGGCGGGGCTAGCTTTCTCAGCTCTGCTTCACTCTAAATGTAAAAGCTCTGATTGTGTCAGAACGGCTGAACCCAGTAATCTAAGTGATACATTGTTAGATTCCGCTTCTATTTGCCTACATCAGGGTGCTCTTAGATGAGGTATCAAAAATCTGCTGACAGATTCCCTTTAAAATCCGAAGAAAAAAATGTCCAAACCCATCTGAAACAGAACTGAACTGAATTATTCTCGAGTGAATATAGAAGAACAATTTGTGGACATTGCAGTTCATCCACCAAGGAAAACCTTGCTGGATGCTTCAAAGTAGTGTTGGATGTTGCGAAGCATGGAGTCCGTTTATTAGATTTTAGGCTACATTCACACTTCTGTTCAAACAGTTTTTTTGCCCATTTTGTTTTATGGAACAAAAAAATGGAATTAATGTCCAAATCGTATCTATCGCGTAACTGACGCCAACGGTAGTAGAGGGAACCCTTTTTAATGGGTTCTCAAATATCTGTTTTCATAATGGGAAAAAAAAAATTAAAAAATTCTCCATAGATTTTTCTGGCTTAAAAAAGACACTTAACGTGACCCAGACAGACACCTTAATAATCAATCGTTCCCTTCTGCTTCCATTTGCGTCAGTTATGCAGAAGATCCATTTTGCACATGAATTCCGTTTGATCCTCAAAACAAAAACAGGCATAACAAAAGTATGATTGAAGCCTACCAGATATAATTTAATGGTAGACTAAGTTGGCCTTTACTCATATTTGGGGAGGACAAAAAAAAAACAAGGGAATAGTAATAGGAAAAAAATACAATAAGCACAGAAGATATCGATAGATATGCAAACATGGCACCATCTGCTGGTGAAAAGGAAGTATTGCAAGCAAGGGAAAAGCCAGCTTTGGCCGAAGAAAGGATTAGGGGGACATCTGCTGTTCAAGCAACAGGTACTGAAGCCATAAATGGAGAGGCTTGTTCTGGTGACACCTGCTGGTCAAATTGTGAAATACATAATGCACAATATTCTTAGCAAATGTCTATGAATGATGTACTAACATGAAATATACTCTTTGAGCTTATATAAATATATATCCTTCAAGTGTAAAAATATACAATGATAGATTGAAATAAAACCTGACATTTTCTATTTAACATCCTAAGTTTAGCGTTGCATAACGCAGAATATTGATGATCTCACCTCCAGTTATGTTCTTGTAGAAATGGATTCTTGCTAATCAAGAGTTTTCTTAAGTGTGTGCATCCTTCCAGCCATTGGGATACAGCGGCTAGCTCTGGAAAATAAAAAGACGGTAGAAATAGTAGTGATCCAGTCATGGTGTCCTGCAGCACCGAGGTTCTCAGGGCAAATACTAATGGAATGTATTCACCCTGTCCTTTCATGGGCCCACGACCCATCACGACCTCGTACTTAGAAATGTGAGAGATCAATGATGACCTTAGTCTAATATAGGAAAAATAAACGTACAATCTACATAATAGATATGTAATAAAACACATACCTGATAAACAGTTGGCACTTAGGTCCAGTTCTTCAAGTGAGATAAAGGTATTAAATGGTGCAAGGTGATGTATGCTACAATAAAGAAGACACGGCCATTAAATTGTGAAAGAACATAACATTCCGAGCGTAATAATGTAAAGCCTCCCTGCAGCACAGCATCCACTAAACAGGTCTAGATTAGAATATTTAGGTACTCTTACTTATACTTCAGTCATTTTTCCTTTATTATTGACACCCTGAAACCATCTTCCTGCTAACAGATCTGCTACTCCTAATATCTGTCTTTATGTCAGGTATCAGTGTGCAGAGGTGACCTGGGGCATACGAGTGCTTCAATACTAAAAGGGGATCTCCAGGAATTGAAAAAAAAGCCCCCCCCCCCTGCCATCTCCAGCATTAGATCAGTAACACAGGGGGACAGCAGTGTGCACAGCCTCTTCTTACCTCTGCCCCCTACCATCTCCAGCAATAGATCAGTAACACAGGGTGGCCAGCAGTGTGCACAGCCTCTTCTTACCTGTGCCCCTGCCATCTCCAGCATTAGTTCAGTAACACAGGGGGACAGCAGTGTGCACAACCTCTTCTTACCTGTGCCCCCTGCCATCTCCATTATTAGATCAGTAACAAAGGGGGCAGCAGTGTGCACAGCCTCTTCTTACTGGAGATGGCAGGGGGGCAGAGATAAGAAGAGGCTGCGCATACTGCTGCCCCCCTGTGTTACTGATCTAATGCTGGAGATGGCAGGGGGCAGAGGTAAGAAGAGGCTGCACACACTGCTGGCCACCCTGTGTTTCTGATCTAATGCTGGAGATGGCAGGGGGGCAGAGGTAAGAAGAGGCTGTGCACACTTCTGCCCCCTTTGTTACTGATCTAATGCTAGAGATGGCAGGCGGGCAGAGGTAAGAAGAGGCTGTGCACACTGCTGGCCACCCTGTGTTACTGATCTAATTCTGGAGATGGCAGGGGGGCAGAGGTAAGAAGAGGCTGTGCACACTTCTGCCCTTTATGTTACTGATCTAATGCTAGAGATGGCAGGGCGGCAGAGGTAAGAAGAGGCTGTGCACACTGCTGGCCACCCTGTGTTACTGATCTAATGCTGGAGATGGCAGGGGGGGCAGAGGTAAGAAGAGGCTATGCACACTGCTGCCCCCCTTTGTTACTGATCTAATCCTGGAGATGACAGAGGGCAGAGGTAAGAAAAGGCTGTGCACACTGCTGGCCACCCTGTTTCACTGATCTAATGCTGGCGATGGCAGGGGGCAGAGATAAGAAGAGGCTGCACACACCTGCCCCCTTGTGTTACTGATCTAATGCTGGAGATGGCAGGGGGGCAGAGGTAAGAAGAGGCTGCACACACTGCTGGCCACCCTGTGTTACTGATCTAATTCTGGAGATGGCAGGGGGGCAGAGGTAAGAAGAGGCTGTGCACACTTCTGCCCTTTTTGTTACTGATCTAATGCTAGAGATGGCAAGGCGGCAGAGGTAAGAAGAGGCTGTGCACACTGCTGGCCACCCTGTGTTACTGATCTAATGCTGGAGATGGCAGGGGGGGCAGAGGTAAGAAGAGGCTATGCACACTGCTGCCCCCCTTTGTTACTGATCTAATCCTGGAGATGACAGAGGGCAGAGGTAAGAAAAGGCTGTGCACACTGCTGGCCACCCTGTTTCACTGATCTAATGCTGGAGATGGCAGGGGGGCAGAGATAAGAGGCTGCACACACTGCTGCCCCCCTGTGTTACTGATCTAATGCTGGAGATGGCAGGGGGGCAGAGGCAAGAAGAGGCTGTGCACACTGCTGGCCAACCTGTGTTACTGATCTAATTCTGGAGATGGCAGGGGGGGGGCAGAGGTAAGAAGAGGCTGTGCACACTGCTGCCTCCTTTGTTACTGATCTAATGCTGGAGATGGCAGAGGGCAGAGGTAAGAAAAGGCTGTGCACACTGCTGGCCACCCTGTTTCACTGATCTAATGCTGGAGATGGCAGGGGGGCAGAGGTAAGAAGAGGCTGCACACACTGCTGGCCACCCTGTGTTACTGATCTAATTCTGGAGATGGCAGGGGGGCAGAGGTAAGAGGCTGCGCACAATGCTGCATATATATATATATATATATATATATATATATATACACACACACACACATATATATATATACACACAGATATATATATGTATATATATACTGTATGGATTAACGCCATCAGGTAGTCAGTAGGTAGCATTTACACAGGCACTGTTTTTTGTTTCAAAACACTTTAACGTTTAGGTTTCACTGGTTACATAGTATCAAACAAAACCATGAACATAAATCCCTAAACTTGTCAATGCGCAGTAAACTAAACAACACAAACCCAGGTTACTCAGACATGGCTGAGCTGATCCCAATCCGGTCAAACAAAAGAGCTATCGTCCATAGTAACCAGTGATATCTGCAGTTTGATGCACACGGTCTGTGCAGTTTCTTCTGATCTGACTGATCAAGTTGAACACCTATCCTGGTTATATGCAGAGCTGGCCAGGTGAAAATAATCAGAGCCTGTAGAATTAGGATTAAACGCTAGCCTATGTGGATTTGCTATATACCCTCCTCCCCCATGCCCAAAGCCGAGAGACTGGGCACCATGTGACAACACACAGAGCCTTCAGGGCTTTAAATTGACCTGAATGTGAAGCTCATGCTGGTGACCTCATATCTCTAAGATCCTGCCCCTATTTTTGGGTACCGATTTTTGGTCATGCTGATTTTTAGAAGGCAGCAAAGTTCCTGCCACTTTGACACCCACAATGTTGGCTTCTCACCAGGCCAACCAGAAAGGAATTTCGGGTGGGTCCTTACCCTTCCAGGGTTGCAATAATACACGGGAAAGGCCTTTCTTTTCCCTGGTTGGTGTACTTCATGGTTGATCTCTCTCACCTTTTCCACCATCCACCCTATAGGGTCCCTTTCACTGGGTAAGGAACTTGTTCTCACCTATGGGCACTAACACGAGTATTCAATCCCCAGGAATTTTTCCTCTTGGGCCTTATGGAGGCACTCTTTTACCTGTTCCTTCACTTTGTACCACAAAACAACAAATCATTATGCACGGCCCCTTGTGGAAACAGACTATACGCTCCAGTCTTCTAGGGATCCCGATTTACATCTTATAATCCACCTTTTACTGTTAAGTCTGCAAGGCCAGGCCATAGTATGTTTTCTGCGGTTCCCCAGTAAGGTATGGGGCAAAGGTCTCTGCCCATGGTTCCAGAGGCATTTTCTCTCTGCTACCCTTTCCAAGGGTGACAACCTTGATGTCGTCATCCAGAGTCATTTTCTGCAAGGACTCCCATACCATTCATCTCATACGGCTACATTCACTTTGGCTGGTGGGAGTTGCCATCTCCGTAACTTGCATGGTTTCTGCCAAAAGAGCTGTTGAAATATCTGGATCAGAAGTTTCTTGGTTTCTTGTTTGTCCTGCTGCTTATGCATATTAGGGTAAGTTCACACAGGGTGCTTTTGCTGCGGTTTATTTCTGCAGCAAAACCTGATCATCTTGGCAGGAAAGAAGCTGCTCCAAAAATGCAGGTTTAGGTGCGTTTTTGGTGCGTTTTTTTTCTCTTTGTGCGTGCCAATAAAGTTGAGTGCACAGAGAGAAATAAAACAACTTCCTGTAGATTGATAGAATAGATCAATACATTACCTGTGATAACCTCTTTCCTGGCATTTTCCCACGGTGCAGAGGTTACCTCAGGTCAGGCTGTGTGGGAGCGCAGGCTCGGTGACGTCACCGCTCGTTACTGAGCCTGCACCCGCTCCGTCTCATTCATTCCCTAGTAGCTTACAGCCAGGAGTGGTCGCATTAGCAGCACTCCCAGTTGTAAGTTTTATCGCCCCCAGATACTGCGTGGGACACTCGTTATATCGGACTACGATGGATCAGGAAGTATAGCTTTGCTTTTTTATTTTTATTACAGAAGATCGATGGCTTCGCTTGGAATGGCAGAACAATAAAAAGATTGCAAAACTGAGTGGTGTTTTATTTCATTAAAATACTTTTTCCTGCATGTGTGTTTATTTATTCCTTTAACTTGTATAGGATTAGTAATGGATAGGTGTCTTATTGACGCCTCTCCATTACTAATTCGGCTTAATGTCACCTTACAATAGCAAGGTGACATTAACCCCACAAATATTACCCCACTTGCCCACGCTACAGGGCAAGTGGGAAGAGTTGGGCAAAGCATCAGAATTGGTGCATCTAATAGATGCGCCTTTTCTGGGCAGCTGCGTGCTGATATTTTTAGGCTGGGGGGGGCCTATATCAATGGCCCCTTACCAGCCTAAGTATACCAGACCCTAGCTGTGAGCTTTAGCAAGGCTGGTTGTCAAAAATGGGGGGGAGCCCACGCTGTTTTTTTAATTATTTATTTAAATAAAAAAAATTTAAAAAGCGTGGGGACCCCTCTATTCTTGATAACTAGCCTTGCTGAAGCTGACAGCTGAGGGTTGCAGCCCCCAGCTGTGAGTTTTGTCTGGCTGGTTTTGAAAATTAGGGGGGAACCCAGACCGTTTTTATTTATCACGCAGGAGCGGCTTATTAATACTCCCATCTGCAGCTCCTGCTGTCACTGTAATTAGCGTTAGCAAGTGTCAGATGATGGGATCAGTAGTCCCATCAGCTGACACCAGTGATTGGAGGTGAAGTTTATACCTCCGATCACAGCTGAGCACTCACGCTGTCTTCTGACAGCGGGGAGCCGCGGCTCTCTGACTGGCTGGGAGGATTTCCCTGCTGATCAGAAGCGGTGTTTGTGGAGCTGTCATGCATATGACACCGTGTCAAACACTAATGTCGGACCCCCCATTCAAGTGAATGGGTTCCACTCTGCTGGACGACAGGCTGCATGGACGCATAATGCAGCCTGTCATCTAGATGTAGCAGAGCCAAGTGTGAGGTCACATCCAGCTGTCCTTGACTTTTCTGCAGCACATACGCTGCAAGAAAGGTCAACCTGCGTATTTTCAGCGTTTTTTCACCATCCATTCAAGTCAATGGATAGAAAACGCTGAAAAAACCCTGAAAAAACGCTGAAAGAAGTGACATGCCCTATGCCAAAAAAACGCTGCAAAGCACAAAATCCTGATCACACAAAAATCAATGTGTGTGCATGAGATTTCTGAAATCTCATAGGCTTTGCTGGTACTGTAAAAAGCTGCTGAAAATTAGCATTAACCCCTTTACCCCCAAGGGTGGTTTGCACGTTATGGACTGGGCCAATTTTTACAATTCTGACCACTGTCCCTTTATGAGGTTATAACTCTGTAACGCTTCAACGGATCCCGGTGATTCTGACATTGTTTTCTCGTGACATATTGTACTTCATGATAGTGGTAAAATTTATTTGATATTACCTGCGTTTATTTGTGAAAAAAACGGAAATTTGGCGAAAATTTTGAAAATTTCGCAATTTTCCAACTTTGAATTTTATGCAATTAAATCACAGAGATATGTCACACAAGATACTTAATAAGTAACATTTCCCACATGTCTACTTTACATCAGCACAATTTTGGAACCAACATTTTTTTTTGTTAGGGAGTTATAAGGGTTAAAAGTTGACCAGCAATTTCTCATTTTTACAACACCATTTTATTTTAGGGACCACATCTCATTTGAAGTCATTTTGAGGGGTCTATATGATAGAAAATACCCAAGTGTGACACCATTCTAAAAACTGCACCCCTCAAGGTTCTCAAAACCACATTCAAGAAGTTTATTAACCCTTCAGGTGCTTCACAGGAATTTTTGGAATGTTTAAATAAAAATTAACATTTAACTTTTTTCCACAAAAAATTTACTTCAGCTCCAATTTGTTTTATTTTACCAAGGGTTACAGGAGAAAATGGACCCCAAACGTTGTTGTACAATTTGTCCTGAGTACGCTGATACCCAATATGTGGGGGTTAACCACAGTTTGGGCGCATGGCAGAGCTCGGAAGGGAAGGAGCACCATTTGACTTTTCAATGCAAAATTGACTGGAATTGAGATGGGACGCCATGTTGCGTTTGGAGAGCCACTGATGTGCCTAAACATTGAAACCCCCCACAAGTGACACCATTTTGGAAAGTAGACCCCCTAAGGAACTTATCTAGAGGTGTGGTGAGCACTTTGACCCACCAAGTGCTTCACAGAAGTTTATAATGCAGAACCGTAAAAATAAAAAATCTTTTTTTTTCACAAAAATTATCTTTTCGCCCCCAATTGTTAATTTTCCCAATGGTAAGAGAAGAAATTGGACCACAAAAGTTGTTGCACAATTTGTCCTGAGTACTCTGATACCACATATGTGGGGGTAAACCATTGTTTGGGCGCATGGGAGAGCTCGAAAGGGAAGGAGCGCCGTTTGACCTTTCAATGCAAAATTGACAGGAATTCAGATGGACGCCATGTTGCGTTTGGAGAGCCACTGATGTGCCTAAACATTGAAACCCCCCACAAGTGACACCATTTTGAAATGTAGACCCCCTAAGGAACTTGTCTAGATGTGTGGTGAGCACTTTGACCCAATAAGAGCTTCACAGAAGTTTATAATGCAGAGCCGTAAAAATAAAAGAAAAATTTTTTCCCACAAAAATAATTTTTTAGCCCCCAGTTTTGTATTTTCCCGAGGGTAACAGGAGAAATTGGACCCCAAAAGTTGTGCAATTTGTCCTGAGTGCGCTGATACCCCATATGTGGGGGAGAACCAGCGTTTGGGCGCATGGGAGGGCTCGGAAGGGAAGGAGCGCCATTTGGAATACAGACTTAGATGGAATGGTCTGCAGGCGTCACATTGTGTTTGCAGTGCCCCTAATGTACCTAAACAGTAGAAACCCCCCACAAGTGACCCCATATTGGAAACTAGACCCCCCAAGGAACTTATCTAGATGTGTTGTGAGAACTTTGAGCCCCCAAGTATTTCACTACAGTTTATAACGCAGAGTCGTGAAAATAAAAAAATAAAAAATTCCCCTCAAAATTATTTTTTAGCCCCCAGTTTTGTATTTTCCCAAGGGTAACAGGAGAAATTGGACCCCAAAAGTTGTTGTCCAATTTGTCCTGAGTACGCTGATACCCCATATGTTGGGGTAAACTCCTGTTTGGGCACACGGGAGAGCTCAGAAGGGAAGGAGCACTGTTTTACTTTTTCAATGCAGAATTGGATGGAATTGAGATCGGTCGCCATGTCGCGTTTGGAGAGCCCCTGATGTGTCTAAACAGTGGAAACCCCCCAATTATAACTGAAACCCTAATCCAAACACACCCCTAACCCTAATCCCAACGGTAACCCTAACCACACCTCTAACCCAGACACACCCCTAATCCTAATCCCAACCGCAAATGTAATCCAAACCCTAACCCTAACTTTAGCCCCAACCCTAACTGTAGCCTTAACCCTAACCCTAGCCCCAACCCTAGCCCTAACCCTAGCCCTAACCCGAGCCCCAACCCTAACCCTAGCCCTAACCCTAGCCCTAACCCTAGCCCTAACCCTAATGGGAAAATGGAAATAAATACATTTTTTTAATTTTTTTATTTTTCCCTAACTAAGGGGGTGATGAAGGGGGGTTTGATTTACTTTTATAGCGGGTTTTTTAGCGGATTTTTATGATTGGCAGCCGTCACACACTGAAAGACGCTTTTTATTGCAAAAAATATTTTTTGCGTTACCACATTTTGAGAGCTATAATTTTTCCATATTTTGGTCCACAGAGTCATGTGAGGTCTTGTTTTTTGCGGGACGAGTTGACGTTTTTATTGATAACACTTTCGGGCACGTGACATTTTTTGATCGCTTTTTATTCCGATTTTTGTGAGGCAGAATGACCAAAAACCAGCTATTCATGAATTTCTTTTGGGGGAGGCGTTTATACCGTTCCGCGTTTGGTAAAATTGATAAAGCAGTTTTATTCGTCGGGTCAGTACGATTACAGCGACACCTCATTTGTATAATTTTTTTATGTTTTGGCGCTTTTATACGATAAAAATTATTTTATAGAAAAAATAATTATTTTTGCATCGCTTTATTCTGAGGACTATAACTTTTTTATTTTTTTGCTGATGATGCTGTATGGCGGCTCGTTTTTTGCGGGACAAGATGACGCTTTCAGCGGTACCATGGTTATTTATATCCGTCTTTTTGATCGCGTGTTATTCCACTTTTTGTTTGGCGGTACGATAATAAAGCGTTGTTTTTTGCCTCGTTTTTTTTTTTTTTTTCTTACGGTGTTTACTGAAGGGGTTAACTAGTGGGACAGCTTTATAGGTCGGGTTGTTACGGATGCGACGATACTAAATATGTGTACTTTTATTGTTTTTTTTATTTAGATAAAGAAATGTATTTATGGGAATAATATTTTATTTTTTTTCATTATTTAGGATTTTTTAATTTTTTTTTTTTTTTTTTTTTTTTTACACACTTGGAAAAATTTTTTTTAACTTTTTTACTTTGTCCCGGGGGGGACAATACAGATCGGTGATCTGCCAGTTTGCACAGTACTCTGGCAGATCACTGATCTGTCTCAGAGCGCTGCAGTGTTACCAAGTGCCTGCTCTGAGCAGGCACTTGGTAAGCCACCTCCCTCCCTGCAGGACCCAGATCCGCGGCCATCTTGGATCCGGGACTTGCTGCAGGGAGGAGGTAAGAGACCCCCGGAGCAACGCGATCACATCGTGTTGCTGCCGGGGTCTCAGGGAAGCCCGCAGGGAGCCCCCTCTCTGCGCGATGCTTCCCGGCACCGCCGGCACATCGCGATCATCTTTGATCGCGGTGTACCGGGGGTTAATGTGCCGGGGGCGGTCCGTGACCGCTCCTGGCACATAGTGCCGGATGTCAGATGCAATAAGCAGCTGACACCCGGCCGCAATCGGCCGCACTCCCCCCGTGAGCGCGGCCGATCGCGCTGGACGTAATATTCCGTCCTTGGGAATTAAGGCCCACCCCACATGGACAGAATATTACGTCCAATGGCAGAAAGGGGTTAAAAAACGTAGCAAAAATGCCCTGTGTGAACTTACTCTTATAAGGCTGGGAAATTTGCATCACCTAGCCTTTCCTAACAATAATAGTGAACAAGCCATAACCCTGGTCTGAAACCTAAGTCAACATTATCTGAGCACACAAATCTCCAAGGGTGCCCAAATGTTTGCAGTGGCAAATTTACCTTTTTGTCATTTTTAAAATGTAAAAGATGAACAAAAAAATTATATATATATATATATATATATATATATATATATATATATCTATATATATATATCTCTATATATGTATCTCTCTCTCTCTCTCTCTATATATATATATATGTGATGTGTGTGATGCATCAGCACTAAATAGTTAAGTTGGTGAAGTAAGAAAAATATAGGCATAACATTAAATTCATGGTATCAAATAACGTTTTAATTGGCATGTATTCACCCCTTTTGCTATTAAAAATTCATGATGCAAGCAATTCCCTTCATCTGTCACATGCTTAGTGAAAGGCCACAGAGGCTGCAACACCATTAAGCAAGAGGCACCACTAACCAAACAACACCGTGAAGACCAAGGAGATGTCCAAACAAGACAGGGGCAAAATTGTTGAGAAGCACAAGTCAGGGTTTGGTTATAAAAAAAAAAATATCCCAATCTCTGATGATCTCCTGGAGCAGCATCAAATCAATTATCAAATGGAAAGAACGTGGTACCACAATAAACCTCACCCAAAATCTGAGCCCAGGAAAGGATGGCTTTAATCAGAGAGGCAGCACAGAGACCAAAGATAAACCTGAAGGAGCTGCAGAGTTCCCAAGCAGAGACTGGAGTATGTGTCCATATAACCACAATAAGCTATAAACTCCATAAAAGTGGCCTTTTTGGAAGAGTGGTCAGAAAAAAGCCTTTACTCGTCGCACAAAAATTGCAAGGCTCGTTTGAGTTTGCCAAAAGACATGTTGGAGACTCTCCAAATGTATGGAAGAAGGGGCTGTGGTCAGATGAGACTAAAATTGAACATTTTAGCCACAAAGGTAAGCATTATGTCTGGTGCCAAATCACCCCAAAAACACCATCCCCACAGTAAAACAATGTGGTGGCACCATCACCCTCTGGGGATATTTTTCGGCAGAAGGGACAGGGTAAATGGTCTGATTCATGGGGATGATGGGTATTCCTGAAATAAAGGGATATTCTTGAGCAAAACCTGCTTCAGTCTGTCAATGATTTGAGACTGGGATGGAGGTTCATTCTCTAACAAGACAATGACAAACGAACCATAGCATACTGCTAAAGCAACACTCGGCTGATTTAACCCCTTAGTGACAGAGCCAATTTGGAACTTAATGACCAGGCCAATTTTTGCAATTCTGACCACTGTCACTTTATGAGGTTATAACTCTGGAACGCTTCAACAGATCCCGCTGATTCTGAGATTGTTTTTTCGTGACATATTGTACTTCATGTTAGTGGTAACATTTCTTCGATATTACTTGCGATTATTTTTAAAATTTAGCAATTTTCAAACTTTGTATTTTTATGCCCTTAAATCAGAGAGATATGTCATGAAAAATAGTTAATAAATAACATTTCCCACATGTCTACTTTACATCAGCACAATTTTGGAAACAAAATTTTTTTTTGTTAGGGAGTTATAAGGGTTAAAAGTTGACCAGCAATTTCTCATTTTACAACACCATTTTTTTTAGGGACCACATCACATTTGAAGTCATTTTGAGGGGTCTATATGATAGAAAATAATGAAGTGTGACACCATTCTAAAAACTACACCCCTCAAGGTTCTCAAAACCACATTCAACAAGTTTATTAACCCTTTACGTGCTTCACAGGAACTGAAACAATGTGGAAGGAAAAAATGAACATTTAACTTTTTTTTGCAAACATCTTAATTCAGAAACATTTTTTTTATTTTCACAAGTGTAAAAACAGAAATGTAACCATAAATTTTGTTATGCAATTTCTCCTGAATACGCCAATACCCCATATGTGGGGGTAAACCACTGTTAGGGCGCACCGCAGAACTTAGAAGTGAAGGAGCGCCGTTTGACTTTTTCAATGCAGAATTGGCTGGAATTGAGATCGGACGCCATGTCACGTTTAGAGAGCCCCTGATGTGCCTAAACAGTGGAAACTCCCCACAAGTGACACCATTTTGGAAACTAGACCCCCCATGGAACTTATCTAGATGTGGGGTGAGCACTTTGAATGCCCAAGTGCTTCACAGAAGTTTATAATGCAGAGCCGTGAAAATAAAAAATATTTTTTTTTTCCACAAAAAAGATTTTTTAGCCCCCAAGTTTTTATTTTCACAAGGGTAACAAGAGAAATTGGACCCCAAAAGTTGTTGTCCAATTTGTCCTGAGTATGCTGGTACCCCATATGTGAGGGTAAACCACTGTTTGGGCGCACGGCAGAGCTCGGAAGGAAGGAGCGCCGTTTTGGAATGCAGACTTTGATAGAATGGTCTGCGGGTATTATGTTGCGTTTGCAGAGCCCCTGATGTACCTAACCAGTAAAAACCCTCCACAAGTGACCCCATTTTGGAAACTAGACCCCCCAAGGAACTTATCTAGATGTGTGGTGAGAACTTTGAATGCCCAAGTGCTTCACAGAAGTTTAGAATGCAGAGTCGTGAAAATAAAAAATATTTTTTTTTTCCACAAAAAAGATATTGTAGCCCCCAAGTTTTTATTTTCACAAGGGTAACAGGAGAAATTGGACTGCAATAGTTGTTGTCCAATTTATCCCGAGTACGCTGATGCGCCATATGTGGGGGTAAACCACTGTTTGGGCGCACGGCAGAGCTCGGAAGGGAAGGAGCGCCTTTTTGGAATGCAGACTTTGATAGAATGGTCTGTGGGCATTATGTTGCGATTGCAGAGCCCCTGATATACCTAAACTGTAGTAACCCCCCACAAGTGACCCCATTTTGGAAACTAGACCCCCCAAGGAACTTATATAGATGTGTGGTGAGAACTTTGAATGCCCAAGTGCTTCACAGAAGTTTAGAATGCAGAGTCGTGAAAATAAAAAATATTTTTTTTTTTCACAAAAAAGATTTTGTAGCCCCCAAGTTTTTATTTTCACAAGGGTAACAAGAGAAATTGGACACCAGAAGTTGTTGTCCAATTTATCCCGAGTACGCTGATGCCCCATATGTTGGGGTAACCCACTGTTTGGGCGCACGGCAGAGCTCAGAAGGGAGGGAGCACCATTTGACTTTTTGAGCGCAAAATTGGCTGTCGTGTTTGGAGACCCCCTGATGTACCTAAACAGTGGAAACCCCCCAATTCTAGCTCCAACCCTAACCCCAACACACCCCTAACCCTAATCCCAACCTGATCCATAATCCTAATCACTAACCCTAACCATAATCACAATCCTTACCCCAAAACAACCCTAATGTCAACCCTAACCATAACCCTAATCAAAACCCTAAATCCAACACACCCCTAATCCTAATCTCAACCCTAACCTCAAACCTAACCCTAATCCCAATACACCCCTAATCACAACCCTAACCTTAACCCTAATCCCAAACCTAACCCTAATCCCAAGCGTAACCCTAATGCCAACCCTAATTCTAATACCAACCCTAATCCAAACCCTAACCCTAATCCCAGCTCTAACCCTAACTTTAGCCCCAACCCTAGCCCTAAGGCTACTTTCACACTTGCGTCATTTGGCATTCCGTCGCAATCCGTCGTTTTGGACAAGAAACGGATCCTGCAAATGTGCCCGCAGGATGCCTTTTTTGCCCATAGACTTGTATTGCCGACGGATCGTGACGGATGGCCACACGTCGCGTCCGCCGTGCACTGGGTCAGTTGTGTTTTGGCGGAACGTCGGCACAAAAAAACGTTCAATGAAACTTTTTTTGTACGTTGCATCCGCCATTTCTGACCGTGCATGCGTGGCCGTAACTCCGCCCCCTCCTCCCCAGGACATAGATTGGGCAGCGGATGCGTTGAAAAACTACAGCTGCTGCCCACGTTGTGCACAATTTTCACAACGTGCGTCGGTATGTCGGGCCGACGCATTGCGACGGCCCCGTACCGACGTAAGTGTGAAAGAAGCCTAACCCTAAATTTAGCCCCAACCCTAACTCTAAATTTAGCCCCAACCCTAACCCTAAATTTAGCCCCAACCCTAGCCCTAACCCTAGCCCTAACCCTAACCCTACCCCTAACCCTACCCCTAACCCTAATTTTAGCCCCAACTGCTGTTCTCCTGCCGGCCGGCAGATGGAGACAGATGGCGGGCGCACTGGGCATGCGTCCGCCATGTTCTTCTGCCGGCGGCCAGAAGGAGCAGCAAGAGGATCCAGGGACCTAGGTGAGTATGCTAGGGTCCCCGAATCCCCCTATTTCTCTGTCCTCTGATGTGCGATCACATCAAAGGACAGAGAATTACACTTTACTTTTTTTTTTTTTTTTGCGGTCGCCGGTAAACAGTTAATTACCGGCGATCGCAAAACAGGGGTCGGTAATACCGACCCCGATCATGCTCTTTGGGGTCTTGGCTACCCCCGGCAGCCGAGACCCCAAAGATTCTGCCGGTGCCGGCCGGCGGGCGCACTGCGCATGCGCCCGCCATTTTGAAGATGGCGGCGCCCACCGGGAGACACGAGGAGCATCGGGGGAGCTAGGTGAGTATTGGGGGGCCACCTCGGACCCCTTTTCTCTGTCCTCCGATGTGCGATCACATCGGAGGACAGAGAAATTAAAAAGAGATCGCGGTTTTTTTTTGTTTTTGTTTTTTTTTGCGATCGCCGGTAAACGGTTAATTACCGGCGATCGCAAATGCGGGGTGGGTTAAAAACCCCCCGAATCATGTTCTCTGGGGTCTCGGCTACCCTCGGCAGCCGAGACCCCGGAGAAAATCGGCCTCTGGGGGGCGCTATTGACTTTTTCCACAGCGCCGTTAATTAACGGCGCTGTGGTTTAAGTACCCTTAGCGGCAGCCGTTAAAAGGCGTATCGGCGGTCGCTAAGGGGTTAAGGGGAAAGGTGTAAATGTTTTGGAGTGGCCTAGTCAAAGCCCAGACATTAATCCAATTGAGAATCTGTGGTCAGACTTGAAGATGTGTGTTCAGCAGAGGAAACCGTCTAACTTGAGCGAGCTGGAGCAGTTTTTCCTTGACGAATGGGCATAAATCCCAGTGACATGATGTGGGAAGCTCATACAGACTTATCCAAAGCGACTTGCAGTACTGACTTTAAGGGGTGAATAGTTATGCACACTGAAGTTTTCAATTATTTTGTATTATTTGTTGTTTACTTCATAATAGATAATAAGCCAAATGTTCACAGATGTAGGCATGTTTACATCAACTGATGCAAACCATAACAAACAGTGAAATCCCATGATCTGAGGTAGCAAAACACCAAAAATGCCAAGGGTGTGAATACTTTTGCAATCAACTGTATGTCAGAATATCAGCAATATCAAAATACAGCAATCATAATAATGGGAGATATTCACGATTGCATCTTTGGCCAATATTTTGCAACATTTCCATGTCATAAACGATGATGCAAAAATTGATCAACGTTTTACGACAAAAATGATGACAAAAGGGGGCGTGTTTAACCATTTGTTGTGACGTACAATAATAAATGTACTTCTATATAAAAGTTTAAAAAAAGCTGCATATTCTAAACAAATATATTCATGTTACAACCATTTTTAAGACGCATGAAAAGCGACAATCTGCAAAAATTTCTACATTAGCATGTAACATTTGACAAACTGGCCCTCAAAAAAAAGTGCATCAATTATCATGCATCAAAGTCGTAATTTGGGGTATATGTAAAATTGCATTGAGTTGCAACATGTGACACCGTGGTCTCAGACTCTAAAAAGGGAATCTGTCAGTAGGATCAATCCTCCTTAAAGGGGTTGTCCGGTCAAAACCGATAAGCCTGTAGTCACTATGTGTGTTAGGGCTAGCGGAACGCACCAAATAATAAGACAGATAGAGTATGGTGCGTTCGCAGACCGGGGTCCACCGTGCAGAGATGGAACCTGCTGCCAAGTAATGACGGACTATATGGCGGTACTCATAAGTATACACACGTGGGTTAAACTTCACCCAGCGTGAAGGAAGCGATCCTGTTGCGTCACAGGACCGCGGTACCGCACATAGAGCGCGAGCAAGTAGTCAGCGAACTCAACCCCAACTAGGATTGAAGTCCGATTAGACCCTTGCTGGCACAACACCGCAACTGGGTGTGTAAGGAAACTATTTAACAATATTAAGGCACAAGAGTGCATGCGGTGCCGCACTGACGAATGCCACTAACCACCCAGGCTTGGGTAAGGAAAGCACAGAGGAAGTGCACGGCGCCGTACTGGCGGTCACAGCAACTGGACGCTGTAATGTGTGATTCGTGCTGTAGGCTAAGTCGGGCGCTAGATAGCAGCCATACACCTTCCGCGAACAGACATTCAATAGGGTAGGGGTATCCAAGGACGACTTGCACTCACAACATACACACATTAACAATTGTACACTAGCGCATGGCCGTGCGGTCATGCGCAGTTTATATAGTTGCAGCACAGGAAGTGGCCACAGAAACTTTGCCCTTCCAAGACCTGCCAAGAGGACCAATGGAATGTGCTGCAGAGCCTGAGCACATGACCCTCGATCTCCAACGGGAGATCTTGCCCTGGGCATGCTCAGTGTGTGCAGACAAGGACTTAGTCCCAGAGAAGTCCGCTCGCTGCTGACCAGCACTGGCTTTAATGGCAGAAGCTGAAGAAGCAGCAGTAACTCTCTGTACAGAGTGAGACTGAGCAAGACGCTGGGACCGACGTCCCTGCTGAGCAGACTCCACTGCGGCTGGATAAGAATGGGAGACCGCAGCGGAGATGGCTCGAGATTCCCCCTGTGCAGAAGCGGGAACTCGAGACCTAACAATGTGTGACTGCAGACTTACAAATCCCCCCAGAAAATGCACTGTGTGATGCAGGGATTCGTTGGTTACAGACCTGGAACGCAGGGTATTTATGAGTTACACATATCCACAGCCAGTGTGCGCAGCCTCGCTCCACACACTTGTATTGAGCTGAGGCCACACCCAACCAGTGACACGGATGGCTAAGGGACGTGTCCAACAAGAGGGCATGGCCTAGCTCCACACAAATGTATGGAGAGCGAGGCCGCGACCACTGGACGGGGATATGAATAACGCATAAATACCCTGCGGGTCTTGGAAAATGACGCCTTTTTTTTAACAAACTTTGGATTTTTTTTTACCATTTAAATAAAAAAACAAAACAATCTATACATATTTGGTATCTACAAACTCGTAATGACCTGGAGAATTATAATGGCAGGTCAGTTTTAACATTTCGTGAGCATTGTAAAAAAAAAAAAAAAAAACAGTTATGGAATTGCACTTTTATTGGATTTTGTTTCCCGTTTTCGAGTACATGACATGGTAAAATCAATAGTGTCGTTCAAAAGTACATCTCGTCCTGCAAAAAATGGGTCATGACATGACCCTACTGATGGAAAAAAAAAAAGTAATGGCTCCGGAAAGAAGGGGAGCAAAAAACAGAAACAAAAAAGAGCTGTGGTGTGAAGGGGTTAAGTAACATTGGGAAGTGTGGTATCAAACTTTTTAAAAGTTGCTCTGGTTTAATTTACACCAAATGTATTATTAAGATGAAACATTTAATAAATATGAAGTGGCAGAGTTGAAGTGATTACTAAAGACTTGGCAGAAATTAGTCCATTTATCATGATTGTGTCACGACAAAGTTGTCGGGTGATCGGGGGCTCCTTCCCTGTCCCTAACACTAGGGGGCACCCTAGCTCGCCCTGCTCCACGGAATACTTCAGATGGTGAAGATGGCGGGGCCTCCACCCCTCCCTTAACTACCAAGTTAGCCCTCCGTTTGTTCTCTTCCCACACCTAGGGAATAGGGGGCGCTACTGTGCACCGTAGTACACCAACCCGACAAACAAGGCAACACAGACAAGGTTTAACAGAAAACTCCAGGCATACAAAATATTCACTCACATATAACAGAGGAATGCACCGCGGTGTAAAGGTAGGGGAATAAACCAAAGCAGAGAAGGATAAGGAATTACCACGCATAAAAACCAAGCATAACTCCTTCAACTCTCCTTCTCATACGCTCTACTCTTCCTCCGTTAGCTATGCAGTAGTAAAGCTAACTCTGACAAGGATTAGTATCATAGCCCAGATTATAAAGGGAAAAGGAGTGGCTAACCAAGCACAGCTGTGAACACAGGGATTTCCAACATGGCCGATTAACTTATGTTCTGCCAGAAGGAGTGAACATTTAAAATGAAGAAGTGCTTCTTTTCAGCGCTGGAGTAGGAGCAATCAGAGGCTGCAGTCTTCTGGCTCCACACTGTTGCGGTAACCCCGTGATAGTACCCAGTCTTCTATGAGGGACCTTCTGAACCTCACAACCAGGCTTATCAGGGTGTGCCGTGTGAAAATCCCAGACCAGTCTGGCCGCATGAACATCAGATGCTGGTACCCACATCCTGTCCTCAGGACTGTACCCCCTCCAATGTACCAGATACTGAAGCGACCGACGAACAAGACGAGAATCCAAAATCTTCGCAATCTGAAACTTTAAATTATCATCAACAATGACAGGAGATGTGGGAGAGGTGATGGTACAGAAGATACAACGTAGTTTTTGAGGAGAGAATGATGAAATACATGCTAAAGGTCGGTGGTAAAGCAAGGCGAAACGCTACAGGATTGAGGATGGCTATGCTCTTATAAGGACCGATAAAACTAGGACCCAGTTTCCAAGACAGAACCTTCAGCTTAATGTTCCTAGAGGACAGCCACACCAAGTCATCAACACACAGGTGCGGACCAACCAAACATCTCCAATCAGCCACACTCTTAAATTTGGATGGCATCTTCCTCAAATTATTTGTAACCCCCTGCCATATGGAAGAAATGGAGGATGAAAACCTCTCTTCCTCTGGTAATCCAGAAGGGCGATTACCATTAAGAACTAAACTGAAGATGGAACCCATATTTATGTAAACCTGGGACTTACCGGTCGATTCCTGACAACGGTTATTTACAGCGAATTAAGCTTACGGTAAATAGGTAACCCAGGCCTCCTGCTTTTCAGAAATGTAACACCTGAGATACGTCTCTAGATTCTGGTTAACCCATTCAGTCTGCCCATTAGACTGCGAGTGAAAAGCAGAAGAGAACGACAAATGAATCCCCAAACGGGTGCAAAATGTCCTACTGAACTTGGAGACAACCTGCACCCCTTATCAGAAACAATATTGGTCGGGATCCCATGTAATCTAATTATTTCCTTGAAGAAAACTTGAGCCAAGGATTTGGCGTTTGGTAAAATTAGACATTTTACTGAATCTATCTACCACCACAAGAATTACAGCATTCCCCACCGACATGGGTGGATACGTGATAAAAATGACTGACAACTGAGTCCAAGTTCCGCTGGGAATTTTCAATGGTTGGAGAGCCCCGGACGGACGAGTTTGAGAGGTCTTAGAACGCCACAGACACTGCAGGCGGCTGCATACTCACGGACATCCTGATGAGCACCTGGCCACCAAAAACGCAGAGTAAGCAGATCAGCGGTGGCTTTATTACCAGGATGTCTAGCCAACACTGAACAAACAGTTTACCAAGTGGACAGGCAGCATGGGCGTCTCCCTGGGTGTCAGCAACCTCCAGTGAGTTTTTAGAAAAATAAACACATGGTCGCCATTTACCAGGAGACGCACCCTGCAACAATACAGCCCCCACTCCGACCTCAGACGCATCGACCTCAATGATAAAAGGCTGAGAGATGTCAGGCTGAATAAGAATCGGTGCAGAAGAAAAACACCTTTTCAACGTATCAAATGCCTCCCTGGCCGGACTGGACCACTTGGAAAAGTCCGTCCCCTTCCTGGTCATAAACGTAAGAGGTTTGGCTACTACTGAAAAGATTTTATGAACTTATGGTAGTAGTTGTCGAAACCTAAAAATCTTTGTAACGCCTTCAAAACCTCTGGACGATCCCAATCCAATACCGTTCACACTTTCGCAGGATCCATGAGAAAACCGGAGGAAGACAACACATACCTAGGAAAGGGATCTCCTCATCTGAGAACATACACTTCTCGGGCTTGACATAAAATTTATTGTCTTGGAGTATTTGTAAGACCTGCCTAACATGTACTTGGTGTGACTCAAGATGAGGGGAATAAATTAGTATGTCGTCCAGATAGATAACAACTAGTGATGAGGGAATATACTCGGTAATTGAGATTTCCCGAGCACGCTTGGGTGTCCTTCGAGTATTTTTTAGTACTCAGAGATTTAGTTTTCATCACCGCAGCTGAATGATTTACATCTGATAGCCAGCATAAGTACATGTGGGGGTTGCCTGGTTACTAGGGAATCCTCATATGTACTTATGCTGGCTAACAGATGTAAATCATTCTGCTGTGGCACTGAAAATGAAATCTCTGAGTACTTTCAAATACTCGGAGGACACCCGAGCGTGCTCGGGAAATCTCGAGTACCGAGTATATTCGCTCATCACTAATAACAACGAATCTGCCTACCTGGTGACTAAAGATATAATTTATAAAGTGTTGAAAGATGGCAAGTGCGTTCGTCAACCCAAAAGGCATCACCAGATTCTCATAGTGTCCCTCAGGCTTACTGACCGCAGTTTTCCACTCATCCCCCTCTTTAATGTGGATGAGATTATATGTACCCCTAAGGTCCATCTTAGGCTGGTTTCACATTTGCAGAAATGCAACATGTAGTAATTTCTACTTTTTTTTGTGGCAAAAAAACCTATTGCTGTCTATGTAAATGCATGCGTTTTTAAGCACATGCGTTTACATGCGTTTATAAACACATGCGTTTTAATAGAAAAAGACAAGAATACACACTGATAAGCCAACCCCAAACCCTAACCCTTACCCTAAGGGATCCTAACCCTAACCTTAACGGTTAGGGTTAGGATCCCTTAGGGTTAGGGATAGGATCCCTTAGGATTAGGGTTAGGATCCCTTAGGGTTAGGGTTAGGATCCCTTAGGGTTAGGGATAGGGTTAGGATCAGGATCCCTTAGGGTTAGGATCCCTAGGGTTACTAGGGATCCTAACCCTAACCCTAACCCTAGCTATTTCTGTTTAAAGTGGATTTTCTTGTTGATTTTGATGATTGGCAGCTGTCACACACTTCTCATCATGCGTTTTAAAAACGCAAACGCAGGAAAAAACGCATGTAAATGCGTCAAAATGCCACATTTGTATTAAAACATGCAAAAACGCATGCGTCTAAAAAACGTGGCGTTTTAACGCGTTTACATGCGTTTTTTTCACCACATGCGTTTGCTTTTAAAACGCTGCGTTTTTAAACGCAAATGTGAAACCAGCCTTAGAAAACAATTTTGCCCCTATAATTTGACTAAAGAGATCAGGAATGAGAGGGAGCGGATACGAATCATGGACAGTGATCGTAATGAGTTCCTGGAAATCCAGGCAAGCGTGTAAGCCCCAATCTTTTATCTTTAAAAAAAAAAAGAACCCCACAGCAATGGGGGATGAGGATGGTCTGATATGACCCTTAGCCAGGCTTTCTGTGATGTAGTCCTTAATGGCCTGTCTGTCTGGACCAGAGATATTATAGAGTCTGCTCTTGGGGAGCTTGGCGATGAGGAGGGAGTTCTTGGCTCCCCTGCTTAGAGAACACATCCCCAAAATCCGACAGGTAACTAGGCACAGACTGGTCATCCACCCTAGCCAACCGGATACCCAAGCAGTGTCCTTTACAATACACACTCCATTTAACTACTTCCTGAGTCTGCCAATCTAATACAGGATTCTGCAGAGCGAGCCAAGGAAGTCCCAGTACCACAGGTGAGGGTCGCCTCTCTAGTACATAACAGTCCAACACCTCAGTGTGCATGGCCCCCACCTGAAGCTGCAAGTCTCAGACGACTTGAGTAAAGTGCTCCTGTCTCAAGGGGGCACAGTGGATGGCAATTATGGGTATGGGTCTGGACAGAGTATGTGGTATGAGGCCTTGGACCTGGACGAACCTAGCATTGATCAAATTAAACCCCACCCCACTGTCCAGAAATGCAGACACGGCCACCTTAATTCCACCCACGAGAATTACGGCTGGTATAAAAAACTGTGTCCTACCCACAGAGGTGATAAGTACACCCGGGTTGCTAACCTCTCCATAACCTGGACCATCTAATTTTCTGGCGGTTGTTTACTATGTGGTCGGAAAGGACACGTATCCACAAAATGGCCTTTTTTACCACAAAAGAAACACACTCCCCCTTACGCCAGACTACAATTTACCAGAATGTGATGCCGCATGCACCTACATGGGTTCCTCAGTAGGCGTAGGCTCAGTTCTGACCTCCCTTGACCCCGGACCTCCCGCACCCAGAAGTGACTCCCTATGTCTCTGGCGAAGATGGCGATCAACCCGGATCGCCAGAAACATGACTGCCTCAAGGGAGTCAGGAGTCACATACAGAGCTAAGGCATCCTTCACCCTTACTGTAAGCCCCTCACAGGACTGACTTCGGAGTGCGGGGTCATTCCACTTGGTATCCGTGGCCTATCTCCTGAACTCAGAGCAATATTCCTCCACTGGTCAGTCTCCTTGCGGAAATTGGCGCAGTGTGGACTCTGCTAAGGAGACGCAATCGGGGTCATAATATATAAGGCCCAGAGCCGGAAAAAAAAAATCACTCTACTCTGACTCTCAGTCGCTTCAGAGGGGAGAGAAAACGTCTATGCTTGGGAGTCCCCGAGAAAGATCGAGATAACTATCCCCACATGTTGCTCCTCTGTACCTGAGGAATCCAAATGTAACTTGAAGTACAGTTTACAGGCCTCTCTGAAAACAACCAACTTGTCACACCCCCCAGAGAACATGTCAGGCAATGTGACTTTGGGCTTCATTATGGTTTGACTGAGAGACGAGATTCCCACACCAGATATATTAGGGTGCTGCAAAACCACCGTGTGTAAATCCACCACCTCCAGACTGAGCTGCTGCAATGGCTCCGTCAGAGCAGAGATTGGATCCATCTTTCCCTGTCCCTAATACCAGGAGGCACCCTAGCTCACCCTGCTTCCCGGGATATTTCAGATGGCGAAGATGCCGGGGCTTCAACCCTTGCCTTAACTCCTAAGTTACCCCTCCGTCTGTTCTTCTCCCCCACCCAGGGAAGATGGGGGCGCACCATAGTACACAAACAAGGCAACACAGACAATTGTTAACAGAAAAATACAGACATACAAAATATTCACTCACATATAACAGAGAAATGCAATGGGATGTGAAGGTAGGGGAATAAACGAAAACAGAGAAGGATAGGGAATTACAACATAAACAAAACCAAGCAACAGTCACCAATAACTCTTTCAACTCTCCTTCTCATACGAACTCCTCTCTTTCCGTTAGCCATGCAGCAATAGTTAGCTGAAGAAGGATTAGTATCATAGCCCAGATTATAAAGGGAAAATGAGTGGCTAACTAAGCACAGCTGTGAGCACAGGGATTTCCATAAAGGCTGATTAACCCCTGTTCTGCCAGAAGGAATAAACATTTAAAATGAAGGAGAAGTGATTCTTCTCAGCGATGAAGTAGGGGCAATCAGATGCAGCGGTCTCCTGGCTCCACACTGTCGCAGTAACCCCGTGACAATTGTGGGCAGATATTTTTACTATTATGATAGTCAAGTTCTTTACAAACCCAGTCAGAAAGCTAAATTTCCATATACCTATATGATTTATACCTGGACTAGATGGTGGCCCGATTCTAACGCATCGGGTATTCTAGAATATGTATTTAGCAGCCACATAGTATATAGCACAGGCCATGTAGTATATAAGAGCCATGTAGTATATAGCAGACAAATACTACGTGGCCTGTGCTATATACTATGTGGCTGCTATATATACATACATACATATTGTAGAATACCCGATGCGGTAATACAGGCCACGCAGTATATAACAGTGGCCACACAGTATATAACACAGCCCAAACAGTATATAACACAGTCCACGCAGTACATAACACTGACCACATAATATATAGCACAGCCCACGCAGTATATAACACAGCCCACATAGTATCTAACACTGGCCAGGTAGTATGTAGCAGCCACGCGGTATATAACACAGCCCACGTAGTATATACCAATGTGGGCACCATATCCCTGTTAGAAAAAAAAAATTAAAAATAGTTATATACTCACCCGCCGGGATCCATCGAAGCTGTGCCGATGTGCGCGCGGCTGCCGCCATCTTCCGTGACTGCTAAGTCTTCTCGGTAATTTCGCAATGCATCTCTGGGAACGGAAGCTGGCGGCAGCCGCGCGCGCCTGAACGGACTACTGATGGTGAGAATAGCAGGTTTTTTGTTTTTTTTTTAAATTATTTTTAACATTAGATCTTTTTACTATTGATGCTGCATAGGCAGCATCAATAGTAAAAAGTTGGGGACACACAGGGTTAATAGCAGTGTTAACGGAGTGCGTTACCCGCGGAATAATGCGGTCCGTTAACGCTGTCATTAACCCTATGTGAGCGCTGACTGGAGGGGTCGGAGTATGGGGGCACCGGGCACTGACTGCAGGGGAGTAGGGAGGGACTAATTCTCGGCTGTACTGTGCTCGTCGCTGATTGGTCGCAGCAGCCAGGACAGTCAACTGGCTAGACCAATCAGCGACGTGGGATTTCCGTGACG
This sequence comes from Ranitomeya imitator, assembly GCF_032444005.1. Lineage (NCBI taxonomy): Eukaryota > Metazoa > Chordata > Amphibia > Anura > Dendrobatidae > Ranitomeya > Ranitomeya imitator. The sequence goes on from NC_091285.1 coordinate 228,057,051, forward strand.
GAAGTTGCCGACAGAAAGACGGAAGTACCCCTTAGACAATTATATAGTAGATTATCGAATATGTGCAGAAAATATATAGGCATGTATTAAAACAAAATCAATTTACCTGTTTTGTGATACGGAGAAAACCTGCAGTAATGGTAACCAATATGATGACAGGTCTGACAGAGTGGTTAAGTTATTATCATCCAGATATAACTCTCTCATCAAAACATGATTAACCAGTCTAGGAATCTGGAAGCAAAGAAAGAGTTTTGTTTGAGAAGTACATTTAAAGTCTAAGTACACCTTCACCACCAAATCTGTTTCACTGGACCAATGCATCTGAAATGAAAACAATTACCGTATATACTTGAGTATTAGCCGAGATTTTCAGCCCTTTAGTTAGGCTGAAAGTGCCCCTCTCGGCTTATACTCGAGTCATTGTTCCAGGGGGTCGGCGGGTGAGCGGCAGAAATGGCAGCTGTCACATCATACTTGCCCCCTCCTGCCACGGTCTCTGCACTTCCCTGCTTCTCAGATGGTCACCGGTGCTGGCAGCTCTTCCTGTGTTCAGCGGTCACGTGGTACTGCTCATTAAAGTAATGAATATGGCGTGGAGCACATATTCATTACTTTAATGAGTGGTACCACGTGACCGCTGAACACAGGAAGAGCTGCCAGCAACGGAGACCATCTGAGAAGCAGGGAAGTGCAGAGACCACGCCAGGAGGGTGAGTATGACGGGGGAGGGTGAGCCCTACGATACTCACTTGTCCCTGTTTCACCGCCGGGCTGTGTCTTCCGTGTCCTCTGGCTGTGACGTTCAGGTCAGAGGGTGCGGTGACATCAGTGCGCGCCCTCTGCCTGAACAGTCACTGCAGAGAGACGAAAGACACAGCGGTGCACGGCGGTGGAATGGGGACAGGTGAATATCGCTAGTGCCGCTGGCCTGAGCCAGCGGCGACACTGGCACTTGGCTCCCATAGCACATCGATGTCCCTAGTATGTAATTTTTTAAAAAATCTCAGCAGCAGCAGCATATGGGGCATCTTATGGGGCCATCATATGGATCATTTTATGGGGCATATTATTCTATGGAGCATCTTATGGAGCCATCAACCTTTATGGAGCATTATATGGGGTATATTTTAATATGGAGCATCTTATGGGGCCCATCATGAACTTTATGGAGTATTACATAGGACATATTTTATATGGAGCATCTTATGGGACCCATCATAAACTGTATGGAGCATTATATGGGGCTCCTAATTCAATATGGATATTCAAAAACATTTAACCTACTGATGTCTCAACCAATTTTACCTTTAATAGTATCTATTTTTATTTTTGAAGTTTACCAGTAGCTGCTGAAAATCTGAAATCTCATCTCTTGAGATCTTGATCCCGAGATCACCATCAGCGCATGCGCCGCCCCCCGGCGGCAGCCAAATTCCCGGAGACCAGCTCACGTGAAACCCTGGAAGTGCCGGGGCTCTGGCTTGTCACAAAATGTCGGCAGAGCCTCGGGCAGCCCCGGACACCCACGCAGCACTGCTGGGAACTGGAGACACCCGCAGCAATTGCCAGCAACCGCCGGGCACCCGGAGACACCCGGCAGCAGCACGAGAAACCCGCAGCAGCACAAGATCCCCGCAGCAGCGCGCCACACATCGAAGCCCCCACTCATCCCTGTCTGCGGCATCAGCCCACTCCAGCCTCCTCCAGCAGCGACCCTGGGACCCCGCTTCACTGCAGCCACCACCCCCGGTAAGCAATAAGATGCAAGGATTATAAGAAGCACCACCAATTTATTAAAAAATATTTTTTTCTTATTTTTCTCCTCAAAATTTGGGGTGCGTCTTATAATTCGGAGCGTCTTATAATCCGAAAAATACGGTATACAGTGGCTTGCTATTTTTTGTGTTTTGCTACCTTACAACCTGAAATTTCACTGTTTTTTTTTTTTTGAGGGTTTGAATCTGTTCATGTAACGAACATACCTAGAGCTGTGAAGAGTTGGTTTTCCTTTTCTTGTGCAGCAAACAACAAATAGGACTAATTAACTGAACATTTCAGTGTGCATAGCAATTCATCCCCCTCAATCCCAAAGTCAGTACTTTGTAGTCGCTTTGGATAGGTCTCTATGAGCTTTCCACATCTTGCGAATGGTATTTCTGCCCATTCCTCGAAGCAAATCTCCTCCATCTCCTTCAAGTTAGATGGTTTCCTCTGGTGAACAACAATCTTCTAGTCTGACTACAGATTTTCATTTGGATTACAGTCTGGGCTTTGACTAGGCCACTCCAAAACATTTACACATTTCCTCTTAAACCACTCGAGTGTTGTTTTAGCAGTATGCTTTGAGTCATTGTCTTGTTGGAAGGTTAACCTCCATCCCAGTCTCAATTCAGGGACAGACAAACGGGTTTTGCTCAAGATTATCCCTGTATTTCGCACCATCCATCTTCCCCTTGACTTGAACCCTGTCTCTGCTGCCAAAAAACATTCCCATAGCATGGTGATGCTGCCACCACCATGTTTCAGTGTGGGAATGGTGTTCTTGAGGTGTTGGTTTGGTGCCAGACATAGCGTTTAACTTGGTGGCCAAAAAGTTCAATTTTGGTCTCATCTGACCACAGCTTCCTACATACATTTTGAGAGTCTCCCACGTCTTTTGGCAAAATCAAAACAAGCCTTACAATTTTTGTGTGTAAGAAAAGGCTTTTTTCTGCCCACTCTTCCATAAAGGCCTCCTCTATGGAGTGTACGGCTTATTGTGGTCGTATGGACAGATACTCCAGTCTCTGCTTGAGAACTCTGCAGCTCTTTCAGAGTTATACTTGGCATCTGTGCTGCCTCTCTGATACCCATGTGGTACCATATTCTGCCCATTTGATGAACATGAATTAGATGAAGCTCTGGGGGATCATAAGAGATTGGGACGTTTTTGTCTGTTTTGTTTTTTTAGAACTAAACCCTGACTTGTACTTCTCAAGAACTTTGTCCTTGAGTTGTTTGGAGATCTCCTTGGTGTTCAATGTGTTGTTTGGTTAGTGGTGCCTCTCGCTTAATGGTGTTGCAGCCTCTTTGGCTTTTCAGAAAAGGTGTGTATATATTGACAGACCATGTGGCACTTAGATTTCACACAAGTGGATTTCCTTTCAGTAAGCATGTGACTTTTGAAGATAATTATTTACACCAGAAATTTTTAGGGGCTTCATACCAAAGGGGTGAATACATTTGCACATGCCAATTTTTAGTTATTTAATCACATACATTTAATTTATGCCTATATTTTTCTCACTTCACCAACTTAGACTATTTAGAGCTGATGCACCACACACAAATCGGATTACAAAAATATTAAATCACAGTCTGCAATCTAACAAATCAGATAAAAGCTAAGGGGGTGAATACTTTTGCAAGTCATTTTATTCATGATTTGAACTATGTATCCCTAAAGGGTAACTGCCACCAGGTTTTTCCCATATAAAGTAGAGCCAGCACCTGTAAGCCCTCATATGCAGCATTCTAGAATGCAGTCTATATGTCGTCAATGGGTTCTGCGTAACACAAAAAAGAGCTTATATTATACTCACCTACGGGGTGGTCTGGTCCGATGGGCGTTGCTGGTCTTGATCCTGATATGCCTCTCTCCTTGCTTTGTGTGGATGAGTGCAGACACACATGCATTACACTACTTTGCTCTGACCTCGGCAGCGCGATGGAGGAGACTGTATGGCACACGTCATCCACATGAAGGAAGAGGGAAAATGGCGATCGTAAGAAGAGACAAGGTGCCAGATCAAGAACAGCGATGCCCATTGGACCCAACCGCCCTGTAGGTGAGAATAATAAAAGCTACTTTTTGCATTATGCAGAGTGCATTGGGGACATATAAGACATATAGACAGCATTCTAGACTGCCGTAATGGGGGGGTTACAGGTGGTCACCTGGCTTTATATGGGAAATGCCTGGTGACTACATTTTTTTATAGAGCCATTTATTTCATGGCGCTTTACATGTGAAAAAGGGGGCAAATATAGACAAATACAATAAACATGAGCAAAATACAAGGCACTAACAGGCACAGAAGGAGAGAGGACCCTGCCCGTGAGGGCTCACAGTCTGCAGGGGATGGGAGAGGATACTCTAGGAGAGGGTAGAGCTGGTTGTGCGGATGTTCAGCAGGTTGAGGATCACTGCAGGCTGTAGGTTTTTTGGAAGAGGTGAGTCTTCAGGTTCTTTTTGAAGGTTTCTGTGGTAGGCGAGAGTCTGATGTGTTGGAGGTAGAGAATTCCAGAGTATGGGGGAAGCACGGGAGAAGTCTTGGATGCGGTTGTGGGAAGAATAGATAAGAGGGGAGTAGAGAAGGAGATCTTGATAGGATCGAAGGTTGCATGTAGGTAAGTACCAGGAGACAATGTCACAGATGAATGGAGGAGACTGGTTGTGGATTACTTTGTATGTCATAGTAAGGGTTTTGAACTGGAGTCTCTGGACGATAGGAAGCCAGTGGAGAGCTTGGCATAGGGGAGAGACTGGGGAATAGTGGGGAAACAGGTAGATTAGTCAGGCAGCAGAGTGTAGGATGGATTGGAGTGCTGTCAGCGTGCTAGAAGGGACTCCAGAGAGTAGGAGGTTGCAGTGGTCAAAGCGGGAGATGATAAGGGCATGCACTAGTCTTTTTGTGGTTTCGTGGTCAAGGAATGCACGGACCCGGGAAATATTTATAAGTTTGAGATGGCAAGAGGAGGCAAGGGCTTAGATATGTGGCTTGAGAGAGAGGGCAGAGTTGAGGATCACCCCGAGGCAACGAGCATGCGGGACTGGGGAAAGCGAGCAGCCATTGACATTAATGGATAGGTCTGGTGGAGGGGTAGTGTGAAATGGGGGAAAGATGATGAATTCTGTTTTGTGCATGTTCAGTTTTAGAAAGCTAGCAGAAAAGAAGGCTGAGATACCAGACAGACAATGTGGGATTTTGGTGAGTAAGGAAGTGAGGTCAGGGCCGGATAGGTACAGTCATGGCCAAAAGTATCGACACTCCTGCAATTCTGTCAAATAATACTCAGTTTCTTCCTGAAAATGAATGCAATCACAAATTCTTTGGTATTATTATCTTCATTTAATTTGTCTTAAATGAAAAAATACAAAAGAGAATGAAGTAAAAAGCAAAACATTGATCATTTCACACAAAACTCCAAAAATGGGCCAGACAAAAGTATTGGCACCCTCAGCCTAATACTTGGTTGCACAACCTTTAGCCAAAATAACTGCGACCAACTGCTTCCGGTAACCATCAATGAGTTTCTTACAATGCTCTGCTGGAATTTTAGACCATTCTTCTTTGGCAAACTGCTCCAGGTCCCTGATATTTGAAGCGTGCCTTCTCCAAACTGCTATTTTTAGATCTCTCCACAGGTGTTCTATGGGATTCAGGTCTGAATTCATTGTTGGCCACCTTAGAAGTCTCCAGTGCTTTCTCTCAAACCATTTTCTAGTGCTTTTTGAAGTGTGTTTTGGGTTATTGTCCTGCTGGAAGACCCATGACCTCTGAGGGAGACCCAGCTTTCTCACACTGGGCCCTACATTATGCTGCAAAATTTGTTGGTAGTCTTCAGGCTTCATAATGCCATGCACACGGTCAAGCAGTCCAGTGCCAGAGGCAGCAAAGCAACCCCAAAATATCAGGGAACCTCCGCCATGTTTGACTGTAGGGACTGTGGTCTTTTCTTTGAATGCCTCTTTTTTTCTCCTGTAAACTCTATGTTGATGCCTTTGCCCAAAAAGCTCTACTTTTGTCTCATCTGACCAGAGAACATTCTTCCAAATGTTTTAGGCTTTCTCAGGTAAGTTTTGACAAACTCCAGCCTGGCTTTTTTAGGTCTCGGGGTAAGAAGTGGGGTCCTCCTGGGTCTCCTACCATACAGTCCCTTTTCAATCAGACTCCGACAGATAGTACGGGTTGACACTGTTGTACCCTCGGACTGCAGGGCAGCTTGAACTTGTTTGGATGTTAGTCGAGGTTCTTTATCCAACATCCGCACAATCTTACGTTGAAATCTCTTGTAGCCTTGAGATTGCTCATGCTTCCTCATAATTTGGTTTCTCAAGTCCTCAGACAGTTCTTTGGTCTTCTTTCTTTTCTCCATGCTCAATGTGGTACACACAAGGACACAGGACAGAGGTTGAGTCAACTTTAATCCATGTCAACTGGCTGCAAGTGTGATTTAGTTATTGCCAACACCTGTTAGGTGCCACAGGTAAGTTACAGGTGCTGTTAATTACACAAATTAGGGAAGCATCACATGATTTTTCGAACAGTGCCAATACTTTTGTCCACCCCCTTTTTATTGTTTGGTGTGGAATTATATCCAATTTGGCTTAATGACAATTCTTTTTGTGTTTTTTCATTTAAGACAAATTAAATGAAGATAATAATACCAAAGAATTTGTGATTGCAATCATTTTCAGGAAGAAACGGAGTATTATCTGACAGAATTGCAGGGGTGTCAATACTTTTGGCCATGACTGTAGATCTGCGTGTCATCGGCGTAGAGATGATACTGCACACCGTGGGATTCTATGACCTGTCCCAGGCCAAAGGTGTAGATGGAGAAGAGTAGGGGTCCTAGAACTGAGCCTTGAGGAACACCGACAGACAAGGGATAAGGTGATAAGGTGGTGTGGGAGAGGGAGACACTGAGTGTTCTGTCTGTTAAATATGATGAGATCCAGGAAATGGCCAAGTCTGTGATGACAAGAGATGATATAATCTGTAGCAGAAGGGAGTGATCTACAGTGTCAAAGGGGGAAGAGAGGTCCACGAGAAGGAGGACAGAGTAATGTCGCTTGTTCTTGGCGGTTAGTAGGTCATTGGTGATTTTAGTTAGGGCAGTTTCAGTTGAATGATGGGGTCGGAAGCCAGATTGTAACCGGTCAAAGAGGGAGGAGAGGTGGGAGGACAGTTCAAGATGGGCATGCTGTTGCAGTAGTTTTGAGGCATAAGGGAGAAGAGATATCGGGCAATAGCTAGACACAGAGGATGGTTAGAGCCTGAGGGAGGGCTTTTTTAGGATGGGTGTGATCTTGGCATGTGGGAAGGATGAGGGGAAGACACCATTTGTGAGTGAGAATTTAAAGAGGTGTGTTAGGTTGGGATGAAGATTATGGCGAGTGTAGGGATGAGGTGAGACGGGAGAAGATCAAGCGTGCAAGTGGTGAGGTGTGATCTTGACAGGAGTGTGGAGAGCTTATCTTCTGTCATAGTGGAGAAGCTGGTTTTGGAGGAACAGGGTTGAGCAGCTAAGAGGGGCACTGGGTGCTGTGGGCTAAAGCTTTCTCTGATCGTATCGATCTTATGTTTAAAGAAAGCAAAGTCTTCAGTAGAAATGAGAGGGGAGGGAGGAGGTGCTGGGGGCAGAGTAGCGAATTAAAAGTGTTGAAAAGCTGTGTAGGGTTATGAGTCAGGGAAGATATGAGAGATGAGAAGTAAGTTTGTTTTGCGGCAATGAGCGGAGACTTGAAGATGGTGAGGGACTGCTTGTATGCGATGAAGTGCTCGGTAGAGTGGGATCTCTTCCACCTCTGCTCAGTGACCCTGGAAGCCCGTCTCAATTCTTTAGTCAGGCTGGTCAGCCAGGGCTGTCTGTTGATTGTACAAGGTTTGCTATGCATGAGGAGGGCGGCAGAATCGAGTGTCGCTGTTATTGTGGTGTTATAAAAAGTGGCAGCAGCATTTGTGTCATGAAGGGAAGCTATGTCTGTAAGAGGGAAAAGGGGCTCAGAGAGTGATTGTAAATTGCGGTGTTTGAGATTTCTGCGAGGGTGAGTGAGTTTGTGGAGTGGGGGTTGCACACTAGGAGAGGAGAGGGAAGAGAATGTCAGTAGGTTGTGGTCAGACAGGGGGAGGGGTGAGTTAGAGAGATTAGTAAGGGAACAGAAGCGGGTAAGGATGAGGTCTGGTGTGTGACCTTCTTTGTGAGTGGCCGCAGAAGACCATTGAGTGAGGCCGAAGGAGGCAATGAGCGATAAAAGTTTAGAGGCAGCTGAGGTGGAACTGTGAATGGGGATATTGAAGTCACTCATGATGATAGTGGGGATGTGAGCAGAGAGGAAATGATGTAGCCAGGTGGTGAAGTGGTCGAGAAAGGTGGAGATGGCTAGTTCTGAGGGGGGTGATAGTTGACAGCCAGCTGGAGGTTGGAAGGGGAATAGAGGCGGATGGAGTGCACCTCAAAACGATGGAAGAGTAGCGGAGGGTGGTAGCGGGATTGGAGTATAGGAGCTGGATGAATGGTTGCGGTAACGGACCGCGTTATGCCGCGGGTAACTCACTCCGTTACCGCCGCTATTAACCCTGTGTGACCAAGATTTTACTATTGATGCTGCCTATGCAGCGTCAATAGTAAAAACATCTAATGTTAAAAATAATTTAAAAAAATAAAAAATCATGATGATATACTCACCTTTCGCAACGCTCCGGTGACCGCAACGTCATCACAGGCCCTGCACGCCTGCGCGAGAAGGACCTGCCATGACGTCACGGTCATGTGACCACAACGTCATCACAGAGCCTGCGTGCCTGCGCGAGAACGACCTGCCGTGAAGTCACGGTCATGTGACCGAACTACAAGGGGCCCTCGGAAGGTGAGTATAGGTTTATTTTTTAACCTGTGACATACGTGGCTGGGCAATATACTACATAGCTGGGCAATATACTACGTGACTGGCCAATATACTACGTGGCTGGGCAATATACTATGTGGCTCTGTGCTGTATACTACGTCACTGGGCAATATACTACGTAACTGGGCAATATACTACGTGGCTGGGCAATATACTACGTCACTGGGCAATATACTACGTAGCTGGGCAATAGACTACGTGGCTGGGCAATAGACTACGTGGCTGGGCAATAGACTACGTGGCTGGGCAATAGACTACGTGGCTGAGCAATAGACTACGTGGCTGGGCAATGTACTATGTGGCTGAGCAATATACTACGTGGCTAGGCAATATACTACGTGGGCTGTGCAATACACTACGTGGACATGCATATTCTAGAATACCCGATGCGTTAGAATCGGGCCACCATCTAATATATATATATCTACTATATAATTGTCTAAGGGTCACTTCCGTCTTTCTGTCCTTCTGTCTGTCACGGTTATTCATTCGCCGATTGGTCTTGCCAGCTGCCTGTCATGGCTCCCGCGACCAATCAGCGACGGGCACAGTCCGGAAGAAAATGGCCGCTCCTTACTCCCCGCAGTCAGTGCCTGTCGCCCGCATACTCCCCTCCGGTCACCGCTAACAAAGGGTTAATGCCGGCGGTAACGGACCGCGCTATACCGCGGGTAACGCACTCCGTTACCGCCGCTATTAACCCTGTGTGTCCCCAACTTTTTACTATTGACGCTGCCTATGCGGCATCAATAGTAAAAAATGTAATGTTAAAAATAATAATAATAAAAAAAACCTGCTATACTTACCGTCCGTAGCCGCTCGCCACCTTCCGTTGCAGGTTCCAGTCGCAGAAGGACCTGCCATGACGTCACGGTCATGTGACCGCGACATCATCACAGGCCCTGCGCTAGAAGGAACTGCCATGACGTCACGGTCATGTGACCGCGACGTCATCACAGGCCCTGCGTGCCTGCGCTAGAAAGACCTGCCATGACGTCACGGTCATGTGACAGCGACATCATCACAGGTCCTGCGCTCACACCAACCCTGGGACCGGAAGCTGCCGTTGACTGGAAGGGCTCCCTCGGATAGGTGAGTATATGTTTATTTTTTAACCTGTGACAAACCTGCCTGGGCAATATGCTACGTGACTGGCCAATATACTACGTGGCTCTGTGCTGTATACTACTTCGCTGTGCAATATACTACGTGGCTCTGTGCTGTATACTACGTCACTGGGCAATATACTACGTCACTGGGCAATATACTACGTCGCTGTGCAATATACTACGTGGCTCTGTGCTGTATACTATGTCACTGGGCAATATACTACGCAACTGGGCAATATACTTCGTGACTGGGCAATAAACTACGTCACTAGGCAATATACTACGTGGCTGCGCAATATACTACGTGGCTGGGCAATATACTACGTGCACATGCATATTCTATTCTAGAATACCCGATGCGTTAGAATCGGGCCACTAATATATATACATATATATATATATATATATATATATATATATATATATATATATATATATATATATACACACACATATACACACACACACACACTGCTCAAAAAAATAAAGGGTACACTTAAACACAGAATATAGCTCCAAATAAGCCAAACTTCTGTGAAATCAAACTGTGATTCTGCAGGTGGGGACCACAGACCACATCTCAGCACCAATGCTTTCTGGCTGATGTTTTGATCACTTTTGAATGTTGGTTGTGCTTTCACACTCTTGGTAGCATGAGACAGAGTTTACAACTCACACAAGTGGCTCAGGTAGTGCAGCTCATCCAGGATGGCACATCATTGTGAGCTGTGGCAAGGTTTGCTGTGTCTGTCAGCGTAGAATCCAGAGGCTGGAGGCACTACGAGGAGAGAGGCCAGTATACCAGGAGACATGGAGGGGGTCGTAGGAGGGCAACAACCCAGCAGCATGACCGCTACCTCAGCCTTTGTGCAAGGAGGAACAGGAGGAGCACTGCAAGAGCCCTGCAAAATGACCTCCAGCAGGCCACAAATGTGCATGTGTCTGCACAAACGGTTAGAAACCGACTCCATGAGGATTGTCTGAGTGCTCTACGTCCACCGATGGGGGTTGTGCTCACAGCCCAACACCGTGCAGGATGCTTGGCATTTGCCACAGAACACCAGGATTGGCAAATTCACCACTGGCGTCTTGTGCTCTTCACAGATTAAAGCAGGTTCACACTGAGCACATGTGACAAATGTGACAGAGTCTGGAGACGCCGTGGAGAGCGATCTGCTGCCTGCAACATCCTTCAGCATGACAGGTTTGGCAGTGGGTTAATAATGGTGTGGGGTGGCATTTCTTTGGAGGGCCGCACAGCCCTCCATGTGCTTGCCAGAGGTAGCCTGACTGCCATTAGGTGCCGAGATGAGATCATCAGACCCCTTATGAGACCATATGCTGGTGCGGTTGGCCCTGGGTTCCTCCTAATGCAGGACAACACCACACCTCATGTGGCTGGAGTGTGTCAAAAGTTCCAGCAAGATGAATGCATTGAAGCTATGGACTGGCCCGCCAGTTCCCCAGACTTGAATTCGATTGAACACATCTGGGACATTATGTCTCGCACTATCCACCAACGTTACGTTGAACCACAGACTGTCCAGGAGTTGGCTGATGCATTAGTCCAGGTCTGGGAGGAGATCCCTCAGGAGACCATCCGCCGCCTCATCAGGAGCATGCCAAGGGGTTGTAAGGAGGTCATACAGGCACATGGAGGCAACACACACACAACTGAACATCATTTCCTTGTCTTGAGGCATTTCCACTGAAGTTGGATCAGCCTGTAACTTCATTTTCCACTATGACTTTGAGCATAATTTCAACTCCAGATCTCCGAGGGATATTAGTTGTGATGTACGTTGATCATTTTTAGGTTTTATTCTTCTCAACATATTCCACTATTTAATGAATAAAGATTTACAACTGGAATATTTCATTCAGTGATATCTAGGATGTGGGATTTTTGTATTCCCTTAATATTTTTTTGCAGTATATATACACAGCAAACCTTCTTGCCACAGCTCGCATTGATGTGCCATCCTGGATGAGCTGCACTACCTGAGCCACTTGTGTGGGTTGTAGTGTCCGTCTCATGCTACCATGAGTGTGAAAGCACAACCAACATTCAAAAGTGACCAAAACATCAGCAAAAAAGCATTGGTACTGAGATGTGGTCTGTGGTCCCCACCTGCAGAACCACTCCTCTATTGAGCGTGTCTTGATAATTGCCAATAATTTCCATTTGTTTTCTATTCCATTTGCACAATAGCATGGTTGTGCAATTATAACTTGGAGTTATATTCTGTTGCTTAAGTGTTCCTTTTATTTTTTTGAGCAGTGTATATATATATATATATATATATATATATATATATATATATATATATATATATATATATATATATATATATATGCAAATGTACAGAGAACAGCCGGACAGCACTACCGCCTATAAGAATATAGTGGGAACCGCTCACCTGTGTCTTGTCGGCCAAGGTATATGATCCTGGGTGCTGTGCTCCGCTGGAAAAAATCCACGTGTAGATCCCAAAGAAAAGAAAAGGAGCGCACTCACTGGTCATCCGGTGCAGGTAACTTTATTTAAACGCTGTGAGATACATCTTCACGACCGGGGGTGCTGTACAAAGAGTGCGGCGAAGCTAGACGACGGTCTTTTCGCGCCTGGCTGGCGCTTCAACGGGTCAGTGAGAATGCACCGGATGACCAGTGAGTGCGCTCCTTTTCTTTTCTTTGGGATATATATATATATATATATATATATATATATATATATATATATATATATATATATATATATATATATAGTATATATATATAGTATATATACACACACACACATTTATCTTACTATCATGTATTCGGAATGCTTACCTGCAGGAGACAGGTAAGGTGCATAAGTTTTTCATACAATCATGCTTCTTGGTCAGTCGTACTACATTATGCATTGATCATATCAATTTGCTTCTTATTTGTTTTTACTTCTGCTTTCTCACAACTCGCCCGCCCTTTAACACATTCTGTGCACTCTCTCCATATTCACCCCTTCCTTCTCCCCTCTACCATGCATAACTCTGAGGCTCTACTGACATTTCTTACCCACTCCAAACCATCGAATACCTCCTTGCAGCACTCAAAATGCTCATACAAATCATCCCACCAGCATACATTACTCTCCTCCAGCTGCATATAGAAACCCTGCTAATCTTATTAACATTCAGTGCATGCCTTGTCCTATTGCTTTCCACTGTGCTCTCTGGAATGCACGGTCTGTGGGTAACAAACTAACTTACATTCACAATTTCTTACTCTCTAATTCCCTTAACCTTCTGGCTATTACAGAAACCTGGATCCAGCATTCAGACACCACCGCTCTCTCGTCTGGTGGGCTGAAATTTTCACATACTGCCAGAGCTGAGAACAGACAGGGTGAAGGTGTTGGTTTTCTCCTTTCATCACAATGTGCTTTCCAGTTCATTCCCCGGTTCCCTCACTTACATTTCCTTCCTTTGACGTCCATGCCGTCAGACTCTTTAAGCCCTTCTCCTTGTGAGTGGCGGTTGTCTATCGCCATCCAGGCTTCTCTAGCCAGTTTCTAGACCACTTTGCCACCTGGCTTACTCACTTCCTATCCTGTGACATCCCCGTCCTCATCATGGGAGACTTTAACATCCCCATCAATGATCCCCCCTCCCAATCTGCCTCTCATCTTCTTTCTCTAACTTCTTCATTCGGCCTCTCACAGTTTACTACCGTATTTTTCCGACCATAAGACACACTTTTTTCCTCCAAATTTGGGAGGAAAGTGTGGGTGCGTCTTATGGTACAGATGTAGCATGTGGGGAGGGGGGCAGCAGTGAGTGGGATCGCACTGTTATCCCACTTCAGGATGTCCCGCTGCCCAGAATCAAGGCTGGGGAAACCACATGGTCCCGATGATTAAGTGCAGTGAATATTCATTAGCTACTCACGCCCACCTATCAGCTGAGCAGTGAGCCAGGAGCAGCAAATGAATACTGCACTTAAGCAGGGACACACATGGCTTCTCCAGCCCTGATTCCTGCAGCAGCTGGGGAGGTCTGTGTGTCCGGGGGAGAGGAGACAGCAGCAGCAGGGGCCAGAGGAGAGAGGAGATCGCTGCATACCTGCCTGCCATGCCTGGGCTGGATGCTGAGTGCTGTGCACAAACAGGACCTGTTTGATGTCAGGAGTGGGCGGGCTGGAGCATCACATGGCAGCTCAGAGCCCTCCCTCTTCTTGACATCATCACAGGTCCTTCAGGCTCTCCACTAGAATCTGCAGCTTCCTCATAACCTGTGCTGTGGAAAGGAAACGAGGGAAGGCTCTGTGTGCAGTCATGGCATGCTTTTACCTCACCACAGTGTGGCTGGCTGCCACATTTAAGAGGTTAGTCTTTACAAAACACAATAAAGCACTCTGCCACTCCTTTGGTGAACTATAACTCCCAGCATGTCATAGGATCTGCAGGACATGCTGGGAGTTATAGTTTTCCCATGGGATTTTAAAGCAGCACTCCAGTGTTATTTTGCAGTGCTGGAGTGGTGCTTTCAATATAAGCTCTGTGCTCCCATTCTTATACTCACCCTCCAGCATCTTCATATAGTACTGTACAGACACCACACTGGTCCCGCAGCTTCCAACATAATAACATACTATTATATATAATAACACCACATATAATAGTATGTTATTTATGTTATTAAATATTTTACCACATTTTTTTGCTTTAAATATTTTTTTCCCCTATTTTCCACCTCTAAAACCTGGGTGCGCCTTATAGTCCGGTGCGTCTTATAGTCCGAAAAATACGGTAATTCTCCTACGCATGAAGACGGGAATACTCTGGACCTGTTTTTTCCCCGTCCCGGCTCACTGCACGACTTTACTAACTCCCCTCTCCCGCTCTCAGACCACAACCTTCTTTCCTTCTCTGTCTGCTCACCCAGGACACCCCCACCTACCACACTTATCGGAATACACATACCATTAATACCCAGCAGCTTATGGACAATCTCCACACATCTTTAGCCCCCAACTCCTCCCTCTCCTGTCCAGACTTAGCATTGTCACACTTCAATAATACACTGAAGAATGCCCTAGATGAAGCAGCACCTTCTACACGCAGAAAGACCCGACACAGACAACGGCAGCCCTGGCACACTATGCAAACACGCTTTCTTCAGTGTTGCTCAAGGTGTGCAGAGCGGCAGTGGAGAAAATCTCTTAGCAGAAGACTTCATATACTATAAGTTCATGCTCAAAACCTATAACTCTGCCCTTCATCTGGCCAAACAATCCTACTTCACCACACTCATCACATCACTATCCAACAACCCAAAACAACTTTTTGAAACCTTAAACTCCCACCTGAAACCTAAAGTACAGGCCCCCATCACCAACCTCAGCGGTGAGGATCTGGCCACTTATCGCCTAGAAAAAAATCAGCCACATCCATCAGGATATCTCCGCCCAATCTCCTCAGTGCCTGGAGTCCCTGCCCTGCCGCACCTCAAGCTCACTAGACATCTTTGAGCCTGCTTCAGAAGTACAGGTTTCCAAGCTCCTCGCTTCTGCTTGGCCTACCACCTGCAACAGTGACTCCATTCCTTCACATCATCTCCTGCAGTCTCCCTCACCAGTGGTCACCACTCACCTGACTAAAATATTCAGGTATCTTTCCCTCCTCATTTAAACATGCCATCATAACCCCTTTATTTAAAAAGCCATCACTGGACCCCGAACTGCACTGCTAACTACAGACCTGTCTCTAACCTTTCCTTCACATCTAAACTCCTGGAACGCTTGGTCCACTCCCGTCTAATCCGCTATCTCTCAGATAACTCTCTTCACGACCCCTTACAATCTGGTTTCCGCTCTTTACACTCCACTAAAGTCTCTAATGATCTAATAACAGCTAAATCCAAAGGTCATTGCTCCCTGCTGATTCTCCTGGATCTCTCCACAGCATTCGACACTGTGGATCATCAGCTCCTCCTCTCTATGCTCCACTCTGTAGGCCTCAAGGACACAGCCCTCTCCTGGTTCTCCTCCTACCTCTCTGACCACTCCTTCACTGTATCTTTTGCAGGCTCCTTTTCCTCTCCTCGTCCCCTTACTATCGGGGTTCCGCAAGGCTCAGTCCAAGTCCCCCTCCTCTTCTCTCTATACACTGCCCCTATTGGACAAATCAGCAGATTTGGGTTCCAGTACCATCTCTATGCTGACGACACCCAATTATACACTTCTTCCCCTGACATCACCCCTACCCTAATTCAAAATACCAAGGATTGCCTGTCTGCTGTCTCTAACATCATGTCCTCCCTCTATCTGAAACTAAATCTCTCCAAAACAGAACTTCTTGTGTTTCTCCCTTCAACTAACCTCACTTTATCCAACATAGAAATTACCCTGGAGGGATCAACCATAACTCCCAAGCGGCATGCCCGCTATCTTGGGGTCACTTTCGAAACCGAATTTTCTTTTACTCCCTATATCCCATCACTCACTCGCTCTTGTCACATGCATCTTAAAAACATCTCCAGAATCCGAACTTTTCTCACCTTTGAAACTGCTAAGACTCTTACTGTTGCTCTTATTTATTCCTGTCTGGACTACTGCAACTCTCTTCTGATCGGTCTCCCTCTTACCAAACTTTCTCCTCTCCAATCCATCTTGAATGCAGCAGCCAGGGTCATATTTCTGTCCAGCCAATTCACCGATGCCTCTATCTTGTGCCAGTCATTACACTGGCTACCCATTCGCTACAGGGTCCAGTATAAACTCATCTCTCTCACCCACAAAGCTCTCCACAGTTCTGCACCGCCTTATATGTCCTCTCTCATCTCCGTCTATCGCCCTACACATGCCACACGCTCCCCCAGGTCCCCCGCCTTCCAGCATCGATCTGTGCAGCTGATCCATCCTTGCAGGAATATACAAGTATCCTTGCCGGCGATTGGAAGGATGGATCAGCTGCACAGACCAACGCTGGAAGGTGGGGGACCTGGGGGAGCGTCTGACAAGCGCAGTGCGCATGCCCAGGAATCCCAGCCCCGCACTGTGCATAATGCATAACACAGTTCGGGGCGGGGATTCATTAACAGGGTGGCCGCACTGCCCGCACAGGCGCAGTCAGTAACCCGGCATCTGAGCTATGACGGCCGATGCTCAATGCGCCTGCCCCAGGCAGGCGAGCACAGCGCAGGCACCAGATTTCAGACGAAAACAGCGCTCAGGGGGCGGCGACCAGCGTCCCAGAAGAGATGACTGACAGCAGTTGGGAACTTCACAGAGGAGGCTTCAGACCTGCCTCCAGGTATAAAGATAGGTATTTGGGGAAAATTATAAAACGCTTTATTGAGGGAATAACAGCAGCAAAAACTAAAAGAGTCACCTTGTTAGAATGCAGCATTACTGCTGCACAAGGTGGCTCTTTTAGTTTATAACGGCTAGAGGGGGTGACAGTGGCCCTTTCAACACACAGGCTAATGCCCGGATCAAACAGCTTTATCTGAAAATCCCTATTTATTATAATTGTCAGACCTGAAATAAGAAGCACTTTTCACCTATTGTGTGCCCCCATTTCCTTGTAGATTGTAAGCTTGCGAGCAGGGACCTCACTCCTAATGTCACTGTTTAAATTGTCTTAACTTGTACTGAATTTATTGTCTGTACATG
The DNA here is from genome assembly GCF_032444005.1 of Ranitomeya imitator. Classification (NCBI taxonomy): domain Eukaryota; kingdom Metazoa; phylum Chordata; class Amphibia; order Anura; family Dendrobatidae; genus Ranitomeya; species Ranitomeya imitator. Next base: position 228,074,496 of record NC_091285.1, read on the forward strand.
TCCCCGCTTAATTGTAAAGTGCTGCGGAATATGTTATTATTATTATTTAATACTTTACCTCTGATAAATTATTTCCTTGTAACTTTAGAATCTGCAGGAGGCCACAGTTCTGAATTCCTTCCAGTTCCGTGAGATAATTGTATGAACAGTCCAAACAGGTCAACAAAAGTGTTGTCTCAAGGGCCTTAGTGGATATCAGCTGGTTATGATCCAAGACAAGCCGCTGAAGGTTTCTCAGATGCTCTAGTCCAGCTAAAAAAAAGTTACACAAATCAGTCAGTAGAATTCGGTGATAATGGACACAATATAAATGTAGATTTATACTTATAGCATCTAACCACACACAAAAATGTATTTCTTGACAAGTCTGTAAATACTGAATGTATGATCATCACAACTTGACAACTATTCACTGAAAAGACGGAGCAGTGCGGTCTGTAATCTGTAGTCACTGGCGTGAGACAGTCTACTAGAAGGTGATCTGTGCAGCAGCAGAGTCTCCATAGATGACAGCACGCATGTGTGAACATGGGGTGAGCAGCAGAGTCTCCATAGATGACAGCACCCATGTGTGACCATGGGGTGAGCAGCAGAGTCTCCATAGATGACAGCACGCATGTGTGAACATGGGGTGAGCAGCAGAGTCTCCATAGATGACAGCACGCATGTGTGAACACGGGGTGAGCAGCAGAGTCTCCATAGATGACAGCACGCATGTGTGAACATGGGGTGAGCAGCAGAGTCTCCATAGATGACAGCACGCATGTGTGAACATGGGGTGAGCAGCAGAGTCTCCATAGATGACAGCACGCATGTGTGAACATGGGGTGAGCAGCAGAGTCTCCATAGATGACAGCACGCATGTGTGAACATGGGGTGAGCAGCAGAGTCTCCACAGATGACAGCACGCATGTGTGAACATGGGGTGAGCAGCAGAGTCTCCATAGATGACAGCACGCATGTGTGAACACGGGGTGAGCAGCAGAGTCTCCATAGATGACAGCACGCATGTGTGAACACGGGGTGAGCAGCAGAGTCTCCATAGATGACAGCACGCATGTGTGAACACGGGGTGAGAAGCAGAGTCTCCATAGATGACAGCACGCATGTGTGAACACGGGGTGAGCAGCAGAGTCTCCATAGATGACAGCACGCATGTGTGAACACGGGGTGAGCAGCAGAGTCTCCATAGATGACAGCACGCATGTGTGAACACGGGGTGAGCAGCAGAGTCTCCATAGATGACAGCACGCATGTGTGAACATGGGGTGGAGAAAACAGTCAGCACACGTCACTTTGTACTCAATATCCGATCCCTCAATAAGGGAGTCAACATGGGAGCATTTACACTCCACGATTATCAGAAACAAATGTTCCTAGTAAACAGGCTGCTGATCACCCAAATAACAATGAGCATTGCACAAATAAGCCAAAAACTTCATCGTTGTGCAAAATTAAATTTTGATTGGTTTAAAACATAAAAAAAATCTTCATTCTCAGCAGCGCATCATCATGTGTAAATGGTACCTGTGCTGGTGACAAAAATACCAGCCTATGCGCACCGAACAACAATATTATTGATTGATCTATGCGCGTCATAACCATAGTCAGCCTGTTTAACCCTTCCATGACATTGCGACTTTCCGTTTTTTTCTCACCTTCTTCCAAAAGCTATAACTTTTTTACCCCATCAATAAAGACCTATGAGCGCTTGTTTTTGTTGGCCAAGTTGTACTTTTGAATGACACCATTCATTTTATCATTTGATGCACTGGAAAGCAGAAAAAATCCAAGTGCGTTGAAACTGCAAAAAGTGCAATTCCACAATTTATTTTTTAGTATTTACCATAATTCATTATGTGGCAAAACTGACCGACTCAACCTGGAGAAAATAAAGGCCTAAAAGGTGATTCCATTACCATATGCAAGCAGATGAGGGAACAGCACAAGAACTTTCCAATGATATTTTAATACCTGATCTGCAATGGTGATATGGGCCAAACTCTATATCTAGAGGAACAAGGTTTCTTCCAATCAGAGAGTGATTATCTACTGTGAGGGCAGTGAGACTATGGATTCTTCCCTGTAAGAGCCATGAGACTATGGGTTTTCCTTTGTAACTCTCTGCCACGTGACCCTGTACTGTTAATTTACACCAAAAGTACCAGGAGGCCCGAATGTCTACCTTGTTAAGTATTATTTCAGATTATGGCACTAGAATCTGATAGGATCTTGTTGTGGAATCAGGACTCCGCACTCCCCCTCTTCACCTGAGGAAACTAGCATCTACCTCATGGGATTTTACTCCCGGTTCAGTAGTATGTCGTGTTATAGGACAAACTCGATAGCCATATGTCTCTCTTCAACCAATAACTATGAAGAGTCCCGAATTTAGCAAAAAAGTACCAAGAATACTTCTGACTAGACAAAGCATGGGTTGAATTGAGAATCCTGTTCTGAAACAGAAGAAACAATAGGCCAATCCGAGCATAGTTGCTCACTAGGCTAAGCCAAGTTATAAAGAATGAGATGAAGGAAGATGGACCTGGGTCCACGACATGAAGCCTCTCTAACTGGACTAGAGGCCCGAGACAAGAGGCACCCTCCTCAAATGCTCCAGACAGAGACTTCGCAAAGTAAGGTTCCTGGTACTACGCCTGTCTGGCATATGGTTCTAATGAGATGCACATTTTCATTTAGTTTGAATAGAAAATGGCGATCACATCAGCTCACCAGATCCAGCCACTGGATTATTCTCTTAGGGAGTAATGCATGGAAGTGACCAAAGGTTGTCTCCCAGGCAAGAACAAATTGCTAGGGAGAGGATATTCAGCAACCGCAAAAAATAGAATGATAAAAACATCACTTACTCAATATGCTTTTAAAGGAAAGGTGCCACCATTTTTAGTTTTGTATAAATAACATAGGGGAACAATTTGAAAACAAAATTTCTGTTGAGTTAGGTTTTTGAGCTGATTTATACTAAAATTGGCATGCTGGTTCCAAAAATGTAGTCAGTTTTTTTCTAGCACGTCAAGTTTTTCCTCCACAACTTACCTGCCAGAGAAGCACAATTGCACTGATATCTGTAATAAGACTTGTTATCTGATTACAATTCGACTCATATAGAGCTACGTGGCAACTTGTAAGAGTAGTCACAACTTTGTCATGCCTATTTCTTATATATTTCATTTTTTGCTCATATTTGTACTATTTAATTAAAAAAAACAGTTTTTAGGTACAGTAGTTTACATAGTTTTGAGAAGACAAAAATCCTATAGTTCAAAAACTTGACGTGATAGAGAAAAACTGAGATCATTTCTGGATTCAGCATCCAAAAATAAATTAAGAACAGTTGTCTGACCTAACTCTTAAAAAATTGTGTTCCCCAGTGATTGCTTATATAATTATTTTTAATATAAAATTAAATGTATTATCCCTTTAATAGTTTTTTATGTATTAATTTATTACTTTAACCACTGGGGCTGTCATTTTCTTTTGTAGTGGGGTGTAAACTGTCTGAGCAGGACACTTAAACACCTCACTTACGGCAGCCCCTGGTCATAAGAGCTTGTGGTCGGACGGCGACCACATCTCTTGTATTGAGATTACTTCTCCTTCCTCTTAACTGTGACCTGTCCAGGTTAGAGCTGTGGGAGGACATCGTGGCCATCTTTGTGGAGCCTGCAGTGTATGATGTGGGCTCAACTTTACCCTATCATCGCACGCACAATGCTCAGTCACTGCGTGCCATTACAGGAGCTGCCGGGGAGAGAAAGTGCAGAGGAGCGGAGGTCCGAGGTGAGTATCTGCGGTGGCAGGGAGCGGTGATCACAATCTGTCACAGTTTACCGCTGACCTGTTCAGAGCACAGAGAAGTCACAGCACTGCGTGGGAGGGCGTGGTAGGTAAGTAGGATCGTTTATTGCTTTTTTTTTCTTTGCATTGAATATATGGAGGCATATACCAGCATAGGGGAGCATATATCAGGATGGATGCCAAATACCAGGATGAGGACATATACCAAGATGGGGATATATACCAGGATGGGGGCCATATACACAGACCAGGGGCCATATTCCAGGATGTAGGCCATATACTAAGATGGGGGTCATATACACAGGATAAGGGCCATATACCAGGATGGAGGTCATGCTCCCCATAGGCCTCCATACAGTATAGTGCACTCCCCATAGGTCTCCATATAGTATAATGCACTCCCCACAGACCTTCATATAGTATAATACACTCCCCATAGGCCTCCATATAGTATAATGCACTCCCCATAGGCCTCCATATAGTATAATGCACTTAGCCCTGTATCTAATCTCAGCATGTGTTACTCTAGGCATATCTAATAGCGCACATGATACACTCCACGTGTCTAACCCCAGCTTATGATACAGCGAGCAGCACTAACTAACAGAATCGGTGCTGTCAACTGTCCTTGGTGACACTGTACTTGTCAGTATCATTAGCAGTCACCAACAAAATGGCTACACACTGTGATCCTAAACTTCATCCTTTCTTATTTTTATACAAACACCGAGAAGTGGAGGGGAGGGTTGACAACACACACCTGAGCAGATACCACTCACATTTACTGAAGCTGTAATGTGAGCTAGTTGTACACTGGGTTTTCATAGGAAATTTCAGGACCGGCTCCCCCTAGTGTTTAAAAGTGGAAATACTAATCATTTTTATTTATTTTTTTTCATTTTTTACTTCATTAAAAACAAATGATAATATCTAAAAAAAAATAAAACATTAATATTTACTTTTTTTAAATTGTTAAAAAAAATGTTTGTATTGATGACACCATCACTTTAAAATAAAGGGATAAATAGTAAAATAACACCAAGAGTTTCCCCCTTTTCCCCTCTTTATCCCTTCATTTTAAGAGCATATAGAATAAATTATGCTTTTATTATTTTATTTTTTGCAGTTGCTGGATAAGACATGCCCTCGGAGAATATGTGTGCCATCATGGCCCCTGGGTAAACACCATAAACATTAGCACTAAATAAAAAGGGTCATATCTAAGGAACTATGTGGCAGATTAAGATGCAAACAAAAATGGAATACTCAGGGGAGAAGCACGGATGAAATAAGTGCAAAAACTGGCCACTTTTGCCAATGTGACAGGTCCTCTTTGCTTTATTTTTTTAGGCAAGTGCTGAGATTCTGAACAAAAGGCAGGGAGCCAGCACACCGAGGAAATGCAGGAAGCACGGATCTCCGTCCTGACGTGACGTGAAGAATATCCAAAAAACGAAAAGATGATCCAGCTTACAAATAAAATATAAAAGTTTAATCCAACATATTAAAATGAGGAGACAACTCCTGGGACGGCATCATACACAAAGTAAGGCGAGCGACGCGTTTCGACCAAGCGGTCTTTATCACAGCTGTAGTTTTGTTAAAATCACAGCTTTATCAGCAGGAGTTAAGGACTAGTAAACCTGCTACCGGTAGTCCTCCAGATTCATGAGCTCTGTATAAATCCGCCCCTACCACTGATTGGCAGCTTTCTGTCTATGCACAGTGTACACAGAAAGCTGTAAAGCGGTGGAGTGGACGGGGTATACAGAGATCAGCATTCATAGAACTGGTGAACCTGCAGAAAATAAAATACTGATTTTTAATCGGAGAAGAAGAGGGTGGTAAGAAACCCACAGAGAGTTTAGGTTTCCCTGACACAAACATAAAAGACTTGGGTGAGGATCATACAATTACATGTGTGAAGCGCTGCTTGTTGTATTCCCCCCGCCACCCCAACGCACGTTTCACTAGAACTTCATTAGGAGGCACACGCGCAAACAAGACTTGCGCTGCAGATAACATTGAAGCCTATGTGCACTGAATACATGGTGTGTCCGTATAAACAGGTTAGTAACCAACCGAAGACCAAACATGCTGCCAGTCGTTTGATCTGCAATGTAAATGGGTTATAACAAAATATTTTACAAAGTTTCTTACAGTATATACTCGTGTATAAGCCAAGGTTTGCAGCATTTTTTTATGCTGAAAACGCCCCTCTCGGCTTATACACGAGACATTGCCGGCGGGGGAGGGGAGTGGGGGTACAGAAGACATCATACTCACCCTCCTGGCGCTGCATATCAGTCCCTGCATCTCGGGCACCGGCATCTCTCTTCCTGTCTTCCTTCCTGTGCTGAGCGGTCACGTGGTACCGCTCATTAAAGTAATGAATATGCACGCGTCTCCGCTCCCATAGGCGTGTAGCGCATATTCATTACATTAATGAGCTGTATCACTGACTGCTCAGCACAGGAAGGAAGACAGGAAGAGAGATGATGGTACCCGAGATGCAGGGACTGATATGCAGCGCCAGGAGGGTGAGAAGGACTTGGGGAGGGCGAGCCATGCGCTGTTCAGCTGTCCCTGTTCCACCTCACTGTGTCTTCCATGTCCTCTGGCTGTGATGTTCAGGTCAGAGGGCACAATGACGTGGTTAGTGCGCACCCTCTGCCTGAACAGAACTGCAGAGAGCCGGCGACGCTGAGGAGCAGCGGGCAGCAACGAGAGGAGAGTATGTCTTTTTTTTTTTAAATTGCAGCAGCAGGAGCATTATATGGGGTATATTTTAATATGGAGCATCTTATGGGGCCATCATTAACCTTTATGCAGCATTTTATGGGGCATATTTTAATATGGAGCAACTTATGGGGCCATCATTAACCTTTACGCAGCATTATATGGGGCATATTTTAATATGGAGCATCTTATGGGGCCATCATTAACCGTTATGCAGCATTTTATGGGACATATTTTAATATATAAATAAATAATAATAATAATAATAATAATAATATGGAGCATCTTATGGGGCCCATCATAAACTTTATGGAGAATTATATGGGGCGCATTTTGTATGGAGCATCTTATGGGGCTCCTGATTTAATATGGATATTCAAAAACATTTAACCCACTGATGTCTCAATTAATTTTACTTTTATTGGTATCTATTTTTATTTTTGAAATTTACCGGTAGCTGCTGCATTTTCCACCCTAGGCTTATACTCGAGTCAATAAGTTTCCCCAGTTTTTTTATGGCAAAATTAGGGGGGTCGGCTTATACTCGGGTCGGCTTATACTCGAGTCTATACGGTATATTTGCACGAACCATATAATGTAAATTCACATTTTTGGAATTACAAGCAAAACATAAATATACATGCTTACCAATTCGGGTTATTAGGTTGAATGATAGTTCTAAATCCATAAGTTTTTCACAATCTTCTAGTCCATGAATTGATGTGACCTGGTTCCTATTTAACACTAGCACACACAGGTTCTCCAATCCTTCACAATTGATTATACTGATGCTATTTTCCTGTGAGAAAAGTTTTAATAATGTGTAATAAGTGGTCTTACTGCAGTAACCAAATGTAAATATGTCTCTATGCATTAGGGCTTTATAGTTATCACACAGAACAATGTATTCATCAACCAATTATCTATTTGAAACCAACAGTTTATGATAGTTTTAGAAATTCAGGGAAATGTCATTCAATTAAATGTTAGGTGTAACTTTCACATCGGAGAAAGACAATCCATTGCTTGAGCCACTAGGAGACAGTTAAGGTAGAATGCATCATGGAACATGAATAGCAACCATACTCAGCAGGGATGTGGCCCACTGACATTGCTGGATTGGGAGGACTAGAACAACATTTTGGAAGGCCATCAGAAATCATTTTACCAATTGAGCAGAATGGAAGTGTCCTGGAATAACTATCTAGATGAAGCGTGCTACTCGCCACAGAATGGTAAAGGTAGCCTAAAATGACCCGTTAATAGCCCACATCCGATCGCTTACAACTGCTCCTCCATGATATTCCTGTAACGTAAATCGGTTAAGAGACCAAACGATAAGCTTCTGATAAGTGATCTGTACAAGCAATAGAATGCCTCCTACTGAGCACGACAACACTAAGTAAAGGGGATGTCAACATTTTTTTTTACTTGTCCCGAAGCTTTTCTTCCACAAGGTAGACAAATTTGTAATATACTTATATTAAAAATTCTATCCCTGTCTATAGTTATGTGGCTGTTCATATGAGTGGTGATATCGCTCTGGTTAAGAGACATATAATGGCTACCTTTTATTGAGCCTTAAACTGCACTGCTGTCACGATCCATGTTTGGATCTGTGGCAGATCTGGTTTCCCTCAGATATAAACTTTTTTTCCTTTCTGGTCATTGGGGGTTAATGCAGTTTACTCCCCCCGGTGGCCGCTGGTGTTATTGCATTGCTGCTGGTCAGCTGATGTTTGTGACCACTCCCACCATCCTTTATAAGGTCACCTGGTGTTTCAGCTGACTGTTGGTTATACAGGTCCTTTGGATACCAACCTTGCTGGAAAAGGAGCTTGCTGAGTGCTGTTGTTCTTCAGCTAAATACTCATTCCTGGTGCCTTACTCTGCTGTGCGGTGCATTGCAGCAGAGAAAGCTAAGTGTGGTGTTATTGTTTCTTTGTCCCTTTGTAGTTTGTGCATTCACCTTTTGGTATTGTGTTCCCCTCAATATTGTTTATTTGCTTTGTGGTGCTGTTTTCTCTGTTCACCTCCTGGGGTGGGGGTTGGGGGTTTAGTTCAGGATTGAACAGGAGGCCTCCCTACCTTCAAGGGTACCCAAGGTTAAAGAAAGACAGGGCTTCCCCTAGCCTGAGGGGCAGTTCAGGGGCCCAGATTCCTCATCTCCTGTTTTCCTATTTTTGCATCGTGACAACTGCACAGTGTAGGTAACATCACTGATGACATAAGTATATGGGTCGTGCTAAAGTTGTAGGATAGTGCATGCTCCGAAGAAGTTGGATGACACAGATGCGATTGCCGCTGCCTCCCCGCTCGACACAGGTCATGATGCTGGGATCGCACATGAATTAGTAAAGAACATCATTCCCACTCCTTCTTCAGCTGTACACGTTACACCTGATTATCTCTGTCCATCAGGAGTATCAGCAGTCCCATGTACAGCAGTAACGCTCACTTTGCCATATGGTGCTGTGTATTGAGGATGCCAAGAGGAGATAGTGAGCTGCAGGGGGTTGGGAGGAATGCTGTACTGCAGAAGACTGTATGAAAAAGGACCTGAGGAGCGATGTATTGCGGTATATAAAAGAGGCTGATGAATGGTGGTTTGCAGAAGAGGTGGTATATGGAAGGGCGGTGGGGCAATGTACTGCAGGAGAGGGAAGTATATAGAGGGGCTGATTAGTGATGTATTGCAGAAGAGGCTGAATTTCAAAAGGGTTGAGGAGCGATGTACTGCAGTAGGAAGCTATAAAGAAAAGGTCTGAACGGTGATGATACACCACAGGAAGAAGCTGTATGTGGAGTGTTGCTGAAGAGCAATGTACTACAGGAGGAGGCTGTATATACAGAGGACTGAGGAGCAATGCACGGAAGAAAAAGGCTGTGTATAGAAGACGCTGAAGAGTAAAGTACTGCAGGAGGAGGCTTTATATGGAGAGGCGGAAGAGATCATGAGTCAGGGGAGCGTCGGGAAGCCCGCATATACATTAGATTGTTGGGCAATCCAGCCGATATCAGCGGGTCTGGCCAACTTTAGGCTACTGTGTGTGGAAGACTTTAGAATAAGATTTATATTACGTCCTGGGATGATCCTAATTTCACACAGTCACAGTAGAGGTATCAGTGTACTCAGTTGTTTTACTCAGCACCATCCATTAATACATGGTGTCATTTCTTATTATATATAGTGGCATCCTTTCTTCTATTACACAATAGAAAAGAGCAAAAAGATTTGAACCGCCCCGGGCCAGCATCCACTTCTGTTACTGGCATTGTGGGTGCGGAGTGGATAGAAGTGGCAAGCAACAGGCAACCTAGCAAGGGAGACAATAAGTGTATTGGAACCACTATCTAAGATGGAAAAACAAAGTTACAGATCCTCACAGAAAATGACGGGAGAAGTCAGGGCTGCACTGGTTCGAAAATAGAAAGCACAAAGGAGGATTTCAAAAAACAAAACAGAGGGGAAGCGTGACTTGTGATGACAAAGGAACACCCATCACCAGGTTGGTAGCAAATAAAAGTGAGAACTGGATGTAACTGCGCAAAATGATTTTCTAGATATATAAATGATCAAAGCTGAACTAGTTATGAATATTACAAGCATTTTCAAGGTTTTTGGATTTTGACATGGATCTCATCCAGTACCATAGACTGATGTGTAGAGTGGATATCAAGATTGGAACCTTAAATGGACGATGTTCTGGATTTTATTTGAAAAAAGCACTGTTAGATTGGGATGAGAATTTGGTGGATAAGTCTGAATTTGACCCTCCCCCGACTGATTATGTACTTCTAAAGAGAAGGATCAGTCTTGAAATTCAACAACTTATCGTGTAACACACGTGGACCCACTGCACCACGGACTGGTGAGAGCCTGGTAGGGCGTAACTAGGTGACAGCCTGGGTTTTCACTAGAACCCCTAATTGTGGGGTTAGACTTGGGCCACAGGTAGATGCCAGGTGCTACTTCTCAGACAGATCAAGGTACCGTGGAAGCTGACCCCAAGAGTCAGGACTGTAGACACATACTCGGAGTTCAAGGTGTGGGCGGATACTGGTAGAACAGATAATTGTCATTACAGACGGGACAGGGTAGTAAGCACAGGTACCAGTTCACATGCCGCCAGAGTGGCTTCAGGCTCTGGCACTGCAGATGAGGGTTCAGGTACTAACGGAGCAGTTTCAGGTTGAGGTACTACTGGAGCAGTTTCAGGTTGAGGTACTACAGGAGCAGGTTCAGGTACTACCGGAGCAGGTTCAGGTACTACCGGAGCAGGTTCAGGTACTATCGGAGCAGTTTCAGGTTCAGGTACTACCGGAGCAGGTTCAGGTACTACCGGAGCAGTTTCAGGTTCAGGTACTACCGGAGCAGTTTCAGGTTCAGGTACTACTGGAGCAGGTTCAGGTACTACCGGAGCAGGTTCAGGTACTACCGGAGCAGTTTCAGGTTCAGGTACTACTGGAGCAGGTTCAGGTACTACCGGAGCAGGTTCAGGTACTACCGGAGAAGATTCAGGTTCAGGTACTACCGGAGCAGTTTCAGGTTCAGGTACTACCGGAGCAGTTTCAGGTTCAGGTACTACCGGAGCAGTTTCAGGTTCAGGTACTACTGGAGCAGGTTCAGGTACTACCAGAGAAGTTTCAGGTTCAGGTACTACCGGAGCAGTTTCAGGTTCAGGTACTACCGGAGCAGTTTCAGGTTCAGGTACTACCGGAGCAGTTTCAGGTTCAGGTACTACCGGAGCAGTTTCAGGTTCAGGTACTACCGGAGCAGTTTCAGGTTCAGGTACTACCGGAGCAGTTTCAGGTTCAGGTACTACCGGAGCAGGTTCAGGTACTACCGGAGCAGGTTCAGGTACTACCGGAGCAGGTTCAGGTACTACCGGAGCAGGTTCAGGTTCAGGTACTACCGGAGCAGTTTCAGGTTCAGGTATCGTTAGAACGGTTTTGGGATTAGGTACCGCAGAAGTAGTTTTTGGTTCGAAGTACAGATCAGACTGGAACAGGTACTAGAACAGATGCAGGCTCAGGGACTCAGGGCTACTGGCGAGAGAAACATAGAATTGTGCACGCTGTCTCTTTAAGAGACCAGGAGTGCGCACGTGACCTAAGCGTGCCACCAAAGAAGTAGTGTGAATTGCGCCGAGACTGGGGCGCTGTAGCTGGAGCAGGGGACGCGACAGGGCAGTGAGTAAGTTGGTGTCCCTGCTGAGAGGGAGGAGTGAAGGCATGCAGGGAAACCAGCATTACGTATCTTTTCATTCTTTCAAGAATTATGCAAGGATCGGAAGTGTCTGGCAGTGATTTACTTTACTCTCACAACTAAATTCATTTGCATGATCGGCTTAATTGACTGCGCATTTGTATGGGGGTGTCTATGAATAACCAGGACACTAATATGTATACTTTGAAGTTTTAGTAGAGTGGTTTCTGAAAAAGAAGTATTAACCATTACCTGGACATCTATGTATTGCAAAGCTTTGCAGTTACTTAATCCATCAAGTGAAGTTAATCCACAGCGTCTTAAAGACAGAAATTTCAGTTTGACACATTTTGACAATGTTGAAAGACTGCAGCCTGGCAGGTCATGAAGAGTCACCATTGTAACCTAGAAATTAAAGAAATGATCTCAATGTTTGTACAGACATTACCTATGACTGAAAATTTGATGGCAATAATAAAAAATACATGTATCCATCCATTACAATAAGTGAATCGAAAGGAAGACATTCCTGAAACTGAGTAACAGTAAAATAAAAGGTTTACACAGGATTCTCCTTCATTTATACAGAAGTGAAACGAAGAGTGGAAGAACCTATTATGCCTGCAATGATTCATCAGAAATAAAACTCGATCATAACAGAGTAAATGGTGACAAATCTGGAACCCGAATTTGAAGAGATTTTCACCAGAAACAGAAGCGAATAGATTTTATAGTGTCCTTCGATAGCAATGTGGTAAAGTGTATGGTGGGCCATAGACTATTATATTCAGTGTCATGGTGGTAACTCAAAGATAAAGCCGTGTGCACTACTACTAGTGGTGCCCAGGTAGGTTCCCACACCATGTGATACTAAAAGAAAGAACCTGGCACTCAACTAAGTTGAGTTGAGTGCCAGGTTCTTTCTTTTAGTATGGTGGTAACTCAAGTCTCCTCAGCGCTCTTCTATTCACGGTTTCTCCCGACATCAAGCCACCTCGCTAGTCTGCTTCTTGAAGCATCTGCATGTCATCCATTTAGCTAGGCGGGCATGTCCTGTCTCTGCAGGAATTTAACCCTGCTGGGTCCTGCAGAGACTAGATTCCCCAGCTTATCCCATGCTAGCAGGGTTTTTATTAGGCAACTCCACCTACCAATTCCCACCCAGTCGGGCAATCAGCTGCATTACGCTACCAGTTAACAACCTGTCCCGCCTGACCCCTCTTCTCCTGACCTTGGCTACGTTTACTGATTCTGTGCGGCCTGCTCTGACGTTGGACCATCTGACTACGCCTCTGTCTCGCCCCTCAGTACCTCGTACCTGTGCCTTTGACCTTCCGGTCAGCTGCTGTAGACCCAGGGACAGCCCAGAAGTGGTACCTGGTGACTACCGGTGGGAAAGCCTATCTAGCGAATACTCGGTGGTCACTTAGTTACGCCCCTCCAGGGTAAGCCCGACCCATAGCGCAGTGGATTGACACCCAACAGCGATATGTTTGATTTATGTATTAGTGTTTTCTGTGAGGCCACAGAAAATTTGACATGGTTAATTAAAATAAAAGAAAAAACTAAAGTGAACAAGTGGCATCGTAGTCACCTGCCATACGTAATGTGCAATAGAATAAATTGTACAAAATGGATGGGCAGGTAAAGCATAGCAGATAGCAATCATACAGTAAAAAGGATTTAATAAACATATATATATGGTAATTCAAAAGCACATTGAACATACAATGCCACAGACAAGGCAGATCAGCTCTGCGTGCAGCTGCCATGCAATAAAGAGATTATAAAGCTAACGGGAGCCAATGGTAAATAGCACCCACCATAACCTACATGATCATCTAGGGGAGTGCTGCCTAAACCGATCCTGATCTCAAGGCATCCCTGACAGCACCACAGAAAGTGATTTACAGCTATCAGCAGCCTTGTCTGACTTTGGTATGTAAGGATTTTCTTTTTATCTTCATTACTTTATTAGTTTATTATATGACTACTGGTATATGCTATCTTATTATACTTCCTTCCTTTTTTATGCCTTTTTCCGATGTTTATGAGGTTTCCTACATTTATCTAATAGGCTATTTGTATGGAAGTGTATTATGTACTATTATGTTATTTAGTCATTATGCCCATTACTAACACCTTTGGGCAGTGGTTTCCGTATATTTTGTCATTTGGTTTCCCTCCATCCTTTATGTATTTTTATGGTCTTTTATATTTTAATATTATGACTTAATAAAATTATATATTTTATATACTTTTTTTTTTTTTTTTTGGTTTATTCACTGTTTTGGAGTATATCAACTGTTCAAACCAGCCTGATGAAGGAGCCTGTGTTCACCGAAAACTTGCCGATATTTATTTTATTTAATCTTTCCCACAAAAAAGCGTCACGCTCACAAACAAATTTAGGGCCTGATTCACTAAGCCTTGTATTGCATATGCCAGTCTTAATAAAGAGGCATTTTGGAGTTGGAAGTGCACATCACCAAAAAGGGTGTCATCAAGTTTATACGTTATTCCCTATCCATAGGTTAGGGAATAACTATTTGATCGCGGGGGTCTGAACGGAGAGGTCCATACTGACCTCGAGAACAAGAAGAAGCCCAGCTGATTGGAGCGGAGGTCGATCATGTGCACTTCTTCAGCACTATTAGAATGGAAGGGATCAGCTGAGAGTTGCACTTGGCAATAACTGGTGCTTCCCTTAAAGAGGTTGTCCACTACTTTTACACTGATCTATCCTTAGGATAGATCATCAATGTCTAATCGGCCGAGGTCCGACAACCCCGCTGATCTGCAGTTATCAGTGTCGGCTGTAAGTACACACTTAACGATTTGCTCCGTGTACTGGTAATGGCCGCTGCCGGGTACTACACATCCACTTACTATTGTTTTGAATAGGAGGTGGATGTTCAGTACAGTTCAGTTTGGGCTGCTACACGTACTGTAGATGGACTAGCTTGGCAAGTGAGTACTTTCGGCCGGCGGACACCGCCGATAACAGCTGAATTGCGAGGGTGATGGGTGTCGGAACTCAGCCGATCGGACATTGATAACTTATCTTAAGGATAGGCCATCAATGTAAAAGTAGTGGACAACCTCTTTAAGAATAGGGGATAATGCTTAAACTTGAGAACACATCTTTATTAAGTTTGGCACATCCTCTCAGTGGCGTGCATCTCGCCAGATTTCCTTTAGTAACAACTCTGGCATAAAAACCGATGCCACTATTGGTGAATCTGACAGGTAGACGTTACCACTCTGTTCTAGATCCTCCCCAGCTCCACCCATTTCGGCGGCGCTGCGTGAAATGCCAAAATTCGCCACATTTTGTTACGCAGTTTTGAAAAGCTGCAAATTTTTTGACGCAACACAAAGTGTTTCATGACATGGGGGCTGTGTAACAATGTCATCAAGATTGTAAAGGAATCATTTCAAATAAAAAGAATCTATTAAAGAAGGAAAATTAAATAATTCTCTAAAAATTAGATGTTCGCCGAGTCTTTCAACACATAAAGCGGTTTGCGGAATTCTTCTTTGGCCGACAGCTCTCTCCCGCAATGTGTGCTTACGTTCTGTATGGGGAGAAGAGACGAAGCTTCTGCCAGATTCTAGTGGTGGCCCATCTTCTAACGAAGCAAAACGATCTGGTGTGTAAAATCCTCCTCTTACCTGACCTTGTCTATCGGAGAAAGTCCGGAGATGGTCACCCGGTTATAGAAGAATCAAAAGGTCTGGACAACATGGCGGTAATGCGTATGGCGCCTTTACTTTAGCACATCTTCACGGTACATACCGTACGTTTCATTTTTTTTCTATATATCGCACTTCTCCAACTTACGACCTCCGAATTGTTCTTCAGCCAATGTTCTCCCTGACCTTAGTAGCGCATACTGTGCTATACAAAGCAAGACTGAACTCCAGGTATTTTTAATCAAAAGCAAGTTTCCTCGAAACGCCTCGCTTCCAAGTTCAATTTAAAAGCGCTATAAATCCAAGAAGATATTAATTTTTTTGTTGTTCGAGCATCAATAAGATTTTGCTAGTTAAAGTGTCATATGGCAATGCAGGCTTGGATAAGCTTGTTTAGAAAGATTCCAGCTATGATCATTTTCGCCAAATGAAGAAACGTAACCACACACATCACGACATATTGGAATCATTTCTTTTATTACTGAGGCTGAAAGCCGTGTCTGTTTTTCTACACAATATGAAATGGTTCGCTTTTGATATGCAAAACTAAATCTTATATGCTGTGGAAAATGCTCAAATGAAACCTGACACATGGAAAAGCACTGACAGGAGGACTATTTTTTTTTTTAATAAATTTATACAAGTATCTAGAAAAGTGATCTAAAGTGTTTGTGTTGTTTTTTTCAAAACCGTATTACACCCTTTACGCAATGCTTTATCCAATTGTAAGGTGCAAACAGCCCACATTCATTGCCACAGAAACATAAAAAATCTGCTCTTTTCCCTCATTTATCCATTGAAGTGGTTTCTAAATTTGTAGTCGGTGTAATAATAATACTATTAGCAAATACCCCCAATTAGAAATGTAGTATAGTTCCTCTGATTCGCTATGTCGCCTACCCCATGTGCAGGGCATTGCAGTAGCTTAGGTATCCATGACTACGATCACTCATATAGTGACAGTTGGCTATTAGTTGTAGTAACCATGGATTCCTAAGCTATTGCAATGCCCCGCACATGGTGTAAGCGACACAGCTTATCGGAAGAACTATACTACATTTCTAATTGGAGGTATTTGTTAATATTATTATACCTACTACATATTTAGATATGTAGTAGGTCTCTATTGTCGTCTATACACAAGGATGTCAGCAAAACCTAAATCATGGCAATATCATTGATCTCACTGGCCAAAAGTCCATTAATGGGCAGCGTTATTATTACAATTGCTACAGTCAGCTGCATTGATAAATTAAAGTAATTTGACAACTCCGCAGTACTCTGCAAACCAGCCCTTTCAAACAGCAAATTGGCCGGTATGCTAAGAGTCAAACCCCAACAATCCGATATTGATCGCTTATATGAAGAATAGGCCATAAATATTCTGAACTTAGAAAACCCGTTTAAATCTCCCTCTGTTGCTTCATTGATTTGCACTGATAATATTGTGTACGTGGGTCATGTAATAGCTGCAGCCAATCATTAGCGTCAGTGTGCAAGTGTCATACCTGCAAGTCAGACTAGAGATTGGTTGCAGTGGTCATCTGACTGATGTGTATGTCACTGTTACAGGTACAACAGAGATCATTGGAGTAACAGCACCGGAACTGTGAAATTTAACAGGTAGGTAACATATATTTTTGGGGGGCTCTTTATGTTTTGGGGCTTTATTTTCTAACAATTGCTGCTGTTGGCATTTTTTTTTTAAGTCTTGTACAATGTCTTTAATATTATCTTCTTCTTTGGTCTCATACTGTTATGATCTGGTGGTTTAGGAGCAACATGGGACGAGCTCTGAAGGAAGTGGTACCTGTACTGACCGCAGTCCCTAAGCTCAACACAACACTAGAAGTAGCCGTGGAATGCTCCTTACTCTCCCTAGGCATCTCGTCACAGCCTGAGAACTAACTACCTCTAAAGATAGAAACAGGAAAACTATCTTACCTCAGAGAAAATCCCCAAAGGATAGATAGCCCCCCACAAGTAATGACTGAGTGGAGAGGGAAAAGACATACACAGAATGAAACCAGGATGAGCACAGGAGGCCAGTCTAGCTAGATACAGTGGGGCAAAAAAGTATTTAGTCAGTCAGCAATAGTGCAAGTTCCACCACTTAAAAAGATGAGAGGCGTCTGTAATTTACATCATAGGTAGACCTCAACTATGGGAGACAAACTGAGAAAAAAAAATCCAGAAAATCACATTGTCTGTTTTTTTAACATTTTATTTGCATATTATGGTGGAAAATAAGTATTTGGTCAGAAACAAAATTTCATCTCAATACTTTGTAATATATCCTTTGTTGGCAATGACAGAGGTCAAACGTTTTCTGTAAGTCTTTACAAGGTTGCCACACACTGTTGTTGGTATGTTGGCCCATTCCTCCATGCAGATCTCCTCTAGAGCAGTGATGTTTTTGGCTTTTCGCTTGGCAACACGGACTTTCAACTCCCTCCAAAGGTTTTCTATAGGGTTGAGATCTGGAGACTGGATAGGCCACTCCAGGACCTTGAAATGCTTCTTACGAAGCCACTCCTTCGTTGCCCTGGCGGTGTGCTTTGGATCATTGTCATGTTGAAAGACCCAGCCACGTTTCATCTTCAATGCCCTTGCTGATGGAAGGAGGTTTGCACTCAAAATCTCATGATACATGGCCCCATTCATTCTTTCATGTACCCGGATCAGTCGTCCTGGCCCCTTTGCAGAGAAACAGCCCCAAAGCATGATGTTTCCACCACCATACTTTACAGTAGGTATGGTGTTTGATGGATGCAACTCAGTATTCTTTTTCCTCCAAACACGACAAGTTGTGTTTCTACCAAACAGTTCCAGTTTGGTTTCATCAGACCATAGGACATTCTCCCAAAACTCCTCTGGATCATCCAAATGCTCTCTAGCAAACTTCAGACGGGCCCGGACATGTACTGGCTTAAGCAGTGGGACACGTCTGGCACTGCAGGATCTGAGTCCATGGTGGCATAGTGTGCTAATTATGGTAGGCCTTGTTACATTGGTCCCAGCTCTCTGCAGTTCATTCACTAGGTCCCCCCGCGTGGTTCTGGGATTTTTGCTCACCGTACTTGTGATCATTCTGACCCCACGGGGTGGGATTTTGCGTGGAGCCCCAGATCAAGGGAGATTATCAGTGGTCTTGTATGTCTTCCATTTTCTAATTATTGCTCCCACTGTTGATTTCTTCACTCCAAGCTGGTTGGCTATTGCAGATTCAGTCTTCCCAGCCTGGTGCAGGGCTACAATTTTGTTTCTGGTGTCCTTTGACAGCTCTTTGGTCTTCACCATAGTGGAGTTTGGAGTCAGACTGTTTGAGGGTGTGCACAGGTGTCTTTTTATACTGATAACAAGTTTAAACAGGTGCCATTACTACAGGTAATGAGTGGAGGAAAGAGGAGACTCTTAAAGAAGAAGTTACAGGTCTGTGAGAGCCAGAAATCTTGATTGTTTGTTTCTGACAAAATACTTATTTTCCACCATAATATGCAAAAAAAATGATTAAAAAACAGACAATGTGATTTTCTGGATTTTTTTTTCTCAGTTTGTCTCCCATAGTTGAGGTCTACCTATGATGTAAATTACAGACGCCTCTCATCTTTTTAAGTGGTGGAACTTGCACTATTGCTGACTGACTAAATACTTTTTTGCCCCACTGTAGATAGGACAGGATGGAATACTGTGCGGTCAGTATAAAACACTACAAAAAATCCACACAGAATTTACAAAAATCTCCACACCTGACTAAAGGTGTGGAGGGTAAATCTGCTTCCCAGAGCTTCCAGCTACACAGAATTAATTCATACTGACAAGCTGGACAAACATAGAAAGCACAGAACGGATAAGTCCACAACCTGTGGACAGAAAAGAGCAAGCAAGGACTTGGCTTTGCTGAACTGGTCAGGATAACAGGGAAATCCAAAGAGATGTGAATCCAACCAGGAACCATTGACAAGTGGCACCAGCTGAAGGAAAGAGCCAGGCTAAATAGCCGAGCAGAATAGACAATCAGTGGAAGCAGCTGCTGACTGCTAAATCCAAGGAGCAGCCATTCCACTTAAAACCACCGGAGGGAGCCCAAGAGCAGAACTCACAAAAGTGCCACTTACAACCACCGGAGGGAGCCCTAGAGCGGAATTCACAACACATACGTCCCTATGACAACATTGAGCTGAAATAGCATAGATGGCGGAAGTTATGTGTGGACGAAGGTTTAGAAGTAGACCGTCCAACCATCCCAGATCTAGCAGAAGATTCCCAGGTTTGGGACATTCCTAGGATCTAGTAGGCATGTCCAGACTTCAAGTGTATCAGTTTCTTAAAGACACAGATGAAGTTGAATATAATGGTGGAGTAGGGATCCCTTAGCTCCCTGCTCCACCGTTCAGCTTGAAATGATTAAGTCTTGACACAGCAACCACAATGACATCAGTATATTGTGTCTCTTGCACCAAGTCACACCAAGCACAGGCCGGAGCAGCTCATTTTGGAAAATGGGTTACGGGAGTAATTTTTGATTAAGCTAATGCACCAGTAGACTGAGGTAGAGGAACACTGCAAGAGAAACATGTGGGGAACTGTGGGGGCATCATAATGTGTGTGGGGATCTGTACACTTTGAAAGGGGATCATTTATGGAGGCACTCTAGACATATCGACTCTGTAGGTGGCATTAGTGTTTGTACGTGGGGGGACGTTTGTGGGGTACACTGTAGGATCACACTGTGTAGGGGAGGAATCATGGAGTGTCCTTCTGCATACTGTTCTGTGGCGACCTACCGTACGGGAACACTAAGGCGTTTTACTAAGGACATTATTTCTATGTGGTCACACAGAAAAAATGCCTGCGGTTAACGGGGGTAGTGTAAAAAAAAAAATTGCCATAGGTCACATATTGCCACTCTCTCCTACAACGCTGATAATTTGGTACAGGAATAAAGTATTCATTTTCTTTCAACTAAAGGAGCCAGAATATCGAAGTTTTGGGAGTTTCCCTCCGAATGCGGATCTGTGTCCCGGCAAGATCATAAAGCGATGGATACTTATGTAATCACACCTGTCACCTTGTCATGGAGCAAAACACATTTTCATTTCACTGCGCAAGCCGCATATCACTGTAAGGGCACAGTGCACAGAACTGGAAACAATTTTGAAGATTCATTTGAACACGAGCTAAAGTGCCAATTGGTCCTTTTACAATGTGTCTCCATATGTGTTTTTCATACAATATGTAGCTAAATTATACGCACTTAGGATATTACTTGCTGCATAACCACAAAACTTTCAATTTCCTGTGCTTTCTATTTCGTAGAACAAAGCATAAAAACATGTTCTGGACAATACAGCCTCTAATTATTTTCAGGCTAAAAATCAGTAAACATTTAGGATTTCATCTAAGCAAATATACAGCGTAATAAATACAGCGCAGTTACAGTAAATGGCCGGCCAGCCAGAGTGGAAACACCATGAGCAGGTCATAACTGCGTGCATGTGTCATCCCACAGAAGAAGGCCACCACCAGAAGCTTGGAAGTGTGGTCAACTTCTGCTCCACAAAAACAGGTCACTGTTCCGATCTGAATGGAGTGAAAGTTGGGCATGTTCACCTCCAATGCAATCTAAAGATCTGCTGAAGATAGCTGCGTACAACGCTGTAAATTATCATATACATTTCAGCTACTATTCCTATGTAGTCTAAAAGAGGTTCTTCAGAAGCTGCAGTGTAGAAAATGCAGTTCTGCGTGGCAAAACATCATAATTTAGATGCTCTGTTCAGATCATTTCCTTTTTAACTGGATTAAGGGGAGTTTTATACTAGTCAGTGTGTTTTTCTTAAGTCCAGGTTCAGAGGAATATTATCTCCAGATCTGCATTCTCCTGAGGACTCACAGTAGATTTACAGAAACTATCATTTGCAAAATATATGTCAAAGGATGACTAGTAGGATGCTAATCAAACAAATCTGATAACTTTGGGTCATCAGAATAAAGACTTTAATAAACCCGCCATTTGACAAAATAATTGATATCACCACAAGGATACCTATACAAACATTAGTAAAAGTTGACGCTACCTGCTCCAAGTGCTGGCATGGAGTGCTGTGAAGAATGAGGGCTTCCTTTAGTGGAGGTAACTGTTTGGCAGCAGAGCTTTTCCTTTTTCTTGCTTTCTTAATCACAACCCTTTGGTTATCCCTCAAAATCTTGGACCAAGGTTTGCAGGATTTCATCCATGCTAGTCTCTTCACCTCAGCTTGATCAGACAAAATCCCATCATTCAGGGCTTCAGAAATCGGTGAAGTTTCCTCTTTTGAGCTTCCTGCAATCTGGCCTTTGTCTTGTTCTTCTAAGTGGACTGTGGAAGGCATTGCGCTTGGATCATGTTCCCTAGTGGAAGGAACTGACATACAAGTCAACATAGAAGAAGGGCTTTCCCTTTCTATAGTCTTCTCAACATCCTTGGAAATTATATTGTGTACTAATGGTGAACTATCAGGGTCTACTTCCAACTTCCTGTTGACATCTCCAGGCTCCTTGTTAGATATTCTTACAGCATTCGTATTTCTTTCACTGTCCGTCCCCTTCATTCTGACACCTATTTCTTGTTGGATCTTGCTGTGCATTTCTGGATTTTCCTCCTCCTCAGACCTCTTTACCACTTTCTCGGCCCTGTTAAGGCTGAGATTCAGTCCCTTCGGTTGACCTTCTTCAGCTTGGCTTTGATTCTTCAAAGAATATGTGGGACTGTTCATTTCCGTTTTTCTTTTTTCTTCCAGTTTCATTACTTTAGCTTTCTCCAGTCTAATTTTTTCTTCATTTTTCTTCTTCTCATATTCTCGCTGCCTCATTTCCTGTTCCAAAAACTCTTTCCTTTTGGCTTCTTCCGTTGTCCTTCTTGCAATTTCCTCATTTTGTCTCTTTACTTCATCTTTTCGTCTTTTCTCCTCAAGCTTCATCTTAATTTTCTCTTCTAGCTCTTTCTTTTCCATTTCCATTCTGTGCTGTAATTCTTTCTTTCTTTTCCTATCCTCTTTTTTCTGCATTAATATAGGGGCGTACATTTTGTGTACCCGGTGGGCTCTGAACACTGCCTGAATTTTCACAGCAGATATAGATCGCAGCTCTTCCAAACGCCTTTTGGCTTTGGCCTTTTGTTCTTCAAAGGCATTTCTTTCAATGATCAAGTCGGCTTCAATTTTGTTAATTCGATTCTAAAAGAAATAAATTTACCAAATCTAAATAAATCCAGTTCAATAAGCAACACACAAAATATTGCAGATGTACTGAAGCATAACCAGCATTTACTTGCACTGTATACGCAGCAGAAGACGTCACTACTATTATGCTTATAGTAAAGCTCTTAGATCAATGTGTTAGAGAAAAAGACAAATGGACACAGCACATGCAAACGATTTGTCTATGTGTGTGGGGACAGGAGAATTGCCCACCATAAACATGACCTGCTGCCATTTACAGATGTTATCCTGGCTGGAGGATGTTAAAGGGAATAGAACACCAGGTTGTTGCTTCTTAATCGGAGGACAGGAGGAGATACTCATTATTACCCCTTTATAAATCACTGGTGAGGCCACATCTAGGATATGGGATCCAGTTTTGGGCCTAACACTTTCAAGGGGATATTCAGAATTCAAAGACTGGCAACTAGAGTATTACAAGGGATGGAAGGCCTCTCATGTGATAAAAGGTTGGAAAAGTTGGGCTTGCTTAGCTTAGGAAAAAAGGGGGGATCTCATTTACTGATTTAAATATATATGTGGTCAGTACAGAGGACTGGTGCATGACTTATTGTTTCCAAAGACCATACTAAGGACTTGGGGGCACTCATTACGAGAGGAAGAAAGGCGATTCTGGCAGCTACCGTAAATAGGAAAGGGTTCTTTACAGTTAGAGCAGTCAATGCCGACCACAAGAGGTAATAATGGCAGACCCTATAACAGCTTTTAAAAAAGGGCTGGATGATTTCCTCTATACAAATAACATTGCGGGTTATAGTTAAACTAGTGATACGATGTACGGTTGTTGGAGAAAAGTTTAAGTTGATGGACATAGCTCTTTTTTCAAGCTATATAACAGCATGAAATAGGGGCAAGGACCCCAATTCCACTCCTTGGTCACTTATTGGGCTTCTTGTTGCACTTCTGATGAAATCATAGATTTGAGAGGACAGCTCTGCTAGTCCCCTCAATGATGACATCCTACTATGCAGTGATTGATATTGATGAGCGCCCCCAATCACCACAACCCACCTTTGAGTGGGAGCTTCCAGCTTATGAACTGCAAAGCATAACACTGTCCATCAATAGCCCAAGTGGGGTTAGTCAGAGCTCATCATTGACATCGTTGAAAGGATTACACAGACGAAGCTCATCAATGAGAAGACCAGCAGAGCTGCAGCAGATAGTGTTTTATCAAATGTATAAATGACCCAAAGTTAAAATCAGGGGGTTTCGCCCCTACTTTATGATACTCTCAGATGGGTCAGCATATGATCAGACATGGTGCTTTCTCTGCCCACCATAGAATGCCCCTTACATCAAGTAGTAGTGCACAACTTCACCTGTAGATTCAACACCTGTGTGTTATGTGATGTCACCTTACCAGGTCAGAAGAAGCGCTCCAATGTTACATTGCTTTGTTACAATGTTACACCCCTTTCGAAAATCCACACCATGGCCCATCATAATGTGCTCAGCACATACATCCGATACAGACCAGATATTTAAAACTAGATAAATGATAAATCACAGTAATAGATAATAAGGAGTAAACTTAGCATGAAATGGATGCATCCCGACCCGTTTCCCCGTCAACATGGTTCATCAGGAGGTAATACAGATGTCCAACATGCCGGATGCCATGATGATTAAGCACATAAGCACATTATGATGGGCCATGGTGTGGATTTTCAAAATGAGTGTATTAAACTCCTAATATGTTTTGGCCTTTAATCATTACTACCATTATGACTGTTCATGTATTTGGCCTATGTGCTGATTCTACGTCATAAATGCTTTTCTATATGGAATATTGTGGAGTACTAGACATTGGTTGTGATGCTAATGGAGACTTTATCTTGTTGCCAATAAGGTACCCACAGGAAATTCATATGAAGTATTGTTGGATTCATTAAAAGACTCTCTTCATTTCTATTCTACATTATATTGTTTTCCAACCTATATTTATGGGGCTGTGATAGGGAAGTGAGGGATAGCCCACGTTGAGTGGGGGCGCCCAAAAAAATAAATCGCTTCTTAGGGTACCAACCTCCACAGCCAGGCAGGGGCAATTTTAGGTCTACTGTAGGGTATCTATAGGTACATTTGTCAATTTTGGTCAATTATTTGGGTATCTAACCCTAGTTTTTTCACTGGGTAGGTGTTAAGTTTTTTTAAGGAGAATATATGTTCACATCTTGATTAATTGCAGCCTCAGCAGTGATATTGTTCATGTCTAGCAGCTGATTGTATCACTAATTGGTGAAAACAATTAGAGACGAGGTCTACTGATGTTTCACCCCATCAAAGAAAGGAAAGATGATTCTCAGTATCATAGAAATTACAATTAATTACATTTTTTTGTCCTGCTAAAATGATTTACCTGATAATTTTCCAAATCTGCTTCAAGAGCTTCATTGTTTCTCTTCAGATGTGATTCAAGTTGCTCTTGTTGCTCCTTCAAAAGAGATTATACAAAAGTCAGATTATTTAAAACCAGTGATGGTTGCTTTCTATGATATTCTAAAATAAATGAAAAATAAACTGGAAAGTCCGACCCTGCCAACCTCAATAAAGTTTATTAAACGTTCAGGTGACCCATGTGTGGGAGATACCAAAGAAAAAAAATGATAATAAATTTCAACATTCCAGTTCCTTTGTTTTCACTGGAGAAAAAATGCCACCCAAGGTGTCAGCAACTTCTCTATATTGAGAACACATGCTCTGAAGGTGCTTGGTCAAGTTTTGATTCTAGGGCTTTAAGGATCTGTGTCAAGTAGCTCCAATTTGGGTTTAAAGACCATAAATGGGGACATTACTTTAAGCTCTTAATGACCACCGGTATGTCTATTTCCTGACCTGTGATGTAGGAGAACAGTCTCCCCCGAAGGGTGAAAATGCAGCAGCTTTCAGCTGTAAACTGTAGCTGACACCTTCCTGCATCAGCTATGGTCGGTATTTAGTGATGAGCGAGTGTACTCATTGCTCGGGTGATCTCCGAGTATTTGTTAGTGCTCGCAGATTTAGTTTTCATGGCGGCAGCTGAATGATTTACAGCTACTAGCCAGGCTGAGTACATGTGGGGGTTGCCTGGTTGCTTGGGAATCCCCACATGTACTTATGCTGGCTAGTAGCCACAAATAATTCAACTGCCGCGATGAAAACTAAATCTCCGAGCACTAACAAATACTCGGAGACCACCCGAGCAACGAGTACACTCGCTCATCACTATCGGTATTGGCAGTGACCATGGCCGTTTAACTCCCTTATTGCTGCTGTCAGTACTGACTGGCATCTAGATGGTTAACAGAGACTAACGTCTCCCTCTTTACCAACATTGGCACCCAGAGATCCCAATTGTGTGGTCTTCTGATCACGGACAGTTGTCTGATGCCGGTGCTGCCAGTACACACCACTAGGCATCTGCAACATAGGAGGAACACAGGGGGGCCGAAGCTAACTAGATCCATTGCATTGTAGAGTTACAGAGCAATGCGTACAAGCTCTAAAGTAGAGAGCTTACAAGCGCTGTGATCCTTGCCTAGAAACCTGGCCACGTCTGATACCCTGCAGAGGTGGGCGGTAATCTAGGCAATAAGCAATCAAATTACCGTAAAAATCTCTCAGTTCTGAGGAACGATAAAAAATTTTCATTGGAGGTAAAACTGCAAACTTGCTTGTTCTTAGAAGCACTTTGCAATTTGTACCAACTTTTGAAAAAAAAAAAACACTTCTAGCGTTGGTAAAAAAAAAAAAATGCATAAAACATTTCAAGCTTTGGTAAAAAAATGCATAAAAATGCCCTAAAACTGCAAGTGTAACTATGGCCAAAATACTGCCAGGATGGAGAAAGCCTCTTGGAGATCTGATTTTTTAGCCCATAGAAAATGATAGACATGTTTTGTTTTTTTCTGCAGGAGTATATTTACAAAAAGAATGGTCAGTTATTCCGCGTAAGACTAGGGTCACACAACAGTTTTCTCTCCATCTGAGAAAAAAGGTCCGATCATGCTAATCAGACTCTGATCAGAGTGGAAACTTATTTTCTTGGAGGTGGGCAAAAAAAAAAAGAAAGTTTTTCCACCTTCTCCATAATGCAAGGAAGGAGAAAGTTCCCCAGGGCTGGACACCCCTTTGGGAACTTATGCAAACTCAGATGAACACCGCTATCTAAAGTGTATGCCACCATGTTTTACCAAAGATTACAGCTGATCGCTGGGGGTCCCAGCATGGGACGATTTGTGGTTGTCTTAATGTCATGAGAACTTCCTACCAAGTAAGGACTGACTAAAGGGTTTCCATCTAAGCATGCAACACATCTCTCTACATAAGAGGTAAATACATTTTATAGTCAAAGAATTACACAACATTATAAAAATACAAGGAATCTCCCTACGGCAGTTTAGTGTGTTCTCTAAAGTCCAGAACTTTATTTCGTCGCTGGATCTCCCGCAGACATCGCTGAATCGGCGTGTGTGACGCCGATTCAGCCATGTCTTCACTGGTAACCAGGGTAAACATCGGGTTACTAAGCGCAGGGCCGCGCTTAGTAACCCGATGTTTACCCTGGTTACCAGTGTAAATGTAAAAAAAAAAAAATACACTTCATACTTACATTCCGGTGTCTGTCACGTCCCTCGGCGTTCTGCTTTCCTGCACTGTGTCAGCGCCGGCCAGCCGTAAAGCAGATTACAGCGGTGACGTCACCGCTCTGCTTTACAGCCAGCTGGCGCTCACAGTCAGTGCAGGAAAGCAGAACGCTGGGGGACAGACACCGGAATGTAAGTATGTAGTGTTTTTTTTTTTTTATGTTTACGCTGGTAACCCTGCGCTTAGTAACCTGATGTTTACCCTGGTTACCAGGGGACTTCGCATAGTTGGTCGCTGGAGAGCTGTCTGTGTGACAGCTCTCCAGTGACCACACAGCGACGCTGCAGCGATCGGGATCGTTGTCTAGATCGCTGCAGCATCGCTAAATGTGACGGTACCTTAAGACTTGAGGCCATTTTCTGAACAATCATACCATCTTGTTCTGACTCACTTGCTGAAGGTTATGAAGCCTTAACAGGTCTTTCTCAAACTCCTTCTTCCAATGTTCTCGCTTTTCATCTTGTTCTTCGAGTTCTTTCTCTAGGACAGCTTTGTGAGCGCTGAGTGCCGCTCTATTCACTGCTTGATGCTTCTCCTGCTCTTTTCCCCAAAGCTGCAGCTTCTGTCTACAGCTTTCTTCAACCTCAATGTAACAAAGGTTTATAACCTCATCAGTGCCATCTGCAGTGAAACATGGAGGGAGAGGTCAACACCCACTAACATCTCCGCTACAGGCTACGTTCTACCACCAGCAAGTAAAATATAGAAGAGAAGCTAAATCTGAGCAGATCATACGACAGCTCTTGTGAAAATTGCTCACTAAAATGAGAGCTTTTTACAGACGAGAATATTGAAGGGGGTTGCGTTGGCTTGAGAAATGGTTTTTACTCTTTTACTCCCAAATGTACTGCTCACCTTATGCAAATGAGCCAGGACCAGTTTGGAAAGGCGTTGTTTCCTCCAAGCTAGTCCTGCCCCAGGTCCTAATTCCGGATGGCCCAAAACCTTCACTTTTTAGACATTTGGAATAACTTGAATGTCATATGCTGACCTACCAATAAAGCCACCATCTTCACTGCTTCCTAACCTACTGCCATAATTCTCTGTACTCTACTAATAAAGCCAAGGGGGCATGACTAAAATAATTGCTGTGGGGATAGAGGCGTCCCGCCAGACTGGTCGTGACTCATTTCCATAAGGCCAGTGGTGCATTTAAAGAAGTTCTCAACTTTTTAAAGTGAAAAATGTTCAAGAGACAGATACCACAGAACACAGGTAATGTAACATTATGGCAGCTGTTTGGGAAGGCTAGGAGACATGACAAGTTCCTTTTAAGTGAATGATGAGGTGCGGCAATACAACACATAACCCATGCTGTTTTGAAATAAGACCGCCGTGTTTTTTTAATCTCATAAACCTTTATGCCAGTCACAAGTACTTTGCACTATAACCAAACTAATCAATTGTCAGCTATTCCCTTATCATATATAAAGGCTCGTATTCATCATTTGCAGCGTTTTCTTAGTCTTGAGGTATTCGTTACTGTTTTTTGGTGCCAAATTCTTCAAATGGCACACACGCTCAAAGTAAAAAAAAAAATCTTTACTTTTGTCTTCAACCATTTTGGCGACTTTTAGAGCAAAAACTCATACAAATTGGCAAATTTGAGCAGATATTGCACCAGATTAAGTGGTCTACATAAAATCACTCCGTCGGGGAAATGGTGGAGGATCGAAGAACATTTGTGACAAATTTTGCAATTTTGAATCAAGCAAAAAACATCTGGAAAACCTTAAAAGGGTAAATAATAGTGATGAGCGAATATACTTGTTGCTCGGGTTTTCCGGAGCACGCTCGGGTGGTCTCCGAGTATTTGTTATTGCTCGGAGATTTAGTTTTCCTTGCCGCAGCTGCATAATTTACGGCTACTAGACAGCTTGATTACAAGTGGGGATTCCCTGGTTGCAAGGGAATCCCCACATGTGTTCAAACTGTCTAGTAGCCGCAAATCATGCTGCTGATGCGATGAAAACTTAATCTCCGAGCAGTTACAAATACTTGGAGACCACCCAAGCAACGAGTACACTCGCTCATCGCTAGTTATGAACCAAAATACTGTACATGTGATGTTGGCTAACAGAGCCGTAGGATATGTTCACACAGTGTTTATTTTTAGCACTGATTGGATTTTCCACTTCAAAATCCACATAAAAGAGTGCTTCATATCTTTGAATATTCTTCAATGTGAATTTTAAAGCAGATCATCTTCAAAAAACCATGTGTGAACATACCCTCATGCAAAAAAAAAAAAAAAAAACCCCACATACTGTCATATACGGTAAGGCTATATGCACACGTTCAGGATTTCTTGCAGAAATTTCCTGAGCAAAACCGGACATTTTCTGCAAGAAATCCACATGCGTTTTTGATGCGTTTTTTGTGCGTTTTTTTCCGGAGCTTCCCATTGCATTAAATAGCGGGAAAAACGCAAAAAATCTGCAAAATTAATGAACATGCTGCGTTTTTTACCACAATGCGTTTTTTTTTTCGCACATCATGTTCACAAAAATTGCAGAATGCATTCTAAATGATGGGATGCATAATGTATGCATTTTTTGTGCATTTTTATAGCGTTTTTATTGCAAAAAAAAAACGCAACGTGTGCATACAGCCTCAGTCATTACCAAAAGGCTTATAAATTCTATTAACTTCAAGTGACAAAAATAGATCCAGTACCTAAATTATCAGTATGCTCTGCATCTCGTTTTCTGACAGTTGTGTTTTCAATTTCATGATCATTCCCACTAAGCAGATCTTGTCTGTCATTATATTCTATCTCAGCCAAAACCTAAAAATGAAAAAAACTGAAATTTAGAAATAAGACTATATACACACACACGGCAATTTTGCAGCGGAGATGAGAGGATGCACCAGTTTACTTCTGATAATCCTCCCGAAACCTGGGTGAGAATGCCATCCAGAAATGCCCTATAACGTTAGCTGCCTATTGTATGATACTATGAACAGGTAAGGCAATCTGTGGTGGAGGAGAAGCTCCAGGAGTTGACAGGCCCTCGTCACACAATGGCTCCGGCCCCTTAGTACAACAGGGTGAGGAGGAGACGGCGTGGACAGACACGGAAGGAGACACACCACATGAGGAGCCCGAACTCACGATGAAACATGTCTCCATTCTGCTACTAACCGCCATATAAGTTTCCACTTTGGCTCTTACCGCCAAAATAGTTGAGGTAAAAATAGACGTGGCGCTGCTAAGGCTCAATCTGCAAAATTTTAAGGAGCGTGTGAAGGAGGCTGAGACCAGGGTGTCAGCACGTGAGGATTCATCAAAGTAATGTCTTTAGTGTGCCCTAAAAACGCATATGTTCAGACCGGCCTACTGCCTCAACGCATTAACCTAATTATCCCTGTGTGGCCCATTCATATAAGTTAAACCATAATCTGGTTCCTCGCATCATGTTCTCCTACATTTTATACAGTTATTAGCCCTCTGTGTCTGTACTGCTACATACTTAGGCAGTTAACTGGTTCATGCAGCTTTACATGAACACCCGAGCTTTACACTATGGCCGGTCCGAATAACTAAAGCAATTGTTACCATCCACCTCTCGTGTCTCCCCTTTTCCTCATAGTTTGTAAGCTTGCGAGCAGGGCCCTCATTCCTATTGGTATCTATTTTGAACTATGATTTCTGTTATGCTGTAATGTCTATTGTCTGTACAATTCCCCTCTATAATTTGTAAAGCGCTGCGGAATATGTTGGCGCTATATAAATAAAATTATTATTATTTATGCTAGAAAATGACTTAAGTGAGGATCACTTCTCTTTATGAGATGCATTTAAATGTTATTTGAATGGTTACTGTCAATCCGCTATCTCTTTTATTAAAAGAGAATCAGCTAAGAAGGAATCTGACATTGTCATACTGATGTCTGTTCTACTCTTGATCTAAGGATCTAGGCTTTTAGTTGAGATGAATCATCTGATTGTTCAAGACAAAAGTGTTTTTTGCACTTTTTCCAACCTACAAGGTAGCTATGGGGAGTCTGGCAATTTATTCTTGTACTGATGTTGGTTCTTGCGATGTATTCCAGTACTGATGATGGTTCTCGTGAATTTCTTTATTATTCATGGTTCTGTTGATGTATTGTTATACTAATGGTGGGTCTGGTACTATACTCTGTACAAATAGTAGTTCAGGCAATGTATTCCTGTACTGATATTTGTTCTGGCAAAATATTCCTGTACTTATGGTGATTATTGCAAAGTACTCCTGTACAGATGGCGGTTTTGGCGATTTTTTTTTCTTGTACGGATGGTGGTTCTGGCAAAGCATTCCTGTTCTCATGCTGGTTCTGGCAAATTATTCCAGTACTGATGCTGGTTCTGGTGATGTATTTCTGTATTATTCATGGTTCTTTTGATGTATTCTTGTACGGTTATTGGTTCTGATCCTGCACACATGTAGCCATCCATATCTTGCCAGGTAACGTGATACAGAGCTATTTTAGTATTGTCCCATCTCTTAAAGTTAAAGGTAATCTATCCCCCTGGGACGTCTTTAGCTATCAATATGGGGATACAGGTAATTGTGTATGCCCATATATGTGGTCAGTATGTGTAGACATCATCATCATTACAGTGCTATGGTAACCAGTTCTTCCAGGCTCCGGGGTGTGCGGTGCTTGGAAGAAAACTTGGCCTCATGTCTTCATTTGCATACCATCCCTCTCCCATCAGCGTCACAGTGTATTGCTGGCCCCGGAATCTCGTGCTTGTGCCCTGCAATAGCGCAATTATACTTACCCTTTCCGCCATGCTATGGGCATTGGCATCATTGTTAAAACATCCCGGGGGGTAACAGATTCCCTTTAACCCCTTCACGACATGCGCCGTACTAGTACGGCACATGTCGTGTCTCCCCCTTTGATTTGGGCTCCGGCAGTGAGCCTACATCTTTCCCGCCACATGTCAGCTGTTTTGAACACCTGACATGCGCCCGGAACAGCTGGGGAAGGAATCGCAATCTACCCGCGGCTGTTAACCCGTTAAATGCCGCTGTCAAACTCTGACAGCAGCATTTAATGCACACTTCCGGCAATCACGACGGAAATCCTGCCCATTGGTGACCCTGTCACGTGATCGCGGGTCACCGATGGGTCGATATGACAACCAGAGGTTTCCTGCAGACCTGTATGGTTGTCAATGCCGGATTGCTATGAGCGCGACCCAGTGATCGGCGCTCATAGCAAGCGAGTACCGTAATTCTGCTACATACAGGCGATCTGATCATCGTCTGTATGTAGCAGAGCCGATCGGGTTATGGCAGCTTCTAGTCTCCCATTGAAGCATGCCAAAAGAATATTGAAGTATGCCAAAAGTAAGAAAAAATGTGTTTAAAACTATTAAGAAAATAAAAGAAATATACAAGTTCAAATCACCCCCCTTTTGCCCCATTCAAAATAAAATAAAAAATCAAACATACACATATTTGGTATTACCGCATTCAAAATCGCCTGATCGATCAATATAAAAAAAGAATTAACCTAATCGGTAAACGGCGTAACGAGAAAAAAATTCAAAATGCCAGGATTACTTTTTTTGGTCGTAGCAACACTGCATTAGAATGCAATATCGGGCGATCAAAAGAACGTATCTGCACCTGAATCAGGAAGAGAAGCTACTTGGCACGTGACTACAAATATGCTAATCACATATGTGTGATCACATGTCACTGATTAAACCAC
Source organism: Ranitomeya imitator (assembly GCF_032444005.1). Classification (NCBI taxonomy): domain Eukaryota; kingdom Metazoa; phylum Chordata; class Amphibia; order Anura; family Dendrobatidae; genus Ranitomeya; species Ranitomeya imitator. The sequence goes on from NC_091285.1 coordinate 228,107,559, forward strand.
TTAGGCTGTGAATAGGTGTAAGTGCCAAGCTTAGTTTTTGCCCTGGGTGCAGGCAAAACCTAGATTCGCTTCTGTCTAGCCAAATTATACCTCTTACTTTGCACTGATGAAGGGCAAACACCCTGAAACACGTGTCTGCAAAGTGTTTGTTGTAGCAATTTATACACATGCAAAGCTGGTTAAAAATCAATGCTGACTTTTAAATCCAACTGGTGGCGCTAAAGTTAAAGTACTCTTCCTCTAGGCATAGAGAACTATATGACACTTACATGTATATCATTATTACTCGTACTCCATAAGAAATATAAAAGAACATGACCACGGTGGTGTTGAAAAACCAAAGTATCTTCAGAAGAAATCTGTGCATAACATACCCGTCTCCTAAAAGTCTCTGGTTCTTCATTGTGCTCAGATGCCAATTGAGCTAAATATTCAATATCATCACTGGGTTGATGTTTGGATTGTACTGTGCCAAAGAAAAGGGATAACACATCATGGCAAATATTCATATAGCCAAAATAATATACAAAAATATGCAGAAATTATACTGTAAATGTACAGTATATGTGGTCAAATAGTATTCAGTAAAATATCTTTATTCCAGCTTCAGTTCCCCATATTCTGGACTATTGGATGACCATAGTTCAGTATAGAATATATAAAAGTCGCTTCAAAAATCAGCATATCCAATAGAAACATGTAGTATGTAGTCGCTGAGATCTCAGATGAGGGTCTGACTTACCATACGGCCATGCAAATCAGAGCAAGGAGGTATGCCCAAATATTATAATGTCCCGGGTCAATTTGGTCATATTTGCAATCACTGTGAATCATTCATTTAAAGAACAATCAGCAGCTATGTAATGTATTTGATCAGAGAGCGCTGCTTCTTTCTCCTCCTGAACAGATCATTTATTCTCTAAATGTTCAGTTCTCATGTAAAATCTGCCTTCAGCGATTACAGACTTTGCCATTACTGGATAGGACAGTTAGTGCTCATAACGTTCTATGGAGACCTGGAACTGTCATGTCAGTAGGGTACGCAGCAGCAGAACTTAAACTACTTGTGAATCCTCAGATTGCGCATGCGTTGTGAAGCTTCTCCAGTGCCGGCGGCGATATGCATATTCCCGGCCACCTTCCGACTAGACTGTTTCTGGCCTTGCGCAATACACTTGTGGCGAGGAGTATGCATAGGACATGCTTGTAATTACAGGACCACCCTTCCCAGCGCCGGAGAAACCTCACAGCGCGCAGTATGTGCAATGTCAAAATTCAAAAGCATGCAGTGACATAGCATGCCTGGTTTAAGACCAGATAATCCCTTTAAAAAGAATATTATGAGATTCTGATATATTTTGGAAACCCCACTACTACGATGGTAATAGGACAATATACTCACTGCTTAAAACGTCCTCAAAACGATGTGGCGCCCATGATGACATCACAGTTTTGAGACAGCCAATCCCATCATGCCAACCACAGTCTTTTTAAAAAGGCTCAGTGTCCACATGGGCCTATAGGAGTGCTGGTTACTAATGGCCCTCATACAGTGTCAGTTATAGACCCCACACTTTCCATGGAAAGATACCCCTCACACATGTGAGTGACCGGCCTACAGCCAGGACTAAGAGGAGAAAGGAACACACGTCATCCGGACAATACCTGGAAAATAGTCGCCTGGCCAGGGCTCTGTACAATCCAAGTCTTGTCGAATCACTTTCTCAGCATCTTCACTTCTTTGCTTGACAAATTGTAGAAATGAAACAACAGATGGCGGAAATTCCTCTTCAGGCTGCAAAGAAAAAAAAACACTCTGTGACTGCAGATACAAGCAAACAGCCTCATGATGAAAGGGTTAATCCCATGTTCCTTTATGGGTCAAGCTGAAAAAAAAAGGCTTGTTAACAAAATGCAACTTTATAATTTACAGGTGCTTCTCATAAAATTAGAATATAATCAAACAGTTAATTTATTTCAGTTCATCAATACAAAAAGTGAAACTCATATATTATATAGAGTTATTACAGAGTGATCTATTTCATGTGTTTATTTCTGTTAATGTTGATGATTATGGCTTACAGCCAATTAAAAAACCCAAAAGTCATCATCTCAGTAAATTAGAATACTTTATAACATCAGCTAGAAAAATGATTTTAAAATCCGAAATGTTGGCCTACTGAAATGTACGTTCAGTAAATGCACTCAGTGCGGTGTGACATGGAGGCGATCAGCCTGTGGCACTGCTGAGGTGTTATGGAAGCCCAGGTTGCCTTGATTGCAGCCTTCAGCTTGTCTGCATTGCTGGATCTGGTGTCTCTCATCTTCCTCTTGACAATACTCCATAGATTCTCCATGGGGTTAAGCTCAGGTGAGTTTCCTGGCACCTGTCCACACTGCCAAAAGTACCAATACCTGGTTTAAAAACAACAGTATCACTGTGCTTGATTGGCCACCAAACTCGTATGACCTTAATCCCATAGAGAATCTATGGAGTATTGTCAAGATGAAGATGAGACACCAGATCCAACAATGCAGACGAGCTGAAGGCTGCTATCAAAGCAACCTGGGCAACACCTCAGCAGTGCCACAGGCTGATCGCCTCCACACCACGTTGATGCAGTAATTGATGCAAAAGGAGCCCCGACCTAGTATTGAGTGCATTTACTGAACATACATTTGAGTACGCCAATATTCTAATTTACTGAGATAATGGCTTTTGGGTTTTCATTGGCTGTAAGCCATAATCATCAACATTAACAGAAATAAACACTTGAAATAGAATCAATACAACCAGAGTCCCTATCTAATATATGAGTTTCACTTTTTTGTATTGAAGAACTGAAATAAATTAACTTTTTGATGATATTCTAATTTTGTGAGATGCACCTGTACTTCTCAAGAATAGAGGAATAGTCTGCAGCTGCAGTCTATCAGAGGAGGCAGGAGATGCACAGCAGGTACGAGACATGTCCACTCCTGACCCTGGCCACCGTCACTGCCATTAGTGTACTGATGCTGAAGAAACAAAGCTGCCTCATGTGGTCAAGAAGGAGTACAGCGAGCAGAAAGCCAGGAGGATATGGAGTGTACGGTCCGTGTTCCGTTTTACCATCAGTATGTCATCAGTGTACGGTCCGTGTGTTCAATTTTACAATCAGTGTATGGTCCGTGTGTCCGTTTTTACAATCAGTTTATGGTCCGTGTGTCCGTTTTTACCATCAGTGTGTAGTCCATGTGTCTGTTTGTACAAATCAGTGTGTCATCAGTGTACGGTCCGTGTGTCATCACTGTGATCACTGTGTCATCATTTTATGGTCAGTGTGTATGTTTTTACCATCAGTGTATCATCAGTGTACGGTCCGTGTGTCTGTTTTTACCATCAGTGCACGGTCTGTGTGTCTGTTTTTACCATCAGTGTACGGTCCGTGTGTCTGTTTTTACCATCAGTGTACGGTCCGTGTGTCTGTTTTTACCATCAGTGTACGGTCCGTGTGTCTGTTTTTACCATCAGTGTATGTTCCGTGTGTCCGTTTCTACAATCAGTGTACAGTCTGTGTGTCCATTCTTACCATCACTGTGTCATCAGTGTACGGTCCGTGTGTCTGTTTTTACCATCAGTGTACGGTCCGTGTGTCTGTTTTTACCATCAGTGTACGGTCCGTGTGTCTGTTTTTACCATCAGTGTACGGTCCGTGTGTCTGTTTTTACCATCAGTGTACGGTCCGTGTGTCTGTTTTTACCATCAGTGTACGGTCCGTGTGTCTGTTTTTACCATCAGTGTACGGTCCGTGTGTCTGTTTTTACCATCAGTGTACGGTCCGTGTGTCTGTTTTTACCATCAGTGTACGGTCCGTGTGTCTGTTTTTACCATCAGTGTACGGTCCGTGTGTCTGTTTTTACCATCAGTGTACGGTCCGTGTGTCTGTTTTTACCATCAGTGTACGGTCTGTGTGTCTGTTTTTACCATCAGTGTACGGTCCGTGTGCCTGTTTTTACCATCAGTGTACGGTCTGTGTGTCTGTTTTTACCATCAGTGTACGGTCTGTTTTTACCATCAGTGTATGGTCTGTGTGTCTGTTTTTACCATCAGTGTACAGTCCGTGTGTCTGTTTTTACCATCAGTGTATGGTCCGTGTGTCCGTTTTTACCATCAGTGTGTCATCAGTATAGTGATGCTTTTGGATGCTGCAGCTCGTTGCCAGGGGGTAGAGGTTCCCCGTAGTGTCCGTTTCACCATCAGTGTACAGTCTGTGTTTCCGTTATTTACTATCAGTGTATGGTCCGTATGTCCGTTTTCACCATTAGTGTGTCATCAGTGTAATTTGCAGTACAGAATGTATATATATATATATAAATATAAATATAAATATATATATATATATATATATATATATATATATATATATATATATATATATATATATATATACAGTTAGGGCCAGAAATATTTGGACAGTGACACAATTTTCGCGAGTTGGGCTCTGCATGCCACCACATTGGATTTGAAATGAAACCTCTACAACAGAATTCAAGTGCAGATTGTAACGTTTAATTTGAAGGGTTGAACAAAAATATCTGATAGAAAATATAGGAATTGTACACATTTCTTTACAAACACTCCACATTTTAGGAGGTCAAAAGTAATTGGACAAATAAACATAACCCAAATAAAATATTTTTATTTTCAATATTTTGTTGCAAATCCTTTGGAGGCAATCACTGCCTTAAGTCTGGAACCCATGGACATCACCAAACGCTGGGTTTCCTCCTTCTTAATGCTTTGCCAGGCCTTTACAGCCGCAGCCTTCAGGTCTTGCTTGTTTGTGGGTCTTTCCGTCTTAAGTCTGGATTTGAGCAAGTGAAATGCATGCTCAATTGGGTTTAGATCTGGAGATTGACTTGGCCATTGCAGAATGTTCCACTTTTTGGCACTCATGAACTCCTGGGTAGCTTTGGATGTATGCTTGGGGTCATTGTCCATCTGTACTATGAAGCGCCGTCCAATCAACTTTGCAGCATTTGGCTGAATCTGGGCTGAAAGTATATCCTGGTACACTTCAGAATTCATCCGGCTACTCTTGTCTGCTCTTATGTCATCAATAAACACAAGTGACCCAGTGCCATTGAAAGCCATGCATGCCCATGCCATCACGTTGCCTCCACCATGTTTTACAGAGGATGTGGTGTGCCTTGGATCATGTGCCGTTCCCTTTCTTCTCCAAACTTTTTTCTTCCCATCATTCTGGTACAGGTTGATCTTTGTCTCATCTGTCCATAGAATACTTTTCCAGAACTGAGCTGGCTTCTTGAGGTGTTTTTCTGCAAATTTAACCCTGGCCTGTCTATTTTTGGTATTGATGAATGGTTTGCATCTAGATGTGAACCCTTTGTATTTACTGTCATGGAGTCTTCTCTTTACTGTTGACTTAGAGACAGATACACCTACTTCACTGAGAGTGTTCTGGACTTCAGTTGATGTTGTGAACGGGTTCTTCTTCACCAAATTAAGTATGCGGCGATCATCCACCACTGTTGTCATCCGTGGACGCCCAGGCCTTTTTGAGTTCCCAAGCTCACCAGTCAATTCCTTTTTTCTCAGAATGTACCCAACTGTTGATTTTGCTACTCCAAGCATGTCTGCTATCTCTCTGATGGATTTTTTCTTTTTTTTCAGCCTCAGGATGTTCTGCTTCACCTCAATTGAGAGTTCCTTTGACAGCATGTTGTCTGCTCACAGCAACAGCTTCCAAATGCAAAACCACACACCTGGAATCCACCCCTGACCTTTTAGCTACTTCATTGATTACAGGTTAACGAGGGAGACGCCTTCAGAGTTAATTGCAGCCCTTAGAGTCCATTGTCCAATTACTTTTGGTCCCTTGAAAAAGAGGACGCTATGCATTACAGAGCTATGATTCCTAAACCCTTTCTCCGATTTGGATGTGGAAACTATCATATTGCAGCTGGGAGTGTGCACTTTCAGCCCATATTATATATATAATTGTATTTCTGAACATGTTTTTGTAAACAGCTAAAATAACAAAACTTGTGTCACTGTCCAAATATTTCTGGCCCTAACTGTATATATATATATATATATATATTTTTTTTTTTTTTATATATGTCTTTATATTTCATAGAGAGATAAGTAGCAGAATAGCTGGTAATTCATTACTCGGCTTCTGTAAAATCACTGCAGGACCCGACAGGATGGAAGACATGGTTGACATAAAAGTAAAAAGATGCAGAATAGGTATGTAGATATATAGATGTGTGTGACCGATACAATTAGTAGTGTGCGTGTGCAAATTAGGGGACATGTATTTAATAAATGATTCTTTTTGGGGAAAAAAAATGGTGTGGGCTTCCGTGCAATTTTCCAAACCAGAGAGGGAAAACCAGCGACTTGAGGCAGATGTTTATAGCCTGGGAATAGGTAACACCCACGGATCTTCCTAGGCTTTTAATATCAGCTCACAGCTGTATATTTAGCCTTTACGGGCTATTAACCCTTTTACCCCCAAGGGTGGTTTGCACGTTATGGACCGGGCCAATTTTTACAATTCTGACCACTGTCCCTTTATGAGGTTATAACTCTGGAACGCTTCAACGGATCCCAGTGATTCTGACAGTGTTTTCTCGTAACATATTGTACTTCATGATCGTGGTAAAATTTCTTTGATATTACCTGTGTTTATTTCTGAAAAAACGGAAATTTGGCAAAAATGTTGAAAATTTTGCAATTTTCCAACTTTGAATTTTTATGCAAATTATCACAGCTTAACATACTTTTTTTTTTGCAAAAAAAAAACGTATTAACCCCTTCATGACCCAGCCTATTTTGACCTTAAAGACCTTGCCGTTTTTTGCAATTCTGACCAGTGTCCCTTTATGAGGTAATAACTCAGGAACGCTTCAATGGATCCTAGCGGTTCTGAGATTGTTTTTTCGTGACATATTGGGCTTCGTGTTAGTGGTAAATTTAGGTCAATAAATTCTGTGTTTATTTGTGATAAAAACGGAAATTTGGCGAAAATTTTGAAAATTTCACAATTTTCACATTTTGAATTTTTATTCTGTTAAACCAGAGCGTTTTGTGACACAAAATAGTTAATAAATAACATTTCCCACATGTATACTTTACATCAGCACAATTTTGTAAACAAAATTTTTTTTGCTAGGAAGTTATAAGGGTTAAAATTTGACCAGCGATTTCTCATTTTTACAACGAAATTTACAAAACCATTTTTTTGAGGGACCACCTCACATTTGAAGTCAGTTTAAGGGGTCTATATGGCTGAAAATACCCAAAAGTGACACCATTCTAAAAACTGCACCCCTCAAGGTGCACAAAACCACATTCAAGAAGTTTATTAACCCTTCAGGTGCTTCACAGCAGCAGAAGCAACATGGAAGGAAAAAATGAACATTTAACTTTTTAGTCACAAAAATGATTTTTCAGCAACAATTTTTTTATTTTCCCAATGGTAAAAGGAGAAACTGAACAATGAAAGTTGTTGTCCAATTTGTCCTGAGTACGCTGATACCGCATATGTGGGGGTAAACCACTGTTTGGGCGCATGGCAGGGCTTGGAAGGGAAGGAGCGCCATTTGACTTTTTGAATGAAAAATTGGCTGCACTCTTTAGCGGACACCATGTCACGTTTGGAGAGACCCTGTGTGCCTAAACATTGGAGCTCCCCCACAAGTGACCCCATTTTGGAAACTAGATGCCCCAGGGAACTTATGTAGATGCATAGTGAGCACTTTGAACCCCCGGGTGCTTCACAAATTGATCCGTAAAAATGAAAAAGTACTTTTTTTTCACAAAAAAATTCTTTTAGCCTCAATTTTTTCATTTTCACATGGGCAACAGGATAAAATGGATCCTAAAATTTGTTGGGCAATTTCTCCTGAGTACACCGATACCTCACATGTGGGGGTAAACCACTGTTTGGGCACATGGTAAGGCTCGGAAGGGAAGGAGCGCCATTTGACTTTTTGAATGAAAAATTATCTCCATCGTTAGCGGACACCATGTCGCGTTTGGAGAGACCCTGTGTGCCTAAACATTGGAGCTCCCCCACAAGTGACCCCATTTTGGAAACTGGACCCCCCAAGGAACTTATCTAGATGCCTAGTGAGCCCTTTAAACCCCCAGGTGCTTCACAAATTGATCCGTAAAAATGAAAAAGTACTTTTTTTTCACAAAAAATTTCTTTTCGCCTTAATTTTTTTATTTTCACATGGGCAATAGGATAAAATGGATCCTAAAATTTGTTGAGCAATTTCTCCCGAGTACGCCGATACCTCATATGTGGGGGTAAACCACTGTTTGGGCACACGGCAGGGCTCGGAAGGGAAGGCGCGTCTTTTGACTTTTTGAATGGAAAATTAGCTCCAATTGTTAGCGGACACCATGTCGCGTTTGGCGAGCCCCTGTGTGCCTAAACATTGGAGCTCCCCCACAAGTGACCCCATTTTGGAAACTAGACCCCCCAAGGAACTTATCTAGATGCATACTGAGCACTTTAAACCCCCAGGTGCTTCACAGAAGTTTATAATGCAGGGCCATGAAAATAAAAAATAATTTTTCTTTTCTCAAAAATGATTTTTTAGCCTGGAATTTCCTATTTTGCCAATGGTAATAGGAGAAATTGGACCACAAATGTTGTTGTCCAGTTTGTCCTGAGTACGCAGATACCCCATATGTGGGGGTAAACCACTGTTTGGGCGCACGGCAGGGCTCAGAAGGGAAGGCACGCCATTTGGCTTTTTAAATGGAAAATTAGCTCGAATCATTAGCGGACACCATGTCGCGTTTGGAGAGCCCCTGTGTGCCTAAACATTGGAGATCCCCACAAATGACCCCATTTTGGAACCTAGACCCCCAAAGGAACTAATCTAGATGTGTGGTGAGCACTTTGAACCCTCAAGTGCTTCACAGAAGTTTATAACGCAGAGCCATGAAAATAATAAATACGTTTTCTTTCCTCAAAAATAATATTTTAGCCCAGAATTATTTATTTTCCCAAGGGTTACAGGAGAAATTGGACCCCAAATGTAGTTGTCCAGTTTCTCCTGAGTACGCTGATACCCCATGTGTGGGGGTAAACCACTGTTTGGGCACACGTCGGGGCTCAGAAGGGAAGTAGTGACTTTTGAAATGCAGACTTTGATGGAATGGTCTGCGGGCGTCACGTTGCGTTTGCAGAGCCCCTGGTGTGCCTAAACAGTAGAAACCCCCCACAAGTGACCCCATTTTGGAAACTAGACCCCCAAAGGAACTTATCTAGATATGTGGTGAGCACTTTCAACCCCCAAGTGCTTTACAGAAGTTTATAACGCAGAGCCGTGAAAATAATAAATACGTTTTCTTTCCTCAAAAATAATTTTTTAGCCCAGAATTTTTTATTTTCCCAAGGGCTACAGGAGAAATTGGACCCCAAAAGTTGTTGTCCAGTTTCTCCTGAGTACGCTGATACCCCGTGTGTGGGGGTAAACCACTGTTTGGGCACACGTCGGGGCTCAGAAGGGAAGTAGTGACTTTTGAAATGCAGACTTTGATGGAATGGTCTGCGGACGTCTTGTTGCGTTTGCAGAGCCCCTGGTGTGCCTAAGCATTGGAGATCCCCCACAAGTGACCCCATTTTGGAAACTAGACCCCCCAAGGAACTTATCTAGATATGTGGTGAGCACTTTGAACCCCCAAGTGCTTCACAGACGTTTACAACGCAGAGCCGTGAAAATAAAAAATAATTTTTCTTTCCTCAAAAATGATGTTTTAGCAAGCAATTTTTTATTTTCTCAAGGGTACCCCAATAATTGTTGCGCAGTTTGTCCTGAGTATGCTGGTACCCCATATGTGGGGGTAAACCACTGTTTGGGCGCACGTCGGGGCTCGGAAGTGAGGGAGCACCATTTGACCTTTTGAATACAAGATTGGCTGGAATCAATGGTGGCGCCATGTTGCGTTTGGAGACCCCCTGATGTGCCTAAACAGTGGAAACCCCTCAATTCTAACTCCAACACACCCCTAACCCTTATCCCAACTGTAGCCGTAACCCTAATCACAACCCTAACCCCAACACACCCCTAACCACACCCCTAACCCCAACACACCCCTAACCCTAACCACAACCCTAATTCCAACCCTAACCCTAAGGCTATGTGCCCACGTTGCGGATTCGTATGAGATTTTTCAGCACCATTTTTGAAAAATCCGTGGGTAAAAGGCACTGCGTTTTACCTGCGGATTTACCGCGGATTGCCAGTGTTTTTTGTGCGGATTTCACCTGCGGATTCCTATTGAGGAACAGGTGTAAAACGCTGCGGAATCCGCACAAAGAATTGACATGCTGCGGAAAATACAATGCAGCGTTTCCACGCGGTATTTTCCGCACCATGGGCACAGCGGATTTGGTTTCCATATGTTTACATGGTACTGTAAACCTGATGGAACACTGCTGCGAATCCGCAGCCAAATCCGCACCGTGTGCACATACCCTAATTCTAAAGGTATGTGCACACGCTGCGGAAAACGCTGCGGATCCGCAGCAGTTTCCCATGAGTTTACAGTTCAATGTAAACCTATGGGAAACAAAAATCGCTGTACACATGCTGCGGAAAAACTGCACGGAAACGCAGCGGTTTACATTCCGCAGAATGTCACTTCTTTCTGCAGATTCCGCAGCGGTTTTACAACTGCTCCAATAGAAAATCGCAGTTGTAAAACCGAAGTGAAATGCGCAGAAAAACCGCGGTAAATCTGCGATAAATCCACAGCGATTTAGCACTGCGGATTTATCAAATCCTCTGCGGAAAAATCCGCAGAGGACCAGAATACGTGTGCACATTCCTAACCCTAACCCTACCCCTACCCCTAACCCTAACCCCAACATTAGTGGAACAAAAAAAAAATTCTTTATTTTTTTTTATTGTCCCTACCTATGGGGGTGACAAAGGGGGGGGGGTCATTTACTATTTTTTTTATTTTGATCACTGAGATATAACCTATCTCAGTGATCAAAACTCACTTTGGAACGAATCTGCCGGCCGGCAGATTCGGCAGGCACACTGCACATGCGCCCGCTATTTTGGAAGATGGCGGCTCCCAGCAAAGAAGACGGACGGACCCCGGGAGGCTAGGTAAGTATAAGGGGGGGAGATCAGGGCACGGGGGGGGGGGGGCGTCGGAGCACGGGGGGGTGGATCGGAACACGGGGGGGTGGATTGGAGCACGCGGGGGTGGATCGGAACACGGGGTCGGGGATTGGAGCACGGGGTGGGGGATCGCTGTGCGGGGGGTGGATCGGAGCACGGGGGGGAAATCGCTGTGCGGGGGGGATCGGACTGCGGGGGGGTTTGATTGGAGCATGGGGGGTGTGATTGGAGCACGGGGGGAGCGGACAGGAGGACGGGGGAGCGGAGCACAGGACGGAGGGGAGCGGACCACAGATCGGGGGGCTGGGGGGGCGATCGGTGGGGTGGGGTGGGTGCACATAAGTGTTTCCAGCCATGGCCGATGATATTGCAGCATCGGCCATGGCTGGATTGTAATATTTCACCAGTTTTTTAGGTGAAATATTACAAATCGCTCTGATTGGCAGTTTCACTTTCAACAGCCAATCAGAGCGATCGTAGCCATGGGGGGGTGAAGCCACCCCCCCTGGGCTAAACTACCACTAGCCCTGTCCATGCAGGCCGGGTGAAATGGGAGTTAACCCTTTCACCCGATCTGCAGGGACGCGATCTTTCTGTGACACAGCATATGCGTCACAGGTCGGATTGGCACCGACTTTCATGACGCATACGCTGTGCAAGAGCTGCACACCATCAAATAAATAAGTACCAAAAAATAAACTTAGACTGATTTTATTCACGGATCAAAACATACAACATAGATAATAAAAACATAATTAAAAACATGAAAACAACATCATGAACACACAGGAAATGCATATGATGACTCGGTATAATAAGCTAACCCAAAGAAGACCAATGGCTCATGGGGTGTTGCGCAAAAATCTATAATACCAGAAGGACAGTGCAGGAATTGGCTCGTATGGCCGCTGCCGCAGACCAAAACGAGCAGAAAATAACAAACGCACAACAACGTCCAAGGCAAAAAGCAGCAACCAGCCAAGAAGGACATATACAGGGTAGCCTATACAAAATAGTACAACTGAGACACAGCATATGAACAGGAGAAACCTCCCATATATATACCACCTGGTGATGTGATGCCCCACGCGTATCGCCCGGCGAACCAGGCTTCTCCCCTGACGAAGGTTGTTGTATAATTTGTCCTGAGTACGCCGATACCCCATATGTGGGGGTAAACCACTGTTTGGGCGCATGACAGAGCTCGGAAGCGAAGGAGCGCCATTTTACTTTTTAATGCAAAATTGACTGGAATTGAGATGGGACCCCATGTTGCGTTTGGAGAGCCACTGATGTGCCTAAACATTGAAACTCCCCACAAGTGACACCATTTTGGAAAGTAGACCCCCTAAGGAACTTATCTAGAGGTGTGGTGAGCACTTTGACTCACCAAGTGCTTCATAGAAGTTTATAATGCAGAACCGTAAAAATAAAAAAATCATATTTTTTCACAAAATTTATCTTTTCGCCCCCAATTTTTTATTTTCTAAAGGGTGAGAAGAAATTGGACCCCAAAAGTTGTACAATTTGTCCTGAGTACACTGATACCCCATATGTGGGGGTAAACCACTGTTTGGGCGCATGGGAGAGCTCGGAAGGGAAGGAGCGCCGTTTGACTTTTCAATGCAAAATTGACAGGAATTGAGATGGGACGCCATGTTGCATTTGGAGAGCCACTGATGTGCCTAAACATTGAAACCCCTCACAAGTGACACCATTTTGGAAAGTAGACCCCCTAAGTAACTTATCTAGAGGTGTGGTGAGCACTTTGACCCACCAAGGGCTTCACAGAAGTTTATAATGCAGAGCCGTAAAAATAAAACAAAAATTTTTTCCAACAAAAATTATTTTTTAGCCCCCAGTTTTGTATTTTCCCGAGGGTAACAGGAGAAATTGGACCCCAAAAGTTGTTGTGCAATTTGTCCTGAGAACGCTGATACCCCATATGTGGGGGGACCACCGTTTGGGCGCATGGGAGGGCTCGGAAGGGAAGGAGCGCCATTTTGGAATGCAGACTTAGATGGAATGGTCTGCAGGCGTCACATTGCGTTTGCACCTAAACAGTAGAAACCCCCCACAAGTGACACCATTTTGGAAAGTAGACCCCCCAAGGAACTTATCTAGATGTGTTGTGAGAGCTTTGAACCTTCAAGTGATTCACTACAGTTTATAACACAGAGCCGTGAAAATAAAAAATCTTTTTTTCCCACAACAATTATTTTTTAGCCCCCAGTTTTGTATTTTCCCAAGGGTAACAGGAGAAATTGGACCCCAAACGTTGTTGTCCAATTTGTCCTGAGTACGCTGATACCCCATACATTGGGGTAAACCCCTGTTTGGGCACACGGGAGAGCTCGGAAGGGAAGGAGCACTGTTTTACTTTTTCAACGCAGAATTAGCTGGAATTGAGATCGGACGCCATGTCGCGTTTGGAGAGCCCCTGATGTGCCTAAACAGTGGAAACCCCCCCAATTATAACTGAAACCCTAATCCAAACACACCCCTAACCCTAATCCCAACAGTAACCCTAACCACACCTCTAACCCAGACACACCCCTAACCCTAATCCCAACTGTTATGAACTGGTGATTTAGAACCACAATGGACCTGGTGGTTAAGAGCACACAAGATGACCTGAAAGTTACTAATAACATAGGACGAGCTCTGAGACGTGGGAACTCTGCTGACCACAATCCCTAATCCTATCACACCACACTAGAAGTAGCCGTGGAGCGCTCCGGACCAGACCTAGGCGCCTCGGCACAGCCTGAGAAACTAGCTAGCCCTGAAGATAGAAAAATAAGCCTACCTTGCCTCAGAGAAATTCCCCAAAGGAAAAGGCAGCCCCCCCACATATAATGACTGAGTAAAGATGAAAATACAAACACAGAGATGAAATAGATTTTAGCAAAGTGAGGCCCGACTTACTGAATAGACCGAGGATAGGAAAGATAGCTTTGCGGTCAGCACAAAAACCTACAAACAACCACGCAGAGGGCGCAAAAAGACCCTCCGCACCGACTAACGGTACGGAGGTGCTCCCTCTGCGTCCCAGAGCTTCCAGCAAGCAAGACAAACCAATATAGCAAGCTGGACAGAAAAAATAGCAAAC